>NW_028274816.1:100603160-100915494 GCF_037043125.1 Eumetopias jubatus
TTCGTCTGTGTCCCCCTCCTTCCCCCCCCAGAAACGTAAGAGCATGACCAAGCTGCGAGGCCCAAACCCCAAGTCCAGCCGGACTGCCCTGCAGTCCAAGTCGGTGAGGAGCCCCTCCCACACGGGGTCGGGGTGGGGGCGTCCTCCGTGCGTGGGGGGGTGCGGCCGAGACCACTGACGTGCCCCCGCCGCTCCCAGGAGTCTGAGGAGGAGGACGAGGAGGACGAGGAGGACGAGGACGAGGAGGACGAGGAGGAGGACGAGGAGAACGGGGACTCCTCTGAGGACGGCGGGGACTCCTCCGAGTCGAGCAGCGAGGACGAGAGTGAGGACGGAGATGAGGTCAGGTGGCGGTGCGGGGCGGGGGGGGGGGGAGAGGAGACGGGGGGGTGGGGCGGGGCGGGGGGGTAGACCCGGGGGGGGGGCCTTGCCCGGACGGCCACCTGGTGACCGCGTTCCTTGCCCCCCCAGAACGAGGAGGACGACGAGGACGAAGACGACGACGAGGAGGACGACGACGACGAGGACAATGAGTCTGAAGGCAGCAGCTCCAGCTCCTCTTCCTCCGGGGACTCCTCGGACTCTGATTCCAACTGAGGCTCGGTCCCACCCAGGGCTCCCCTCCCCAGCTGACCACCTTTGTTTCTCCCCCATGTTCTGTCCCCTGCTCCACCCCCCCACCCCACCCCCACCCCGGCCCCGGCCTCCCCCACTTTCTTTTCTTTTTCTTTTTGTTTTTTTGTTTGTTTTTTTTTTGAATCTGGCGGGGGAGGGGCTGGAGGAGTCCAGGCCAGGACTCTGCAGCCTCAGAGACACCAGCCCTGGGGGGCCCTCCAGGGAGCGCACCCATCAGACTGAGCCACCACTGGACCGGCCCGGCCCAGCCCTCTTCTGCACTTGCGGTTCCGTCATGGACAATGGACCTGGGAGTGGGGTGGGGGGGGGGTGTCCCAGAGAGTTCGGTGAGGCCCTCCGTGCCTGCCGCCTGACCCACGGGAGGGTGGAAGCTTGGGGAAGAGCCCTCCCTTCCCAGAGGGGCTTGCCGACTGGACCCCTACATTGGAACTGGAGGCAGGGAACGTGGGGGGGAGGAGGGCAGGAGCCTCAGAGAAAAACGGGCGCTGCCCCGTAGCCCTCTCCCCTACCCTCTGCAGGAAGGAGCTGCCTGGACCCACTCACGGGGGGAGGGGGCAGAAGTGTTTTTTATATATGTGTATATATTTTTTTTTTTAAGCTCTGAGCTGTCAACGAGACGTTTCCTACCGATCTCGGCTGCCGTCTCTGTTGTCATTTCTGGGAGAGGGAGGGTTTAGGGGGTAGGTTTGGAACTTTTTTAAAATGGTCTCGATGCGAATGGAAAAGTGTGCGCGTGTGTGTCGCCTGTACATAGCGTGGATGCACCTGTGGATGTGTGCATAGGCGTGTGTGTGTGTGTGTGTGCGCGCGCGCGTGTGTGTAAGAGAAGGGGGAGCCCACCTCAGTCTGTGAATCTGGTGAATGGGTTGGTGAGGGCCAGGGAGATGTTAATCCTGGTGGGAACAGGCTGGGGCAGCCCCTTTCTCCACATTCTCTGCTTTGCCTAATCTCTGATTCAGTTGGGGGGGGGCGGGTAACTGATTCAGTTGGGGGGGGTACTGAAACCACTCTAATGCTTCCTGTAGCTGCTTCCCTCGGCCAGGGCCACGCGACTCTGAGCCCGCTGGTCTCCAGCAGGGCATTGTTGGGAGGGGGCCAGACTGGGTGAACCTAAGAGCCTTTTATTTAGTGGGAAAGGCCTTCCCAGTTCACCTGAGAGGTTGCCTGGCCACCTTAGGCTCAGAAACTGGGCTTCAAGAAATGTATTGGAAGCTCTTAACATACACCCCCTCCTGCCTTTCCCTATATCCTCCAGAACCCCCCACCCCCATTCCCTTTGATTTCTCAGGTCTGCTCCCTTCCCCACCCCTCCAAACCCCCAGCTGGGGAAGGGGTCTGCAAAGGCTGCTTTTGCAGCTGTCCCTCTAACCCTTCCTGGCCATCTCAAAATTTCTGGTACCCTAATTCCTTGGACCCTTAATAAGCCAAGCCACCTTATCTCTGTGGATTGAAATTTTTACTTTTTGATTAAATTTTGGCGCTTCCCCCCCCCCCCTTACAATCATGTCAATGATCTATTTAGTTGGGGCTTTGTGCTTTTCCACCTTCCCCCTCTGAATGAAAGCCAAGGGGTGGAGGAAGAGTGGGAATCCACCCAGGGAGTGGGATGGGAAAGGTGGGTCCCACTCCCAAAGGAAAGCAGACAATCTGCTTTGCCTTGGACGTGGTGCTGGGGGTGGGGGAATTAGGGGAGGATACTCCCCACTCCCACTCCCCTTCCTTTGTCCTGACCCTGATATAGGGGTTCATAGGTTCTATTTCTTCCCAAGAGCCCCTGCAAAGAACCCCATTTTCCTGTTTGCCCCTGTGCTGTTGTGTTTTAGTGGAATGTGTTTTCATTTAAAAACTACTTCGAATGGGGCACTTCTTTTTTTCCCCGTTTTAAAAATCGAAAATTCTTACAGTACGAACAGGGCTGTGGGGATGGGGGTGTTGGTGCTGTAAGAGGTCACTCTGAGTGCATTTTGGCACTGGGATGGGATGGTCGGAGTGGGAGGACCCCCCCCACTCTCTCCCCTTTTTTTCTAATATTTAAGGAGTGTTTTTGTAGGTTTCAACAACAACCACAACTTGAATTTGTATCATGGGAGGTGGGAGGGAGTGTCTTAGAGGTGTCTGCCTAAGCTTAAGGCCAACTGTAGAAGTTTTGTTTTCCCTCTTTTTGTACAATAAAGTGAAAAACAAAGGTTTGACTTGCTGTCTGCTCACTGGAAATCAATGAAGGGCGGGGTGCAGGGGGGATGCACGAAGTTCAGTGGGGAAAGACTCTCGAAGCCAGCTTGTTTGCCCCTTCTCTCTAGAACCATCTTTCTCTTCCTAAAAGATTCCATCTTTCTCTTCATAAAGATTCCTTCACGTTGTTCTGTGCTATTATTGCACTTCCGTTTCAGTTTGTTCACCTTGGGTTGTCAGACCACTAAAGACAGAAATTTGGGGAACAGATACATTATTTTCTCCCAGAGTGCACTGCCTTGGGAAATTGGGGGCAACGAACTATTAGGGTCAGGGGTTCACCCTGGTCATGTAAGGATTTATCATTGGGAGTTGGGGTGACCCTCCCATCTTGAGCCTTCAGCCTCACCCAGGGTTAGAGATGACTTTCCTAACTCCACCCAGGGCTCTTATGGGAAGTGGGCTGGGCCAAGATGACTCGCCCTCGGAGGTTAAGGAAGGTAGATAGGCTTCCCTGCACAGGCCTTGGCCAGGTTCCTGGAACCACCAAGGGCTGGAGACCTAGTCCCCATCCAGCTCTCCCTTGGCCCCACACCCTGGTGTTCTTGGCCAAATTGCTGGAAAGCTCACTGCCCTTCATGGTCTCCCATTTCCTCACCTCCCACTCACCACTCTCCTGGGGTGACTCTAAATTCACCAGCATGTTCATCATTCCATCCAGTGGGCACTTGTCCGTCTCTTGACTTCTTGGTCTATTCTGCTAGCATTGGGCTCTTCATTCTATCCTAGGTGTTCATGTCACCTTATGAACCTCCAACTATCACCCATAGGTAACTAATCCAAAAGGTGGTATCTACAGAGTCCGCTCTTCCAAACTGCAAACCTGTGTAGATTTCTGTGTATCCTCTGGGATATGTTGCAGGCACCTCATCCCTCAAGGCCCAAAATGATCACCAAACTCTAGTTATTCAAACTAGAAACTAGGGTATCAGCCTTGACTTCTCTCTCCCTCTTCAAACCTCCATATGTATTTGCTCACCCAGACCTGTCCATTCCACTTCCTGTGTCTCTTCCAAATCTGTGCACTCTTCCCCATTGCTGTCATCCCCATCCTATTCAAGGCCATCATCATTGCTCAACTTTCGCAAAGACTTCCTAAAACTAGTCTTCCTGCTTACACTCTTGCCCCCTACAGTCCATTCTGCACACAGCAACCAAAGTTATTTTTTTAAAAAGAAATCTGGGGGCATCCCACTGGCTCCGTTCGAAGAGTGTGCGACTCGGGATCTCTGGGTCATGAGTTTGAGCCCCACATTGGGTGTAGAGCTTACTTAAATGAATAAAAAATTTTAAAGAAATAAAATGAAAAATCTGAGGGGCGCCTGGGTGGCTCAGTCGTTAAGCATCTGCCTTTGACTCAGGTCATGATCCTGGGGTCCTGGGATCGAGCCCCGCATCGGGCTCCCTGCTCGGCGGGAAGCCTGCTTCTCTCTCTCCCGCTCCCCCTGCGTGTGTTCCCTCTCTCGCTGTGTCTCTCTGTGTCAAATAAATAAATAAAAATCTTAAAAAAAAAAAAAAGAAATCTGGTTACTTCCGTACTAACAACTTACATGACTCCACAAGGCCTGGCCCCGGCTTCCCATCTCCCGCCTTCTCTCACCCTGCTCTTCCTAATCACAACGATCCAGCCAAGTGATCTCTTTTGTTCTTCAAACATGCCTACCACAGGGCCTTTGTACTTTCTGCCCCAAATGCTAATCTCTCAATTCTACACACAGCTGGTTTTCTCATCCTGCAGGCTTCAGCTCAAATGTCACCTCATAGACAGGCCTTCCCTAACAACGCTTTCTAGTGAGGCCTCCTCCTACATCTTTGTTTCTATATTTGTTTACCTGTTTATTGGCTATCTCCCCAGGTAGAAGACACCTTATCTGCTTGTCTACTACAGTAACCCCAGCACCTAAAATTGCCTGGTATACATTTGACACTCAAGAAACAATTGTTGAATGAGTGACTAAGTACGGCTGACAAGGTCCTGGGGGATCCGTTGCCCCTGCTGGCCTCTGTACCAACTCAGCTCTACCAGCCATCCATGTCTCAAAACATACCACACTCTCTTCCAGGGCCACATTCTGCCTATACACATCACCATTCCCTCTGCCTCGAATGTTCCTCTTCACCTCACTGTCTAGTTAATTCAGGGCTCCCCTTAAAAGATCACTTCTTCCGGGTGGGGGGGATCTTCTCTGACCCCTTGACAAAAAAATCATGCCATTTGTTTCTTAAGCAGCCCGGATGCCTTCACACTCAGTCTTGCTTCCTCCATACCAGGCTTTGCTGGGGTGTAAATTCCACTAGGACAAAGTCTGTGTGTCTCTCTGGCTCGCCACTTACACCCTGGGGCTCGCCCAAAGCCCAGACCAGCGCAGTCCTTAGTGTTTATTGACTGATGCTAACTGTGGAGACCGAGCACGTTCCCAAAGAGGTCACCACCACTGAGCAGCCCAGGCCAAGGGCCGGATGAATAGAAATGATCCACTTGTAAAGGAGTTTGGTGTGAGGATGGCCACGGGTGGGAAAGTGAGGAAGGATTTAGGTAAACAGAGAGGAGACAGGAAGGCTTCCTGGGCATGTGTAAATTCCTCAGGGCAGATATACTGGGCTTATTTGGAGACTGAGAAACAGATCAGCATTGTCGGAGTTGAGAGTTCCTGATTCACATTTTGGAGGTTCCTGAAGGCCTGGCCTCACTTCAGTGATCTTCAGAGAGCCTCCACCAGCTGGTCTCACAGTCCCTACAACACACACCAAACCGAACTTGTCCTCCTTCCATCCTCGTATCTCCTCCTCAGAGTTCCCCATCTTGGTTAAAGGTGTTTTCAGGGCTGTCCTTTACCTCACACACCTCAATCGATAACAAAAATCTACAGACTCGGGGCACCTGGGTGCCTCAGTTGATTAAGCGTCTGCCTTCAGCTCAGGTCATGATCCCAGAGTCCTGGGATCAAGCCCTGCATCGGGCTCCCTGCTCAGCCAGGAGCCTGCTTCTCCCTCTCCCTCTGTTGCAACCCCTGCTCGTGTTCCCTCTCTCCCCCCAAATAAATGAATGAATGAATAAAGAAAGAAAGAAATACAATCGAGACTCAGCATGCCAGAATGATCTACTTAAAATTCAAGTCTGATCAAATGGTTCCCCTTGAGGACTCCTCATGGCCTATAGGGCTAAAGCCCATATTACTCAGCACACCTTTCATCCTGTATGGTCTGACCTGCTCACCTCCTGCTGCTTCCCCACCTATTCCTATGCTCCAGCCAGGCCCCAAACTGAACCATACTCCTGAAGCTTGCTGTTTGGGATGTCTAGTGCCCTCCTGGCCTGCCCTGACCTAGTTCATCTCCCACTATAAAAAGCCGTTACTGACCAACTCTCTTGCATAATTTTAACTGCCCTCCTGGCCACCCCATCCCCTGTGCATCTCTCTTGTTTTTGTTTTTTAAAGATTTTATTTATTTGAAAGAGAGAGAGAGCGGGAGAGGGGGAGGGGCAGAGGGAGAAGGAGACGCAGACTCTCCACGGAGCAGGGAGCCCTACAGGGCTCAATCCCAGGACCCCAGGATCATGACCTGAGCCAAAGTCAGACACTTAACTGACTGAGCCACCCGGGTACCCTCTTGCTTGTTTTTAATCACAGTGTTTGGCAATTATTTTCCTACAGTTCTGTCTACCGGACAAATTGTCAACTTCTTGAGGAAGCACAATTGTCTTATTTCATCTTTGTATCCCAGCACAGGGCACTGTAAGATTCTTAGAGCACGTGAGAATAGCAGCTAAAATTTATAAACCACTTACAGTGAGCTAAGAGTTTCACATGCACTGACTTGTCAGTGCTCACAACAACCTAATGAGATACGTACTATCATTATACCCGGTGACAACAGAGTAAACTGAGGCAACAGAGAGCTCACTTGCCCAAGTTTATTTGCCAGGTCCATAGATTTAAATTCAAATCTGGTCTTAACCACTTAGGACTATTGCCTCAATACATGTTTGCTGAAGACCAAACAGCCAGTGATGGTCCCCAAGTGTATGATTTAGGACTTTCCTCGTTTAATCCCCTCTTCTAAGGGGGAGGGGGCTGTCAGACCCCCATTCCAACACTCCAGACCCAGAGAATAACCGAGATAGAAGCGCCAGTCTGGGCATTGGTTGCGGCTAGGAAAGGCCCTTTCCTTCAGAAGGTAAAGCGGGACTGTGAGAGCGCGCGGATCCGGGCACACCCAGGGGAGTAGCGCGGGGTCGGGGGAAGGGTCTGGCTAGTGCCGGGCAGGCTGTCCGAGAGGTGGGGGGTCCAGCGTGGGTTCCGGAAGCCCGAAAGCCGAGCAGGTGTGGGATCTATATTAGGCTGAGGGCGGGGAGGGCGCTCCGCTCAGAAGGGCACAGCTTGGCCTCCGCCCTCAGCGGAGGACCCTCATCTCGGGCGTTCGTTGGCTCGCAGGCCTGGAGTGGGCTGAGACCCGCCCAGAAACAGGGGAACGGAGGCTCGGACGAGCCCCTTTGGCTCCATAGGTTTTCTGCTCTGAGGTGCTCCCAGAGCCCCACTTCAACTCCGGCCTCTTCAGAGAAGTGGCTGCACGCTACGGGGTAAATGCCGGCGTGGGGGCGCCCGGAGGCGGGGTGGGGGGGGGGAAGAGCTGGGAGCCCCGAGGGAAGGGCGGGGGATCCTGGGCCGGAAGGCGTCCCAGGCTCGGCTGGGAGCCGGCGCTCTCTTTCGACGCCACCCGCTGCCCCCGCCCCGGAGCCGGCCGGGACGGCACAACGTCTCCGCCCCCAGCGCACCGCGCACCTCACCTTGAACGTCGCTCCACCCACCGCCATCCTATTGGGCCGGCCGGACCGAGGCGAGACGGCGATTGGCCGAGGTTGCTCCCGAAGGCCCCGCCCATCTCCCCGCCCCCGTCCCCGTCCGCCGGTACTTTGGACGGCGGCGTGGCGCCCCTCCTCCCCGCCCGGTCCCCGCCCCCTGGAGCAAATGCTGCCGAGCTGCGGCCGCGGGGCAGATGCACGCGCTCGGGCCCTTCTAGCAGGCGCGAGCAGTCGCTGGGCGCGCGAAAGCGAAAGAAGGAAGAGGAAGGGAGGGCGGGGGCGGGGTGTTGAAGAGGGGCGGGAGGAGGAAGAGGAGGAGGTTGGAGCGCGCTCGCGCTTGGCCTCGCGCCCGCGCGGAGGGAGGGGGAGAGGGGCGCGCGCGCGCACGCTCGCGTTCTCGCTCGCTCCATCCATCCATCCTCCGGTCGCGGCACGCGCGCGCGCTCCGGGCTCGCGCCGCACCCCCCGCCCGGGAGAGGCGGGCTGGAGTGGGGGGCGGGGGGAGGGGCGCGCGGACGGCGCGCGGACTGCGCGCGGGCGGGGTGAGGTGAGGAGGAGGAGGCGGCGACGGGACGAGAAGGGAGGGGAAGGGGCCATGGCCGCCCGGTGAGGCGGCGAGGCGGGGGGGCGGCCCGACCCCCCGGCCCCGGGCCCTGGGCCCCGGGGAGAGGCGAGGACGGACCGACGGACATGGGGCTCCGGAGCAGCCGCCGCCGCCGCCGCCGCCGGAGGACGCGGCCCTGAGAGGCCGCCGGGCCCCGGCGCGGCCCCCCGGGCGGGGTGAGTACGGGACGGAGACGGGGACGGGGGAGGGGCCTGCGGGGGGCGGGGGGCGGGGCCCGAGGCGGGGCTTGGGCCCCCTCCCCCCAGGTCTGGGTCAGCGCCCCTTCCCCTCCCCCCGGGCCGACGCGGAAACGCCCGGCTTCCCCCGGCTTCCCGGCCCGGCCCGGGCCCCCAGCTCTCCCCCTGTCTGGGTCCCCCCCTGGGCGGGGCAGGGCCGGCCGGGGAGGGGGCGAGGGGCCTTTGTTAGGGAGCCAGGCCCCAGCCCCCGGGACAATAGAGACACCCTCCCGGACTCCTCTCCCCGGCCGGCTGGGGCTGTCGGCGGGCGGGGAAGGAGAGGGGCCGGGACGCGTCCCACTCTGCCCACTCTCTAGGGGTCGGTCTGTCCCGGACCGGCGCCGGCCTCGGGCGGCTCGGCTCTCCTCCCCCCAGTCGGTATGATGCAGCAGCAGTGCCGCAGGGACGGGGGAAGAGCCGAGGCCCGGCCTCCTACCCTCCCCAGTGCCCCTGGCTCATTTGTCAGTCCCCACCCCACTCTAGGCCGGCAGCTCCTTAAACTCGTACCCACCGTTCAGAGGGGCCCCGGACTGTGGGCGCTGTTTCTGAATCCTTTGGTGGGGATTCCTGGACTTTGGGGCTCTTGGAGAGACTTCCGGGCTGGTCCTGAGGGAGGGAGGGTGGTTATCTAAAAGGAGAACAGGTAAGGGGAGTGCCCACTCCCGGCATGCCATCCCAACCGGGCTCTATCCCCTCTTCTTGCTCATGGTGGCTAGAAATGCTCCTTCAGCTCTAGGTTTCTGTGGGTTCTGCTCCCCTTCTGTAGTCACAGGCTTATTTCCAGGGAAGACAGAGTGGGGTGAAGGTTGTAGGGTTCTTAGGGCCATTCCTACTTCTGGTAGCAGTACCCCCCCAAGTGGACATCCTGGCTGAAAGCAGAGGTGACTCTGAGGAGAGCCTAGAGAAGGGGGGGGTGTATTTAGGAGTCTGTGCAGTTCTTTGCCACACCCTGTGGGTTTGCTTTGAGGCCTTAGAGTTCCTTCTCCTCCCCCTGCTGCATTGCACCATGGGTATCAAAGAGGGGTTTGAGTTTGGGGGACCTGGGGTGAGCTGCTGCCTCCTATAGACCCAGACTTTGACTGGTAGCAGAGTCCAGGGCCCGAGTTCAGTCCTGGGAAGGACTAGGCCGCCTCTGGGTTTCAGGCCCTGAAGGACCATCCAGACTTAGTGAGCCTAGGCCTTGGGGAGGTGTATATCCTGATGCCAGGATTAAGCTCTGGGCAGTGAGGTGCAGAGGGAAGGTGGCAGTCTTCAGAGGTGCCTTGGACTCACACCAACACCCCCCCACCCCCATGTGTGCAGCCGTGTTGCCGCCCGCTGTGCTATGAGCAGTCAGAGCGCCGTCTCCACAAGAGTTTACAAATGAAAATGGAGGAAATGTCTTTGTCTGGCCTGGATAACAGCAAACTAGAGGTGAGGGCTCCCCCACGTGTGCCTCTAGTTCTTTCTCTTGATGTCTCTACGTCGCTATATCTGGCATTCACACCAAAGAGGAATTTGGGTAGTCAGCCTGGTTCCTTAAAGGGAATAGCCAGCTGAAAAGGCCCAAGGATCCGGAAGAAGAAAGGACGCGAAGTCAAGATGGGGAAAATGGCAAAGAAAGCATTGTCTTTGGCCAGGGCGAATTGACAGGTTTGGTTGGTGAGAGTTGCTCTCAGTCCAGGGGGCCATGACTCTCCTGACCACGGATGTTCTCCCCTGGGCCCAGGCCATAGCTCAGGAGATATACGCGGACCTGGTCGAGGATTCTTGTTTGGGATTCTGCTTCGAGGTACACCGGGCTGTCAAGTGTGGCTACTTCTTCCTGGACGACACGGACCCTGATAGCATGAAGGATTTTGGTGAGCTTCAGGGTTGAAGGAGAGCCGTCCGGCCCCTGCCCCGGGGATCCTTGGAAGTTCCTCCTCTGGAAACTGCACCAGATATAGTGCCTGGAGCTCCCGTGAGCCTAGGCAGGGGGTTTCAAGAGGCCACGGGCGGGGAAACAAGAGGTGAGGGTCCCCTGCCCGCCCTGATCGCCACGCCTCTCCTGTCCCCAGAGATCGTGGACCAGCCGGGGTTGGACATCTTTGGACAGGTTTTCAACCAGTGGAAGAGCAAGGAGTGTGTCTGCCCCAATTGCAGCCGCAGTATTGCTGCCTCCCGCTTCGCTCCCCATCTGGAGAAGTGCCTGGGAATGGGCCGGAACAGCAGCCGCATCGCCAACCGCCGGTGAGGGCTTCGGGCTTCTGCCGCTGCTAGACCCAGAGCTGCTGGGCTCGTCTCTCGTACCCTGTGCCGCGGCGTTGGGGCCTTGGTAGGGCACAGAGGGTGGCACGTGCTTGGCCTCTGTGGCCGGGAGCAGAGAGAGGTGGCCGCCTTGACCCTTTGTCTTCACTCCCGTTGGCAGGATTGCCAATAGCAACAATATGAACAAGTCCGAGAGTGACCAAGAGGATAATGATGACATCAATGACAACGACTGGTCCTATGGCTCAGAGAAGAAAGGTGTTTGGGGATCTGGGGAAGCTGGGGTGGGTGGGCATCGGGGTGAGGTGAGCAAGTGGGAATTGGGTACATAAGGGTCACAAGCTGTTATGTTGAATGAGAAGGGGAGAATGTAGCTTTGTGCGTTTCCATTGGGGGGGGGGTCCTTAGATCGAGAACTGAAAGTGACCCTGCCCTCTTGTTTTTGTCCTCTTCAGCCAAGAAGAGAAAATCAGACAAGGTGAGAGCCGGGGCGAGCATGAGGGAAATTTGGGCGAAGGACAGATACCCTCCCCTTTGGGCAGGGAGTCCTCTGGTATCTTGACTCAAGTCTGAGGTCCATGGGGTGCCTCTCTGGGTTTTGGGATGAGGGTGTCTGTGGTGGGCAGGAGGGCAGCGGAGGCCTTGGGGGAGTAGGGGAGGAGGGAATATGGGTAGGTGGGCCTCTTACTGGGGAGGAAGAGTAGGAATTTGAGGATGTTTCTTTGTCAAATCTTTTTTCCTTCCCTGGGTTCTCGGCTCCCCTTTATCGTTACCCTTTCCCCAAAGCTGTGGTATCTCCCATTCCAGAACCCCAATTCCCCTCGAAGATCCAAGTCTTTAAAACACAAAAATGGTAAGTGGGGCTTGAATGATGGGGGTGGTTCTAGCTGCGCCTGCTGGGACTCGTTGCTGGCGGGTGGAGGTGGGGGGCTAAGGGGGACGGGTATTGAGGGAGGGCCTGTGATCCTTCTGTCACCCCCACTTCCTCTCTGGTTATTTTCAGGGTTCTCTGTCTGTACCTCTGCATCAAACACCCTTCCCCTTCTTTTTTCTTCTTCAGGGGAACTTAGCAATTCGGATCCTTTTAAGGTGAGTAGGTGCTGCCCCTCTCAGGTTTTCTTTTGTTTTCCTTGCTGTGAGCTGGGTGGGATTTGGACAGGTAGGGATCAGAATGCCGATGCCGATGCCGGAAGCACTAGATGGGGTATTCCGGTCTTGCATACTTATGTTCTTGCTGGGTCCCAGCCCCTCCCCGACGTGCCGGTGGGATGGGCAGAATCGCTGGAAAACCGCTGGGCCGGTCGTAGGCCCTCCCACGTAGAGACAGATGAGAGAGACTGGTTCCCCCCACCCATCCGGCCCTTCCCCCCCCCCCCTCTGGGGCTGCCTCTTGTCTGACCTGTACCTTTGGTTCTCCCCCAGTATAACAACTCAACTGGGATCAGCTACGAGACCCTGGGGCCGGACGAGCTGCGGAACCTGCTCACCACGGTGAGAGACCAGGGAAGGGGAGGCCCTTGGGAGTGGGCTGGAGCCACAGGCAGTGGTCACATCCCCGGAGGGGGCTGGTGACAGCAGTCAGGGCCACGTAGCTCGCTCTCTTTGGAATCAGGCTTCCTGGCCAGTGGTGGTCTGGGACTGTCCTGGACACCGTGGGGCCACTTCTGTTTGTGCGATGCAGCATTTGTACAGAAGAGAATATCTAGTGTTTAGAGTAGGCTCCCTCCGTCCCTCCTTTCAGCTTCTATTCCTCTTCCAGCAATGTGGGGTGATTTCTGAACACACCAAGAAGATGTGCACAAGGTGAGCTCACAACCTAGAAAGGGGGCCGGGGGCCCTGCTGCACACTCACCCTGGGCATGGGTCGGGAGTACCCTTGGACTTGGGCAGTGGGGCTCCCACCCTTCCCCTCCCTCCTCTCAGGGTCAGGCCTTGGGCCACAATCTCGGGGCACTCTGTTTATCCCTTCCCTGTCTGAGTCCATTCCTCCCGCCTCTGCTGAGGAAAAGAGGCTTCACCTGAGGTCCTCAGACCCTTTCTTGCCTTGTCAGGCTCTGATTAATTCTCTCCCCACCAGGTCCCTGCGCTGCCCCCAGCACACAGATGAGCAGCGGCGAGCCGTGCGGATTTACTTCCTCGGACCCTCGGTGTAAGGGACCCTCCAAGGAGGGCGGTGGGTTGTGGAAGATTAGGATGATGTTGGTATCCCTAAAGCCCTTCTTTGACCCCTCCCCTTTCCAGCGTCCTTCCAGAGGTCGAGAGTTCCCTGGATAATGACAGCTTTGACATGACTGACAGCCAGGCCCTGATCAGCCGGCTTCAGTGGGACGGCTCCTCTGATCTCTCACCCTCTGATTCAGGCTCCTCCAAGACGAGTGAGAATCAGGGATGGGGTCTAGGTAGGTGATACATCTGGGCCCCACGGGCTCTCTGCCCGAAGCCAGGGTTGTGGGGATACCTGTGTTCTCCTGACACAGCCCAACTCTCATCCCTGGTGCCTCTTTCTGTTCAGGTACCAACAGCTCTGAGTCACGGAAAACCAAGAAAAAGAAATCCCATCTGAGCCTGGTAGGGACTGCCTCCAGCCTAGGCTCCAACAAGAAGAAGAAGCCAAAGCCACCGGCACCCCCGACGCCCAGCATCTACGATGACATCAACTGACTTGGGTGCAAGGGATAGCCTTTGGCTGAGCAGAGCCCTCTCTCCCAACCCCCACCCAGGTGGCAAAGCCTGGCAAATGGACGGCTGCTGGGGGTTTGGGCTTGGGAGGCTTGGTGGGCCAGGCAGGCAGAGGATCCAATTATGCACCCCTGGGGGGTGTCAGGGTCCTCTGCAATGGAGCACGACCCCTTGGCATGCAGGACTCAGACCTGGACATATTATGCCTTGGACATAAGTTTGGTGGGGAGGCGGTTTTCCTATTTATTCTGTGAGTTACTGGATGTCCAGCTAGGCCAGGGGCCTGACCTGGGCACTGTGCCAGGGCACTGCCTGCCCCCCACCCCAGGAACTGGACTAAGCCCTGCCGAGAAGCATCGTGGCTACCCGGGAGGCTGTGGGTTGGAAGCTGAGCCTGGAGGGGGCCTCCCCCAGCTGCCCTCAGCAATGTGAATGGGTCCGGTGCTTGGAGCTGAGGGGCAGGGCTGGGCGTGTCCTGTCTGTGTGCAGAATCCTATCAAATGCCCCCAATCCCAGGGGTAGGCAGGCACAGCAAACTGTCTGCTGAGGTGGGAGTCCAGAGCTGCCACCGCCTTCCCTGCCCCCCGATAGGGGCAGCCCTTTCCCCTCAGTCCCCATGGGCCTCCTTGGCAGCAGGAGCTGTCCTTTTGTTGTTGGGTGCCAGGAAAGGGCCTCCAGCCTCTGCAGCTTCAAGGAAGGGGCAAGGGGAGGGTAGGAAGAGGGAGCTGTGTATCAAAATGACTCCCCCCCTACCTTTCCTCCCTGACCCAGGGCTGGTGAGGAGTGGGGCCCCAAGGTGAGAGGGAACGGTGCTGCTTTATTTGAAATGTTTTCTTACCTCATTCCCTGCCCCAGGAAGGGGCCCAGCCTCACCCTCCTGGGGTGGCCCCATGTTCCTCCCGCCTACCCTGCCCCGCTGCCCTAGCAGGGCAGTCCAAGTTCCCAACTGCTGCTTGCTACCCCCCTCCTTCACCTTGACCAGCTTCAGTTCCTCTCTCGATGCTCCTGCCTCTGAAGCCTGCCCTGTTTCCCCTTCCTTAGCCGCTTTTAAGTTATTTATTCTGTACTTGTGGTTTGGGGCTCTGAGGAAAATCCTGATCTTTTACCTCTCCCCCTTTGCTAGGAGTTGGGGTGGGTAGAGGCTAGTCTCTGTGCTCTGGGTTGTCAGTAGAGGGGTGTCGTGCCTAGGCATTGCCCCTCTGTGGGACTCTCATGCCAGTGTGCCCACCTGCCTGGTCTACATCCCGAAGAGATGTACCGTCCCACCTCCACGTGGGCACCATCGCTCCCAGGAGCCGAGCTGGAGGACTACAGTCTGGGCTAGGAGCAGAGCTGACTGACACAGGGATGGAGTTGACCCTGAGCCATGTTCTCTGGCATTTGCTGGATGTGAACCCTGCCCTCTTCCCAGGAGGAGCCATCCCACATTTGGGTAGCTAGTACCCAGGACTGGTTGGACTGATTTGGGTTAGGGACCCTAGAGGGTTAAGGGAACAACGAGAGATAGGGCTGCAGTACCCTGTCTGTAACCCCAATCTCCCCCTGGGGTGGTTGTTGATTGTGGCTGATGCCTGGTTACAAATTGGTTTTTAACCCAAGAATTGTGATTATTTTTTAAAAAGCCAAACAGATTTTGGCAGGAGTTAGAATAAATCCTGGGGCCTGGGCTCCTCTGTTCTTGACCCTCCAATGTCTTCTCCCTCTAAGGGGAAGCCAGAGGGAAAGGAGGATTTCAGCCAGCCTCCAGCCTGCTTCCAAATGAAGTCTTGGGAGTGGGTTGAAGGTGAAGGGAGGAAGGCCATGGGCCATTCTCCCTTCTGAGAGGCAGCTGCAGCTCAGGCCCTACCATACCCTTTCCCCTCTGGCCTCTCCCTTTCCCCCCCTCTGGTTAGAGGAGGGAGAAGTGGGAAGTAGTTTGGGAACTGGTTTGTCCACATCCACTTCCCCATTGTTCCTTGGCCCGCCCTCAGGGCAGAGCCCCCTGCCCAAGCTGGGTAAGAGATGGGCTTGGTCCAGCAGGGACCCTGAGGGAGCAAACCCCTTTCCTTCTGGGGAGAGTGTGCCCCCCCTACCATGTAGTTGAACAGGGGCTAGGAGCTCCCCACTCCCCTCCCTCGAACAGCAGGCTGTGTGGGTTTCAATCCCATCCTTCCCACCCCGGCTAGGTGTCGTCCACCCTGTATCCTATCATGTGTCTGAGTGTGTGTGGGGGGGGTTCTGTACTAATTTCCATGGCCGGTGGCTTTTCCTTCCATGCATCACTCCCCCCCGCATGCCCAGGGGCCACCCGCCTGGCATTACCGCATGCTGGGGTCATTGGGGGAGGGGGGAGGGGCTCACGCTGTCCTGTGGTCTTGAGATTTTTATTTTTGCATATGTAATCCATCCTGTACAGGTAGCTAACTTTGTAAACGCTGTGTATTTCCCCTGCCCCCATGGCTGCTGGTGTAAATAAACTGCATCTCCCGTTGGTAGCCCGGCCTACCCACCCTCATTACCATGTTGATGGGGGGGGGGGGCGGGCAGAGCAAAGCCATTCTCTTAATGTCACAGAAGGAGGCTCCACAGCCACAAAATGGAACTTTATTTAGTCACAGACACTGACCCTCCATCCAAGAACCCCAGAGGCAAGGGCCTGGGGCCCAGGGCTCCATACCCAGAGCTCGTCCTTGGAGCTGGGCAGGGCAGGACACTGGCTGAGGGCCAGAGCTGTCTCTCGCTTACAGCCTTAGGCCTAGGGTAGCAGCAGCTGTGGCTTGGCCTCTCCCAATGCTGGGGGCTTGGCTTTGTGCCCCAATCCCCTTTCTGACTGAGCTCTATAAAGGACTATTAAAAAAAGAAAAAAAAAGCAAAGTGCTTTCAAAAAAGGGGAGAACACTGGAAACTATCCAGAACACAGAGAACATCCTATTCCTGCTACAGGGGTGGAGGGAGAAGGTAGAGGTGGCTAGGTGCCTATATAGAAAGCAGACACGACCTTCATTCCTGCTGCGTGACTTCTAGTCTCAAAAGATGGATATTCCCTTAAGAAACAGAAAAATACTCCAGGCTCCCTCCAGAAGTATGCTGGGGCCATGCTGAGCTGCCCTGGCAGGCGGCCCTGGGTACTGAGGAGCAGACATGCAGGACAATGGAAAGAGCTAGGGCCACAGCTGGGAGGGAATCCTCGGAGCCCAGGCTCCCCCAGCGAGCTGGGCTACCAGCTCAGCTCTGAACTTTAGGACCCTAAAAGGGAAAGAAGATGACATCCTCGTTTCTACCTGAGTTGTGCTTGCACAGAGATGGGATGTCTGTACCCTTGTGGACGTGAAGTGGAGGCCCTGTACCTGCCTCCTGTGTCCTATGGAGGAGGACCTGCCACATCCTTTCCACCCCTCCCTCCCAAGCCCTTGGGCCCAGCTCTGGCCAGGAAAGGAGGGAGGCCATAAAGGAGGAAGACCATGCCTTTCATTTTCCCCCTATGTCCTTATCGTCCATACATCCCAAATACTAGGAAGCTGAAGAAGACAGTGACCCCCACCAGGGAGACCGTGGCAGGTGCTGTAAAGAACTGGCGGTAATTGATACGGAAGTACCAGACCACACCCAACAGCACCACAAACACAGGCACCATGAGGCTGCCCACACTGACGCCGAGGCTGGGGGGTTCGGTGGCTGAAGAGGGGGCCAGGGAGGCTGACGGGCCTGGAACAGCTGACCCTGGGGGTGAGCGGTGGCAGTGAATCACACAGTTGTCAGTAATGTTCAGGGAACGCAGTGTGCGGGCCGGATCCTGCAGCAGACGGCCCTGGTAGATCAGTTTCATCTGGCTTTCTTGTCCAGGGAAGTATTTACTGGAAGGATGAAAGGAAAGAAGGAAAGACAGAAGGCAAGGAATGAGAAGGCAAACAGGCCTGGACCAACAAAACAGGGCAATGAGGGAAGAACTGAAGGGTGAGTTTCTAAGAAGTATCCCACCCACCCCTAGTGGGGGCTGGACCTGATACATCCCTACTGCTCCCAGGTGGATACCAGCCTCCTCTCAGGTGACCAGGGGCTGAGGGCAAGGGGTATGAGCAGCCTCCCACTCTCCAGTCCACTCACCTCTTCAGGGCACCCACAGTATCCTCCGGCCGGGCCACAGCCAGCTCCTCGGTGTCATTGAGGAATTTGAGCCGCACACTGATGAGGCCAGGGCTGGGAGGGAGGCAGCTGCTATCCTCAGATCTCAGAGGGGCCTCTGGACTGCTGCTTTCTGGGCCCGCTTGTCTTTTGGGAAGGCCTTGGATGTCAAGCAGATGCTCAAGGCTCGGCTCAATACCACCCCCAGCTCCAGGCTCCCCTGTGGAGTCTCCCCCACCTTCGCCAGCCTCTTCAGCCTTCTCATCATTACCCTCGGATGGATGGGGGAGTTCGCTTGGCTCTGGGGTGCCTTGGCCTGCTACTAGATGGTCCACATGCCCCAGGTGGAGGACGGATGTGTCTCCAGCTGACACAATGGTGCCCAGGAGCTGGTTGCTACCGCTGTCTGCTACGTAGGTAGAGAGCCAAGCTAGGACCAAGGCTAGAATCAGCACCACCACACCTGCCACCACAGTCACCTCATTACCCACACCCTCAATGAGGGTGACATCAGAGAGCTCCATGGCCTGGCTGCTGACTGGGTCGACACTGCAGGAACAAAGGGGGATAGCATCAGCAGGGTACGTGGGGTTGCAACCGGGTTCCTAGTTTGTTTCAGTCCTAACTGACTCAGCCCTGAAAGAAAATGGAGTTCAGTGTCCTATGGAAGGGGGAACAAACTTTCCTACCTCTGGACCCCGAACCTAAAGCTAAGGACTTACCCTTTGCCTCTATTGTGAAACACTAGCTTTCAGGTTCCACATCTTTCCTCTCTCACATTTCGAGCTCCCAAAGAGCATGGATCATCAGGAAAATCTCATGGCCTTGTTGGGGTGACTGCTGCTGCCACTGGCTGTTGCTTTTTTGGTAGGTGGGAAAACATTTGCTTCTTTGAGCCCTGGGTTTCTCTAGGATTTCTATCACTTGCTTTAGCAACTGTGCCCCCTGAGAAGGCTCCAAGGTGGCTTCAGAGAGACCAAAAAGCCTGAAATATTTTATTTTAGGGTCTTCTGGATGCATAGTGCAGCCACTCTTGCCAGACTGTCCCGTTTGAACCCTACCTTATTCATGGTCACGTTTTCAGGTTCAGATGTCAAGAACCAAAAAATTAATTTCTCATCAGAAGCACAGTCAGACCACCCCAAAGGAACACATCTGTAGGGGCCATCAGCAGACATTATGCAGCAGGCCCCGTGTCTGCCACCTCTGAAACTCTTCTGACAAGTCCCAGGGAGCGAAGGAGGACAGACACCAGAAACACCGCCCTCCTGGGTCACCAGAGGCTCGCAACTGCAAAACCACTAAGTGGAAAGATTTGGAAAAGATTCCAAAATAGCTCTCATAATCCATATCCCTATCTCTCTTCGTGTACTGTGTAGTTTCTCCCTTGGCAGTTTCTTAGAAAGGCAGGAAGGACCTTAGAGTACCCACTCTTTCCCTCAGAGAATGTGCAGCTTTCACAGCTGTCCCCGGGCAAATCCAATCTGATGATGATTATCATTAACAGACTACTCTCACAATACCTATAAAACTTCATTATACTCTTCTACCTGTCCATCTCTCTCTACGAGACTTCTGGCAGACAAGGATCATGTGTATTTTTCTATGTACCCTAGTGCCCAGCATAATGCCATAGTAGCTGCTCAAAGAATATTTGTGGAACATATCAACATCTGAATAGCTTCCACATCCTTATTTAGAACATGGGTCCTGGAGTAAAAAACAAAAAACCTAATTATAATCCTGGTCTTGCCCCTTGCTAGCTCTGTAACCTCGGACAACTTTCTCAGAGCCTCAGCTTTCTCATCAGTAAAATGGGGTTAAAAATAGTACCTACCTCATAAGGTTGTTTTGACGGTGACGGGAAATCATCGAAGCAAAATATTTAGCACAGTGTCTGGCACACTGCAATGGTTCAATAAATAAATGGCAGCAATTACTTATCGCTCCCACAACTAGCCCCTAATGGTAAGGATGGTTAATGTCACCAACCCTGATTTACAGAAAAGGAAACTGCGGCGAACAGAAGCGAAAACGACTGGCACAGACACAGGGCACTTTCGTGGGCAGGGGCCGGGCAGGACCCCTGGTCTCCCGCCCCAGAGGCCTTTGGCGTCTCCTCAGTCTGTGGGCGACCCTGACGCGCGGTGAGGAGGGGTCCCGACCCTGCCCTTTCTGAGGCGAAGGCTCCGCGTGGGGCGGCCCTATTCCCGCGGCGCTGGAGAGGAGTCGGTGGACCCACCCGAGACGAAAGGCTACCTGGTCCCTGGCGGCCAAGCTCAGTTCTCCCAGCCCACAGGGGTAGAGTCCGGTGAGGGGGTCACAAACCATCCACACCCCTCAAACTTCGGGGCGGGGCTGGGGACGTGGGGGCGGGGCTTGCGTACGCGGGGAGTCATGGGAAATTAAGGGGGATTGGCCCGGTACTGTGCCTGGATAGGGAAGGAGGTCCTCACCTGAAACGGCCAGACTAAGTATTTTGACTTCGCCAGGACGGCCCATGGACTCACCTTTCCGTAGGGGCCGGGGGAGGGGCTGGCTATCCCCGATTCTGTGCAGGGTCCCGTCTCTTCCGGCTTCTCCCGGAAGCTGGTTGAATCAGAGATAGGAAGTCCCGCCTCCGCGCTCTGCACTGATGACGTTAGTCTACGTAAGGCGGGCTGACGTAAACGTATTCTTTAAAAAGGGACAGGTTTCTCCGCGGAAGGAGAGGCGGAGTTATTGTTGGCGGGATTGTCGCCCTCCGCGGGCGGGGCCACGCTCACTGGGCGGGGCCTAAGCAGCCCATGGGTGAGGGGCGGGACTGTATGGGGTTGGGGGAGGTGCTTGGGAGAAGGAAGGCGTGGCTTCGCCTCTGGAAGACCGGCGTGCGGGGCAAGCTGGGCAGTGTGAGAGCGGCGCTTCCCTCGTACCTGCGTGTTCTTCCGGCCTCGCTCCCAGCCTCCAGGGCTGATTGGATTTATTACTGCTCTGTAACGTGCATTGAGCGGGATCAGTAGGCACTGGTCTCTGTGACCTCCAAAAGTTCAACTCAGGGCTAGTCAGGAGACAGGAGGCAATTTAGTTACCGTCCGGGTGCTCCCGAGAATGCGGCCCCAGGTAGTGTGGGACCTTGGTAGGCCAGAAAGCCTTTCAAAGAAGGCACGGATTCAGTGCAGGCTTAAGGCACAAGAAGAGGAGCCCAGAAGAAAACAGGAAAAAAAGTTCAGCTCTCAAAAACTTAGCCGGATTTTTGCAACTAAAATTCTTTCAGGGGGCCTAGCTGGCTCAGTCCGGGTGGTGAGTTCGAGCCCCACGCTCGTCCTAGAGATTACTTAAAAGATTTTGGGGGGGGTCCGCCCCTGTGTGGCTCAGTCCGTTAAGCATCGGGCTCTTGATTTCAGCTCACGTGGTGATCTCAGGGTTAGGGTTAGTGGGATCGAGCCTCCCCACCCAGGGGCTCCACGCTTAGCGGGGAGTCTGCTTGGTACTCTCCCTCTCCCTCTGCCTCTACCCGCTGCGCTCTCTCTCTCTAAAATAAATAAATAAATCTTTAAAAAAATATTTTTTTCAAAAGATATGTTAGGATTTTTGTTGTTTTCTGGTGAACTTTTGATTGAAACAAAAAAGGCAGACGAGGCAAACACAAGTGAAGGGTTCAGTTGTTTTCACCAACCGAACATATCAATGGAACCAGCCCTCAGATAAAGAAATAGAAAATGGCCCCAAAGTCCCCCTTCATGTTCTCTTCCAGCCACTAACTTACAAAGAGTAGACGCTATTATGACTTCTGTTACCATAGATTAGTTTTCTGTTTTTGTTTGTTTGTTTGTTTTTAAAGATTTTATTTATTTATTTGACAGAGAGAGACACAGTGAGAGAGGGAACACAAGCAGGGGTTGTGGGAGAGGGAGAAGCAGGCCTCCCAAGGAGCAGGGAGCCCGATGCGAGGCTCGACCCCAGGACCCTGGGACCACGACCCGAGCCGAAGGCAGACGCCCAACGACCGAGCCACCCAGGCGCCCAGTTTTCTCTGTTTTTGTACTTTGTATAAACGGAATCAAGCCGTCTGGCTTCTTATTCTTCTTTTTTCCAAGTCTTATTGTGAAATACACATAAATTTACTGTTTTAACCATTTTAAGTGGCTAATTCAGTGGCATTAAGTACATTCATGGGCACCTGAGTGGCTCAGTGGCATCTGCCTTCAACTCGGATCATGATCTCAAGGTCCTGGGATCAAGCCTCACATTGGGCTCCCTGCTCAGCGGGGAGTCTGCTTCTCCTTCTCCCTCTGCTTCTGCCCCTCCCCTCTGCTCGTGTGCTCTCTTTCTCTCTCTCAAATAAATATTTAAAAAAAAAATACATTAGTAATTTTGTGCACCCATCACGGCTATCCATTTCCTATACCCATGCCTTGTTCCCACCTCCATTCTACTTTCTATGAATTTTCCGATTCCAGGTATCTCATATAAGTGGAATCATACAATAATTGCCTTCTTTGTATCTGGCTTATTTCACTTAATGATGTTTTCTTTTTTTTTTTTTAAGATTTTATTTATTTATTTGACAGAGAGAGACACAGCGAGAGCAGGAACACAAGCAGGGGGAGTGGGAGAGGGAGAAGCAGGCTTCCCCCCCGAGGAGGGAGCCCGATGCGGGGCTCGATCCAGGACCCCGGGATCATGACCTGAGCCGAAGGCAGACGTTTAATGACTGAGCCACCAGGCGCCCCACTTAATGATGTTTTCAAGGATCATCCATGTTGTTGACCCTATCAAAATTTTATTCCTTTTTTTAGGCTGAATAATATTCCATTGTATGTTTATAGCACATTTTCTTCATCCACTCATCTATTAATGGACATTTGTGTTGTTTCCATCTCGTGGCTATTCTGAATAGTACTGCTATGAACGTTGATGTGCGAGTATCTGAGTCCCTGCTTCCAATTCTTTTGTCTGGCTTCTTTTGATCAACTGTATATTTGTGAAATGAAAGGTATTGTTTTAATTTCTGCATACGTGTATTTTGGGGGTCTAAAATTTAGTGTTTTTATTTTGAAAAATGCAGGAGGGGTAGGGCATCACAGTACAGTTAAACAGAATTCTGAAGAATGAATAGAGGTTTACCAAGCAAAGTTCCAGAGAGAGTAGCAAGTTCAAGGGCTCTCAATAAATACTTGAGGGAATGAATAAACCAATGAGCTAAACCACTGTTAAAGCTTTTGAAAGTTTATTATGTGCCAGGTACTGTGCTAAGTGCCTCATATACATTATCTTATGGAGCCCTGTCAAGTAGCTCTTAAAATACCCATTTTATAGGTTTGGAAACTGAAGCTCACAGAGGATAAATAATTGTCCAAATTATGCCGTTAGTGCTGTAGCTAAAGTCATCTAGTGCTTGCGCTTGAGTTCGCTCTCTCATTCCCTCTCTCTGTTTATATATGATCTTATTGTCAATATTTGGCCCCCTCCTTTCTTCACTCAACTATATACCATGAAGCTTTTCCTGTGTCACTGAATATTTTTATAACATCATAGCATAGCTTTAAATAGCTGCTCAACAGTATCATCTTCGGTGGTGCACCATAATTTTTCAGCTAATTATCTCATTTGGATGGACATTGAGATTGTTTTCAGTACTTTCTTTTTAAATAGTGTTTGCATAAACATCTTTGTGCATCTCTGATGACAGATTTTTGTACACATCCATGATGTTTTCCCTAGGATAAATTCCTGAAAATGGGATTGCTGGATCCAAGGGTGTTCACATTGTTCAGGTTTTGACACACCATCCTCCAGAAGGGTGTGCCTATTCCTATTCCCACGGCAGCATGAGTTGGGACCTACTACTGTTTCTCTTCCAAAAAACAGGCTGGAGGCGAGAGAGAACAGGGAATAAATGGAGGGAGGTCCTAAAGATGTTCATAAGATGTAGGGGCGCCTGGGTGGCTCAGTCGGTTGGGCGACTGCCTTCGGCTCAGGTCATGATCCTGGAGTCCCGGGATCGAGTCCCGCATCGGGCTCCCTGCTCAGCGGGGAACCTGCGTTTCCCTCTAATCCTCCCCCCTCTCATGTACTCTCTTTCTCTCTCATTCTCCCTCTCTCAAATAAATAAATAAATCTTTAAAAAAAAAAGATGTTCATAAGATGTTATAAGGAGAAAAGAGCAGAGGAAAAGGGGGGAAGTGAAATCTGAGAAGGGAATAAATGACTGAGCAGTGACCTCTGAAGCCCAGGACGTGGAGCCCATGGCCAGGCCTGCCCTGCCCAGGAGCCGGCAAATCTGGCTTTTTCACTGCTCCGGGTACCTAATCCATCTGTCTGGGGTTCGGTACCTACAGTCTTGTGTTTCCCAAGCTGCATGGACTGACTTCTGCTAGAACACTTAGCAAACTGCATTGTGGTGTTTGTTTTGCTTTGTTTTTAAAGATTTATTTATTTATTTAAGGGGGTGGGGAGGGGCAGAGGAAGAGGGAGAGAGAGAATCCCAAGCAGACTCCCCGCTGAGTGCGGAGCCCAGCGTGGAGCTCGATCTCACGATGGAAGATCACGACCTGAGCCAAAGCCTAACCAGACCCTTGACCGACTGAGCCACCCAGGTGCCCCATAACAGTGTATTTGAATGGATCTGAACTCCTTGGGCATTTTTCATGATAGAGTTCTTCAGATGTTTGCTTTTCTTACGCTATGGAACTTCGATGTTTTTATACTTTTATGTGCAATTAAGATGCCTCTCGAATGGTGAATGTATTTGTGAATCCTGGAATGCTGTCTTAACCCAATGTGTGTATAGTAAATCTGTTGTACTAAAACTGCTCCTTCCCTAACCACTCTCTGTCATTCATGCCATGTTTGCCAATCTAATAGACAAAAGCGTGTCTGTTCCTTTGATTTCATTCACTGGATCACTAGTGAGGTTTTCAGTTTTTCTTGTTTCATCCACCACTTTGTAAATTAAATTGTTGGGCCTTTTGTGTTTTCTTCCCTTAAAAAAATGCTTACCCAGGGCACCTGGGTGGCTCAGATGGTTGAGCGTCTGCCTTCGGCTCAGGTCATGATCCCGGGGTCCTGGGATCGGGTCCCACATTGAGCTCCCTGCTCCTTGGGAGCCTGCTTCTCCCTCTCTCTCATGAATAAATAAATAAAATCTTTAAAAGAAAAATGCTTACCCCGTCCACTCCCAGGGCGGGGGAGGGCCGCCACTTAGAAACTCCTGCTGTCTGAGGGTGGTGATTAAATTTACTTCACATCTTCAAAAAAAAAAAATAATTTCACAAGAATCCATGGGTATCTCTTTGTAAAAAAATTTAAATATGGAGAAATAAAAACTTAAAACAACCCAACACAGTAGGGTTGAAATTTTTTTAAAATTTCAAATACAGACCACAAAACGCCCCCCTGACACAGTCGTTCTCCCCTCGCCGGAGCACAATTCTTGGGCACCTGCCTCTGGGCCTTTTTCTCTTCATCTACAATCATGGGATTTGGCCTTATTGGCTGTACATACTGTATTCCAACCTGTTTCTTCTCTTCAACAACAGTCTTGGCAATCTGTCCAAGGCCATGCCTACAACGCTCACTTGGCATGCCTCCCCAGTTCCTTCCCGTTGCAGGGACTACCCTTTGTAAGGGCTGCATTGTATTCCAGAGTAAGGATTTGTCCACCGCCTCCCACATGTTGCGTCGTTGCACGCAGTGCTGGGGTGAATGTTCCATGTGTACCAGCATTTTATGTAACGGGGGAGCAGTGTTTAAGGGTGCTGCCAAATTGCCTACCAAAAAAGCAATTTCCTTTCCCATCAATAGGATGAGCAAGAATTTATTTACATCTTCAGATCTTCATGGGTAATGCCTATTATTGATCTTTACAATTTCCCTGTATCTGGTGGGGGAACAGTACCTGATGATTGCTTTGATTTGCATTTCCCTGATGGCTGGTGAGGTTGATTCGTTGATTCCACAGATATTTGAGTGTCCACTCTCTGCAAAGCACCAAGTCACCAGTGGCGAATAAAACAGATGAAGGAAATGAAATTTTATTTTTTTAAAAGATTTTATTTCTTTATTTGAGAGAGTGAGAGAGAAAGCATGAGAGGGGAGAGGGTCAGAGGGAGAAGCAGACTCCCCGCTGAGCACAGGGAGCCCGATGCGGGGCTTGATCCCGGGACTCCTGGATCACAACCCGAGCCGAAGGCAGTCGCTTAACCAATGAGCCACCCAGGTGTCTGGAAATGAAATCCCCCAATACTTTGTCTGTCACTTGTGTTTATGATTTGGTGCTTTTATAACCAAATTTAAATTGTTTCTGTGTCCAGATCTATTCATTTTTTCTTTTATGCTTTCACCCTGGAAAATCTCCTACCCCAAAATAATACATATAATCTCATGTATCTTTGGGGGTTTTTTTCCTAAGTGGGTTTTTTTGTCATAGGTGTAAATGCAACAGAAAAAGCTGAGCTCGCTGGGGTTTGCCTCCTGTAAAGGGGTGGACAGCTCAGCATCCTCCCCTGAGAGTGAGGCTGTCAGCTTGGGCCCAGGAGTACAGCGGATCTCCTTCTCTTCCCTCCCGCCTTTTGGCTCTATGAAATGAAAGCCAACATGTCTTCCAGAAAGGAGAGGTTGCTGCTCTGCATAACAAGGTACAAAATTGTCTTCGTTTTGGTGAAAGGGAATCTCCGCAGATACAACTCTCCACAGCGGCGAGGAGGCTGGCAACAGCTGCAGGAGGCCGACCCTGGGACTTCTGACCCGTCACTACTGTGTGACTCCAAATGGTAATGGCAGTCGACAGCCCAGGGTCCCTCAGCAAAAGGACCCTCCTGCAGTGGGTACTACAAGCTTGGGGTCTGGCAAGGGCCTTCTGTTGTTCTTATACCCTTTTTCCTATCACAAGAGTTAACAGTTGCTCTGTGGAGGGGCGATAAACATGGAGTGAGGGGTATCTCAGCCACATGCCAACCTGACACATACACGCTTGGGTTCTGGGCACACATCATTTATTTGCATTCACAAAAAGTGGCTTGGCGTAAAAGGTTCTTAAAGATGAAGGATGGTACTTTTGACTCTGGGACCAGAGGAGGAAGTGAGAGAGAGGGGGGACAGCTAGTGGCTTGTCCTCCTGTCACAGACCCTTAGAGACCACAAGTGTAGTGACCCATTGTTTAAGACATCATGCATCACTGGTGGGTGGACCAGGCAGAGGGAACAGCACATGCAGAACACCTAGAAGCAAAGTGGAGCAGGTCATATCCAGCAAGCCGCAAGTCTGCCCAGTTTGATGAGGCTGGATTACAGGAACCTCAGAGGGGGAAGGGGGAATCAGAAGACCAGAGAGCTTGGCGGAGGCAGGGGTAGAAGATCTGTCTACTTACTGAATTCAGATTTTAGCCTGAAGGTGGTAAGGAGCCCCCGAAGGGCATGATCAGAGTTGTGATTCTCGAACGGGCTCTGGCATCCTTGTGGGGCGTGTGTTTCAAGACCAAGCAGGGAGGTCCTCCCTTCAAGCAACAAAGGCAGTTTGGGCAGAGGCAGTGCAGGTATAGACGGAGTCGGTCACTCCTTAGGAGGCCAAACAGGTACATAGGTGGCAGGGGACGGTGGAGCAACAAGGATCACCCCCACGTGGCTTGGGCTGGAGGGGCCATCCACTTAAGCAAAGGAGACGGAGGTGGGTGAAGGCTGAGTCTGCAGACCTTCCCATTGGAAGCTGGAGCTTGGGTTGGGCAGGAGGTCAGCGAGTAGCTCAAGAAGCCAGTGAAGAGGGGAGCAGGCTGGGGAGGGCACGCGGAGTGTGGACAAGAGAGCCAGGGACTGGTCCTCCAGGGTTGTAGGGAGACGACTGATGGAGGGGACAGAAACAGCTCCGGGAGCACCCTGGCATGGGGCTCACTGGATCCGCCCCTCCACACGCAGCAGTAGGTAGTCCCTGAGGACCGGGGGCAGCGGGAGGTGAGCGGCGGCCTGTCGGCAGCGGCTACCCAGCTGATCACGCACAGCCAGCCGAGCCAGGTGCTGCAGCCGCCTCGGCTGGTTCACCATGCTCAGGGCCGAGATGTAGAAGGCTTCGTGCTCCTAAGCCAGGAGTGAAACAGGATCAGATGGCCCAGCACCCTTGATCCTGCCCTTCCATCTGGCGATGACCTAGCACTGGGGGCCCCAGGGAATTTGCAATATGCACCCACCGGGGTGTCTGGTGCAGCTTGAAAGACTCCGATTCAGAACCCAGAGGCCCTGCAGGGGTCATGGGAGATGGGACCACAATGTAGGGCAGGGTCTCGGCCATGTCTGCACCCACCACTCTAAAGATGTTGGCACAGTGCCCGCTGAGTCCGAGATACCTGTTTAACGTCCACGCTGGTACCAGTGAGAGAGGCTGGAGGGGTGTGTGGGATTAGAGGGTGTTCTGAGCTGCTAGGCGGCAGGAGACCCCAGGGGAGGGAGGGGAGCCCATCCTGGAGGGATAAGGCCTGGGGCTCATCCTTTCTCTCCATGTCCCCCAGAGCCCAGGAAGGAGCTGTGCCCCTGTGGTGGACATACCTGCCACAGCTCTGGGAGTACTGCCTCCACCCAGGTATCACACGAGGGGACACAAGGGTAGGCATTAAGCAGGACTTCCAGGGCCCGAGGGAAATTGGCACAGTGTTTCAGCATCTAGGAATCAAAAGAGGGTGTTAGGGTCACCACGGCTCTCCCAACCAAGGGCAGAACCAAGTCCAGCCTAAGCCAAAGCCCCACTCACACCCAAAGTTGGGAGGCTAAGGTCTGAGTCTCCTTTTTCCTATGCCTCAGTTTACCCCAACTTCTGTGGGCTGCAACCTCTTGGCCCTGGCCAATTTTCTTTGGAGCTCTTTTGTCCTTCCACATGCTTCCCTATAGCCTTCAGTGGTCCTTCCCAAGGTGAGGACAGACCTTTGGCTACAGGACCGGGCTTTTAGTCTCTTGCCCCCATCCCCTACCCCCACCTTCCCCGGCAGCAGGGCAATTCCAGCCTCAGGCTCCCCCGCTCAACTGGGGCCTCCTTTCGCAGGCCCTCCCCGCGCACCTCAGGGCGCACAGGCTGGGCCCCGTAGTCCAGCAGCGCTGCCAAGAGGCCCTCGGGCTCCCCGCTGGGGGCGTCCTGGACCGCCTGCAGCGCGCAGTCCATGGGGGTGTGGCCCGCCGCGTTGGGCACTCCAGCGCAGGCGCCGTGGCGCAGCAGCAGCTCGGCCAGGGCCCCGCAGCCGTTGGCACAGGCGTTGTGCAGCGGCGTGTGGCGCTTGCGGCCGGCAGCGCGGGCATCAGCCCCGGCCGCTAGGAGCCGGCGCGCTGCCTCCTGGTGCCGCCGGCCACTGCCCGGGCCCTCGGCCCCCGCGCACGCCGCGTTCAGGGCCGTCTCGCCCTGGCTGGTGCGCAGGTGCACGTTGGCTCCGTGCTCCAGGTAGAGAGCCACGTGCTCCTCCAGGCCGCGAGCCGCCGCCACATGCAGGGGTGTCACCTCGCTATCCTGCGCCGCCACGTTCACGGTCGCTCCCGACTCCAGCAGCAGCTTGGCGCACCTGGAGGGCAAGGCGCATGGCCCAGAGACAGATCCTAAGGGACCACGGCCTGGCCTGCTGTCATCCCCTTCCCCGTTTCTTCCCACCCTGCACGCCATCGAGGCGAGCCTGGTGTCCACCATCAGACTCACAGAAGCCCCATGACCGACAGCAGAGTTGCAAGGCCCATGATGTCCCCAGGAGCATCTTCAGTCTTCAGATGGAAAACTCGGCCGAGGAGGGCCGCCATACAGCCAAGGACACACAGCAAGTTAGAGGCTGCGTCAGAATGAGTACTCACTGCCTCAGACGGTCCCTCCCAGAATCTGTTTATTTCCTCGGTAAGTTCCAATCATGGGCTAATTTTTTGTTTCCAAAACCTGACTCCCAGAGTGGATTGGGACTCCAAGGCCTAGTTCTGAATCACTTGCCAGTGGTCTCTTAACATTTTGATAATGCAAAAAATTTGAAAATCCACTACTGTGTCCACTATGAACGTTACACATAGAAAATTAGAATATGAGCTGGAAAGAAAAAGTCATAGAAGTCCTAATATTTTCTTCATGCTGCCAAACTTGAAGACCACTCTTCCAGACCAGTGATACCCATTCAAAGGAAGGCATTTGGGAATCAGCCTGCTCGTCTCCCCTAGAGAAAACAAATGGAACCAAACAACAAAAACTAGATTTTAGGGAGCACCTGTTTCATGGTCTCCCAGTTCCTGGAAAAACTATAGGCCAGAGCATGGGGCACCTGGGTGGCTCAGTGGGTTAAACGTCTGGCTCTTGATTTTGGCTCAGGTCATGATCTCAGGGTTGTGAGACTGAGCCCCACTTAGGGCTCAGTGCTGGGTGTGGAGCCTGCTTAAGATTCTCTCTCTCTCTCCCCCTGCCCCTCTCCCCCTCCCCGTCCTCCCCCCACCCAATCTCACGGGCATGCATGCTCTCTCTCTAAAAAACAAACAAACAAAAAACTGTAGGCCAGAACACTGTTGAGGCAAATATGCATCATTAACCACCAGGGGGTAAACCAAATACGAAACAAACTCAATTAATGATGTAATTAAACTAACAGTAATTTATAATTAAAAAGCCAGAACGGTAGCCACTGGAAGCTCGGGAGTAGATGCAGCAACCCTGACGAAACCCTGATGACCCAGTGTCCCTCCCCAAAAATGGCCAGAATTCCTGTTCCTTTCAGTGTATAGGTCCAGTAGGTGCTTGGCTCAGTGGCCAAAAATGCAGTAACAGCCAGCCATCTATAAACGGCTGAATTTATTTCCTCAGCCAATTCCTTTTTTTTTTTTTAAAGCATGTTAGAGATTTTTTTATTTATTCATTTGTGAGACAGAGAGAGAGCAAGCAGGGGGAGAGGCAGAGGGAGAGGGAGAAGCAGACTCCCCACCGAGCAAGGAGCCCGATGTGGGACTCGATTCCAGGACCCGGGATCACGACCCGAGCCGAAGGCAGAGGCTCAACGACTGAGCCACGCAGGCACCCTTTCCTCAGCCAATTCTAATCATGGGCTAAGTTTTGTTTCTTTTTCTTTCTTTTTTTTAATATTATATTTATTTGACAGAGACACAGTGAGAGAGGGAACACAAGCAGGGGGAGTGGGAGAGGGAGAAGCAGGCTTCCCGCTGAGCAGGGAGCCTGATGCGGGGCTCGATCCCAGGACCCTGGGATCATGACCTGAGCCGAAAGTAGACGCTCAATGACTGAGCCACCCAGGTGCCCCTAAGTTTTGTTTCTAAATACTACATTTAAATAACCCTGAAAAGCTCATTCAGTAGGGTTTCAGTGTTTCACTTAAAAGGATAGTCTCTTGGAAAGCACACTGTGTGCTCGTAAGAATTCAAGAAAGGGCTGGAAAATCAAAATCACTTCTGGGTCCATCACTGCTCTAGATCCGGCTAGGGAGAAGTCCCCAGCATGTGGGCTGTGGAGTGTCCTCACCGCCAGAAACCTGTTGTTGTTGTTGTTGTTTTAAGTATAGTTGACACAGAGTGTTACATTAGTATCAAATGCACGACCTAGTGACTTGACAAGTTTATACATTATGCTATGTTCGCAAGTGTAACTACCATCTGTCCTGTTACATCACTATCACAAGATCATTGACTAAGTCTATTCCTTATGCTGAGCCTTTTATTCCTGAGCCTTACCCATTCCATAATTGGAAACCTGTATCTCCCACTTCCCTTCACCCATTTTGCCCAACCTTCCACCCCCCCCCAAAAAAGAACCTGTTGATCTTAAAAATGTGGGAGGAGACCTTGTACTAAAGCTGGGAAACACTCGGCTACATCTTTCTTGATGCCCACCTTGAAACAGGTAGGAATTTGGCTACAGAGGATTCACAGGGGCTAGGGGACTGCAGTTGGAACAGGGTTTTCCAAAAAGGCAACAGGGCTTCTGCCTCCTGGGCTTAGCTTATGTGACCTTGGACAAGTCCCTAAAACCTTTCTGAGCTTCAGTTTTCTCGCCAGTGGAATGAGACCTGTCTCCTAGATTGTCATGAGGATGTGTGTATGTGAGGTGCTTCTCCCCTTCTCCTGGCCGTGTCAGCTGGAGACACACACACACACACACACCCCTCCCCTGGGTACCTACTGCAAGGACTCGGGGGCTGTGCAGAGGTGCAAGGGCGTTGTGCCCTCCTCAGACAACACGTTGGCCTTGGCACCGAAGGTCAGCAGCAGCTGCACACAGTCAGACTGGGCCCGGGCACAGGCCTCATGCAAGGCTGCCCGGCCCCCAACCCGGGCATCCAGCTCAGCTCCCTGCCGGATCAGGTGGCGGGCACAGTCAATGTAGCCTCGGGCAGCAGCGATGGTGAGGGGCGCCGTTTGCTTCGTCTTGGGGGTCAGCACCCAGAACCCTGGGAAGAGCAGGTAGGGTCGGGGAATGGTGTGTGAGACTCCCAGGGCAGGCCCTGACCGTGGCCGTCCCTTTGCACCCTTGGCCTAAGCACGAATCGTGCCAGGCTGTAGCTATGGGGAGGGGCTAAGCAATCAAGCCCTGAACTTGAAGTGTATATTGGAACAGCCTTTTATTTATTTATTTATTTATTTATTTATCTATTTATTTATTTATTTATTTAAAGATTTTATTTATTTGAGAGAGAGCACAAGCAGGGTGAGCAGCAGGCAGATGGAGAGGGAGAAACAGGCTCCCTGCTGAGCAAGGAGCCCAATGCGGCGCTCAATCCCAGGACCCTGGGATCATGACCTGAGCCAAAGGCAGACGCTCAACTGACTGAGCCACCCAGGCGTCCCTGGAATAGCCTTTTAGAACGGTTTGTCAATCTGTAACAAAACAGTATGTGTGTCATAGAAGAAAAAAAAAAGGTAATTGCTCTTTCAAATCACAGGGGCAATTGAAGAGAGTTAATCCTGTTAAGGAAACCTCTGGGTCTTTGAGCTCCTGATGGATTCCTTGGTTCTTGTTCACTAGGGTGTTCTGGCGTTGGGGGTGGGTTTGAGTTATGCATAGGAGGGCCTGGGGCTGAGCTTGGGAATGACCAGGTAGCCTAGTTTGGAGTTCTAGGATATTCCTGGGGCAGATGGCGGAGAGGAGGGTGGAAGTGGGGGAAAGGTGGAAGGGAGAATAAGAGGTGGGGGTGGGGAAAGGAAGAGCTGGGTGAGCGGCTGATCTTGGGACTAGTGTTGGATCTAAATTGTAGAAGTGGCCAAGGACTTGTTTAAAGAATATAGATGCCTAATATCCAACTGTTTAAGTTGTTTGCATTATGGTGAAGTAAATTCCTGGGTTTGTCAAATTTCGGGTAAAGCATGTTTTGTTTTGTATTAGGATTGAAATTAAGGCCAAGTTCCATTTGGGGGATGACAGACATACTGCAGGACAAGACCAAAATACCTTGGGTAGGGTTACATCTCTAACAGTTAAAGCCCAGCAGGAATCTGGACCTTGCAGTGACTGTGAGAACGTAACTCTCCAAGGATTTGGAGCCCCCAGATCCATGAGTGGGGCTTGGGGCAATCTCTGCCAGTCTTAAGAGCAGGGTGATCTCAGTTGAGGTATTTGGTTTACGTGGACAAACCTACTGGTCAGAATAGAGCCTAAGGAAATTATCTGCTAAGTACACAAAGATGTTCATCATAATGCTATTACAACTAATTTTACAAAAAAGGAACCCAATCTACCCAGTCTATTTGGGACCTAGTTATATAAATCATGGCACCCCCATACCGTATAATTTATGCACTGTGGGGACAGGGTGCCTGGGTGGCTCAGTCGGTTAGATGTCCCACTCTTGATTTTGGCTCAGGTCATGATCTTGGGATCCTGAGTCCCACATTGGACTCCATGCTCAGTGGGGAGTCTTCTAGAGATTCTCTCTCTCCTTCCCCCTCTGCCCCTCCCCACTGCACACACACACTCTCTCTCTCAAATTAAAAAAAATATTTATTATGTGGGGATGCCTGGCTGGCTCCATTGGTGGAGCACGCGACCCTTGATCTCAGGTTTGTGAGTTCAAGTCCCACGTTGGGTGTAGAGATTACTTGAAAATAAAATCTTACTTATTTTTAATTTTTAATTTATTTTATTTCAAGTGGGCTCCACACCCAGTGTGGGGCTTGAACTCACGACCCTGAGATGAAGAGTCACATGCTCTACCGAGTGAGCCAGCCAGGTGCCCCTTAAAAAATATATATATATATATGTATATATATTTATTTACATAGATGTATTCAGAGAGAATATTGCATTAGAATATAACTGTATTGCTGTGTAATTGATATGTTAATATAATTTTAATTCTGAAAAGACATACAAACCACTACGCCTCCTCTCTGCGGAGGAGGGAACTAGAATGGGTGTGGAAAGCAGTGGTCTAGTCTGGGTTCTGGAGGGAGGGGATGGGGCCAAGTCTCTCCCCCATCCCCACCCTCTCCTCCCTCCGCCCCCTTCTGCCCCCCCCCCGCCCCCCCGGGTGCTCCCTACCCTGTTCAGCTGACCAGGCCAGCTGGTTGCTCACAGTCTCCACAATCATGTTGGCAGCGTCTTCCTCTTGGAACAGGGCTTGGACCTGGCGCAGGTCACCGGAGAACAGAGCGTTGTGCACGGCTGGGTCTCGGCAGCAGCGGCGCGGCCTGGTGAGGCGGGCCCGGGCACTGGGGGGGCACCTTTGGCTGCGGCACTGCTGGGCCGCGGCCCGCCGCCGGTCCTCCCACTCCAGCCACTCCCGCTGGAGCCGGAGAGCCCGCCGCGTGGAGGAGGTGAACGGGAAGGTCTCCTCTGCCATGGGGAGGGGCGCCGGGGGGCTGGGCGGCGGCAGCTGGGCAGAGCCGGGTTCCCCCAGCCCGACTACCCCCCGTGTTCTGAGCAGCCGCCCTGCCCCTCCCTCGTAACCCGGCCAGAGGAGCAGCTGAGGCTATAAATAGGTCCTTGGCCGGCCTGGTAAACGCTGTTTGCCCAGAGTCATGATCCTGGTGCAGAGGAGGTATTGGGCCAACCCCCCCCCAGCCCAGGGCCAAGGCCAACCCCTGCCCCTGCTGATGCCCTCCCAAGGGGGCAGCAGCAGGAACCCCAGGGTCGGCATCCTCCCACTTGCCTGGAGGGAGCATCTTGGGTTGGCAAGGTCCAAGGGGAGTGAAACAGTCGATCTGGGAGATGGGCAGGGCAGGAAGAGCCAGAGTCCCCCAGCCTCTCAGCTGTTGGCTGGAAGGCGGACCCCAGCCCAGGAAATAAGGGCAGGCAGAGACGGGTCCAAACAGCTCTTCCGGTGTCTGCAGTAGCCCGGGTAACTGCGCATGTGTGCACGGGGCTTTACGCCAAGGACATCACCTTCATATCCGTCCTCACTCCAAGAGCCATACTTCCTGGCTCCCTGAGGGTAGAAAGCTTGGTTTTGACCATAAAGTACACAATCAGGCTAATGATCACAGTGGAGCACCTCTGAAATGGGTGCTTTTGTGTCCGTCTTAAGCATGAGGAACTTAGGCTTAACAAGGCCACGGCTTGTGAGCGGCGGAGCCAGGACTAGTACCCCAGCTGGCCGGACGGCATAGATGGGGCACTTTGGCTCATGCTGCCGTGGCCACCTGAGGGTGGCCAGTGGTGAGAGCCTCTCCGCGCCCTCCTAGCAGGACAGCGCGGCCTCTAGAAACTGCCCGCCACGAATCTCGTGTCTCTCGTGTCCCTCCACCCCCCGAGCTCCTGAAACGGCTCACCTGCCTGCCTTAGGAAGGCCGAGGGGTTGACCTGGCAACTCTGGGGACTCTGACCGAAGAAACCTTCAAGCCACAAACCCATTCAGTCTCAGGAGAAAGCCGCTCTGCTTCCAGGAGCCTCTAGGGGGAGGAATGAGGCCATGAAATAGCCCTGGCTGATGCTCGGCGGAGTCCGGGAAGGGAAGGGAAGGGAAGGGGTGGGCGGAGGGGGGATGCTAGCCCCCGGGGGCCTCGGAAGCTCTCCTACCCCCCCCCCCACCTCACCCAGTGTGCGGGCGGGCAGCCCCTCATCCCCTCAGGGTCGGCCTGGTCTGTGTCCACCAGCGCGGCGGGCTCTCCTGGCCCCTCTGCCCGCCCCACTTCCTCCCCTCCCTGGCTCTGCAGCCACCCCTGCGCAGTGACCTCGGACTTCTTCCTCTCCCTGGTCCCCTCACGCAAACAAGCTCCAGCTCCCATTGTCACATTATCAGTCACCCTCTCAGTGCCCCTCACTGGGACCAGCCCAGCCTCCTGCTGTTCCTTTCTCTGGCCACAGCCTCTCGGCTCTGCCACCCGGGTGGAAGGATCTGTCTAAAATGGTTCATTTCCTAGCTTGAAAACTTCTGCTGACTTCCAACATCACCCCTCTCCGGGTAAGCCCGATGCCTCAGCTCAGGGCCCCATGTCACGTGGCATTCTCCTGGCGGCTCCTCAGCCTTCCCGGCCATGCCCGATCGGTGCTCCAGGAGGACTGCACATGTACTTTGTGAAGGGCCTATCCCAATGTGCTGTGGACAGAAGTCCGCCCTGCTGGATGTGGGCTCCAGAGCAGGACCTGAATTTAGTCAGCTGGGTCTCTGCAACCCAGCAGGGCCTGGCACACTGTAGGTCTTGATGTGGTGTTTAGGAGCGCTTGGCTCGTCGCAGGCGGGCCCCTTGTGTGTAGGGCATTGAGTGAGGGCCCTTGTTCTCTGCCAGAGCAAACACTCATCTGCCTGCCCAAGTGGGTGGCAGCAGCCTGGGCTGCTTCCGGCACTGCCCCTACCCTGCTGTTCACCCACTCTGGCCCCAGCTTCTTGGTGGTATTCCAGGGTGGGGGATCCCAGAGGGAGGGATGAGATCATGCACAGCAAGGTCTTCGAGATCCTCAGAGAAAGGCGCCTCTATAAATGCAGCTGTGATTAACCCTGTTGGAACCCATTTGGTGTTTTAATTGCCCCGCCAACGGCCTGACTGAGCACCCACAGCTGAGTTCCCAGGGTTGGGAGCTGACAAGGCTGGGTGGGGCAAAGAGGGGCCAAGGTGGGGTGGGCGTCCCCTTCCGAGGCGCACAGCAGCCATGACGTGTGGGGTGCACGGCTGTGTTGACCTCCCCAGCCTCTCTGCAGCCTTCTTGTCTGTCATATGCGCCTGAAGGTACCCTGACTACAACCCAGTCCCCAGAGATAGCCTGTGTTCTGTCTCCTCTCCTTAGCTTCCTGAGGGCAGAAAAAGGAGGCTTTTACTCCAACCCACACACGAACCCACAGGGAACCCAGGTCTAGTGATAGAACAATGCTAGGTGATTGGATTCCCCACCCTGCCTTCTGGGAGCTGAGCCTGTAGGGTGATGAAGCACACAAGACGCCAGGACCCTGGTCAGGACTGTGAGAAGCAGAGATCAGGGCTCAAGGGCGTTGAGTGGGGAATGGTAGTGCGGGCCAGGGGCATGGGGTGGTTTAGGGGCAGAAAGACCGTACGGTGTAGATGGGCTGTGGCCCAGATCTGAGCTGCATCGGCAGAGCTGGGGAACTAGCAGTGGGTAGAAGAGATAGAAGTGCTCCATCTGTTCAGGTAAGAGGGTTGCTAGTGAATTAGCCCCTTCTTGCTCCTGGGTTTGGAACACAAAAGCCTTCTCAAACAGGGCCCCACTAACTAATAGCCTGCTGAACATGGAATTCTTCCAGCACTCACTCACTTCAGCTTTGAGACGGTGATCCAGGGCGTCAGGCTTTCTTTGGGAAGAAAGAGAATGAGCATCCTTCCCCAGAGCAGTACCCAAGCCCATTGGAGGCCTCGGACTCACAGCCCCTTAGGGAAGGCTGGGGCTGAGGCAAGGGAGGCTGCTGGTCAAACTAGGGTCTTTAACCCACACCCCCTCAACCACGAGTTGGGGGATAATTCCTTTCCTCCTTTCATCCCAGAAAGGAAAACAAGGTTGGCGACTCGGTATAATTACGCCTTTTACACCCCGCACATGCCCCTTGTCCAACTCTGGTCTGAAAGGTGGCACAGCAAAGCTACACTGACGAGCAGCTGCTTGGCCACACGGCAAAGTGGCACTGGGTTACCACCCAACGCATAGGACAGTACCCATGAGTCCAGACGGATATAAATGTAGGACTAAGAAATGAGGAAGAATTCCAAATAATCTATACAGATATTCTGTCCTTAGAGAGGGTGGAACATAACTCCTTGTTTGTTAAGTGTGGGCTGCACCTAGTGACTTCCTTCCAAAGAGGACAGCATGAAGAGGGAGAAAAAGCACATCTACCGTGGAGAAACCTGACAGATGCTACTTCAGCTTGGTCATCAAGGTCAACATCAACCCTTGGTGTGTGACGAGAATATACCTTCCTTGGTGGCCTTCCTTGGCAAAACACATAACCCCGGTCTCATCTTTCTTTAAGGAGACAGATTCCAATAGAGGGCATTCTGGAACATGCCTGACCCGTACTCTTTGCAGCTATCAGAGTCGTGAAAAACGAGGAAAGCCTGAGGAAATGCCAGAGCCAAGAGGAGCCTAAGAAGGCAGGGCAACTAAATAGAATGTGGGGTCCTGGAACAGAAAAAGGACGACAGGGAAACTGTATACATCTGAATAAAGCATGAAGTTCGGTTCATAGTAATGCGCCAACACTGGCTGGTTAGTTGCAAGCAGTGTGCGTCCTAGTATAAGAGGCTAATGACAGAGGAAACTGGGTGTGGGGTATATAGGAACTCCTTGGATTATATTGCAATAATTCTGTAAATCTAAAACTGTCTAAAAGGAAAGTTTATGAAGAGAGAGAGAGAGAAGGAAAACGAGCAGCTTGGCTCTGCCCCAGCCAAAGCACCACCGGCAAGACAGATGGACAAGGAGCAGGGGTGGGTGGAAAGGAGAGCAGGAGGCGAGTGAAGTAGGCAGCTGCTTTATTTCCGAACAAGATGCCGCAGCCCCAGCCCCGCCCCCGCACCTGGGAACCTGAGCACAGGTGAGCTGGGCAGCTGCAGGCCTCTCGAGACAAAGCAGAGGGAAGTCTGAGAGTGTTCCTCCCCTGACCAGAGGGACAGGTCGCCACGGCTGTGGTGTGACTCCTCAGCTGTCCAAGGAATAGGGAGTAAAGGGATCGGGGTCCTCTAAAGTCAAGGGGAGGCCGGAGGGGGCCACACCTTCCCTGTTGGCAGGAGGAAAAGGAACAACAGCTGCATCCAAGGGCTTGGAGGACAGTAGAGCAGAAGGGCCATCCTTGGGCTGAGTTCTGGAATGCCAAAAGAAGACCCAAGGTGAGAGCAGTGTAGAATCGGAGGGTCGAGGGCGTTCCTAGGGTAGGCATCCAGGGTAGGGGCAGCCATAGTCCTGAGCTTTGTTTATTCTCCCATCATGCTGGGCTTCCTCTCTCCTTGGGACTCAATCAGACACAACCAGAGCCTTGCCTGGGTGCCAAGAGGCTGGCTGCTCACGGTGGGGGCCTTGTCGTGGGGCAGTCCCAGCTGCCGGTCCCACAGAAGAAGTCCTCAGGGAGCTCACTCAGGAGTCCATCCAGGTCATCTGCAGGGGGACGTGGAGAGGGTAGACAGAACTAGTGACAAAGTTAGGGTTCCACAGGACTCAGATCCAGAGCTCCTGCCTTTCAGGGGGGCCTGGACCTGGCTGCACAGTTGGGGAGGTAGCTCCCCCTGGGCAGTGGTGACTGGGCTAACAGGCCCGACACTGGCCTGACTCCCATCTTCCCTCTGCTTCCCCCACACGCACATACTACAAGAGACAGGGACAAAAATGCCTGGGCCTTTCTGTCAAGAAGGACACTCCTCTTGGCCTTGGTGATACCCCTCTTTCCATCCAGAGGCATAGCGCTTGAGTAGATAGGCTTCAGAGGTCCACTAGTGCAACGTGCTCATTGGACAGAGGAAGACAAAAGGCCGGGAAAAGCCATGAGACACATTCAGAATCACGGCATCCATTAATCTGGTTTCTCACTCGAAGAGGGCGAGACATCAGCCCCTTCCCCGGTGGGCCTTCCTGGGCGTGTGGAATGAAAGTAACTGTCCCTGACTGCAGTTCTCAGCTGGGTGCTTATGTCTGAGAACTTGGAAATAGAGCTGACCTCAGCAATCCCTGCTGGTACTATTACTGTTAACAATAGCAGCTACCACTCGCTGAGCGCATGCTCAGGGCCACACCTGCCATACTTGTCCCTTTCAGTCCTCACAGTATCCTTCGCAGGGCATGGTTCTTCCTGTTACCATCCCCACTTTATCTGAGAGAACGAGTTTAAAGAGGTCAGACAGCCTGCCCGTGGGGAGCATACTCAAGCTCCATCTGATGCCAGAGTCACAGCTCCCAAGAGAAGTCGCGCGTGAGGGACGGGCTCAGGCAGCCCATGGAGTCAGAAGAACTAGGCACCACCCCTGCAGAAGCCAGCTTCCAGTCTGGCACAGAGCACCTGACAAACACGCTGCTGGAAGTCCATTTGCTGGCATTCAAAATTTAATTAAGGTGCCCAGCACTGTACTTGGGGAAGTAAGACTGGAATTTGATTGTAACAACAAAAGGTGATGGGGCGCCTGGGTGGCTCAGTCGGTTGGGCATCCGACTCTTGATTTTGGCTCAGGTCATGATCTTGGGGTCCTGAGATCAAGCCACACATTCAGCTCCGCGCTCAGCGGGGAGTCTGCTTGAGATTCTCTCTCTTCCGTTCCCTCTGCCCCTCCCCCGCCTCAAATAAATAAATAAATCTTAAAAAAAAAAGTGCCTCTCACTAGCTACACTATGACTGTTTGGGGAAACTCGATGTTAAATGAAGGGGAATGAGCAGACAGTGTGAGCCTAAGAAACTGGGAATCAGAGTAAGAGCAAGTATTGGTGTTTCCCAGCCCTGTCCAACCACCACTAGTGGTTACCTGCTTGGCAAGTCTGTCCCTACAACGGAGATGTGACACCAGCCACAATATTCTACAGGCAACTCTCCTCACTTATTTCATGACCACCAGCAACCTTCTGATGATGGTTTGGCTTGTCAGCCAGCTTACTTATCAGGAACGAGTGCAACATTCCAGAGGAGATTCCAGCATAAGGGGTACTTTTTCATAGGCTGTAAGTAAATGGGCTTTGTGGTTTATCCATTGGTCTAATGTGAATTTGGTTAATGTGAGACACTTACCCATAATCCCATGAACTTGGGGGCCAGACAGGGTTGAATTTATGGAATCAAAAAGCTAAGGATCAGACTGGGACTGTGCTAGCTTCACTTGGGTGATGCTGTCTCCCGAGGAACAACCGGACAGGTACGTTTTTGGGCTTCTCGGGTCTGTATCTTGGTCCCACCCTAACCACATGGAGGTTTGACTCCTCAGCACTGCCTGAAGGGTATCTGAGCTTAGTCAGGATGGGGAAATCAGCCCCCAGAAGACCCAAGGTGAGGCACAAGGATGGTGCCAGTCCATCTCCTCCTTGTGGCTAACCACATGGTCTGGAAATGGGGGAGACCTATGGCTCCCACTGTATTTGCTTTACGTGGCCCCTGTCACGCTGCTAATTAGTCTGTGGTCTACAGCCTTGCCAGAAAAGATACCACATCTGATTTCTGTAAGATTCTGTAAGACCCAAAGATTCACAGAAGGAGGGAAAAGATGCAGCCAGATTCTCCTGGCTGTGCTATCCAAGAGGGAATAGAAGGAGAACTGTTTTTGCTCCTGGGTGGGCTGACTGCCTTACCTGCTTCTGGGAGTTCTTCCTCAGGGGATGCCACTGCCTCTGCATTCTCTGCTGTTCTGAAGCCTTTTCCAAACTTTGCAATCTCATGATGGAGGCTGCCAGGGAAGCTTCCTGGGTTCTGGGGACAGAGCGCCTGGTTACTAATGCCCTTGCCTCTGACATCCCTCTGGACAGTTCCGTGTCCACCCAGACAACCTCAAAGGAATAGGTAGGGGTTCAGGAAAGATACAACAGAGGAGTGTGGCAGAGGCCAGTAACCCAGGGGAGGGAGCTGAAATACCAAACACCCCAAACAGCAGATAATTAAAAACACAAAAAACTTTTTTGGGTGATTTTCTTTCCTAATTCTGTTGGTATCTGGTGTTTTAGGAAATCTATATACAGCTAGAACAGAGTGAAGAGGCCATTCAGAAATATGGTGAGGATTTAGCCTGGGATTAAAAATGAGCTCTGAGGGGCACCTGGGTGGCTCCGTTGGTTAAGCGTCCAACTCTTGATTTTGGCTCAGGTCATGATCTCAGGGGTTGTGAGATTGGGCCCCATGTTGGGCTCATGCACTGGGTATGGAGCCTGCTTAAGATTCTCTCTCTCTCTCTCTCCCTCTCTCTGTCCCTCCTCTACTAAAAAAAATAAAAAGAAGAAAAGCTTTTAACAATCTGCACACTAGGGGCGCCTGGGTGGCTCAGTCATTAAGCGTCTGCCTTCGGCTCAGGTCACGATCCCAGGACCCTGGGATCGAGCCCCACATTGGGCTCCCTGCTCAGCGGGAAGCCTGCTTCTCCCTCTCCCACTCCCCCTGCTTGTGTTCCCTCTCTCGCTGTGTCTCTCTCTGTCAAATAAATAAATACAATCTAAAAAACAAAAAACCAACAATCCACACACTAGCTAATATACAGGCAGGTAATGGAAATCAGTAATTAAGCTGTTAACTATCATTAGCCCTAGAGAATGGGAATGGAGAAGAGTAAGTTTCACGTTTTGCTTTATTCTGTACCATTTCAATTTTTGTCAATGTGTATGGATACCTTGAAATTTAAAAGAAAAAGAAGGATGAGTTTTTGGAAGTGGGGTGATTTTGAGAAAATGTGGAAGGTTAAGGGGAAAGATGAGGGCAATGGAAGTAGCCTGTCAGAGCTAAAGGTATAACTTGAGTAGAAGTCATCAAGTCTTACCCATTCGCTTTTTAGAAGAAGCAACAGCAGGGGTGGGGACAGGACTTGCCCAACAGCAAGGGAGGGGACAGGACTTGCCCAAGGTCACTTACAAATTACTAGCAGAGCAGGGACATGACCCAGGTCTCCTGACCCCCAGGCCAGGCCATGACAACAACCCAGGATCCCAGGAAGCGGGGAGGTGGCCACAGAGGGGACACCGTATGCCAAGTCAAGGCCTGGCTCTGCACTCTTACCCTGGAGTGGAGCTGCCTGGAACCCCAGTCTCCCTTAGTTCCCAAAAGGGGGTGTCCCCACCTGAGTTCTGTGCGGGTGCACCCTCACCCAGTGGAGGTGGAGCCCAGGAGGGCAGAGGCAGGGCAAGGGCTGGCTCACATGACGGGCCATACGTGTCTCACTGTTCTCCACACTACCACCTGTAGCTGATCTGACCCTGAGTCACTTACTGAGGGCTGCACCCCCTGGGAAACCTGGTTAGTTCTCAGGTGACTCCTATCCTCTCCAATGCCCAAGTCTGCCATCAGATCCCCAAGAAGCCAGCTACTCTAGGTCCTGTTACTGTACCAGCTGGCAGGCGGCCGCACCAGGAACAGGAGGAGATGGCCCCGTCCCCGAAGGCATCGCTTCACCCCAGGGCAACGGCCCCCTTCATGCCTCTGCTCCTCAGGGTGATGGAGGGGAAGATACCAGAAGATCCAGCCAGAAAGAGGACCTGTCAGTCCCCTTTCCATCCTGCTCCTCTTACCTGGGGGAAGGGCTGAGATGGCTTGAGGAAGTTCCCATCCCCGGAATCTGGGCTGTAAATATGGACCAGGTTGTTGGGCGTCACGTTGAGGTAGTGATTTCGGAGCGAAGGAGAAAACACTCCAACCTGGATCCGAGGAAGGGGGAAGGTCAGTGCCCTCATGGAGCACTAGATGCTGTCAGATGCCACCTGGTCCCCACCTACCTCCCCCTTGCTGGCCTCGGCACCAGGGTCACACAAATCGCTTCTGCCCCAGCCCTGGGGCCAGAGTAGAACCACTTACCGCACCCTCTTGCCCTCACAGCACAACCCCTCATCCCCATCCGCCTCCGAAGAATGGGAGCCAGGCAGACAACTCAGGAGCCTTCTCCAGGGTGGGAGGGTTGGAGAGCACGTCCCCGTTCGGAGCTCCCCATACCTGCTTTAGCAGCAGCACCGAGCCAGGCTTCAGCTCACTCTGACGGGTCTCAAGCAGCAACCTGTGCACCGTGCCCTGCATCTCTCCTGCAAATACCACATGGCCCATCAGTCTGGGTCAAGGGCAGCACAGGTACTGGTTTGGGCCCTGGCTGGGAAGTGGGCCATTCACTGCCTCAATTTTCCCATCTGCGAATGGAGAGGACGATTCCTCCTCATCTCCTGAACTCAACGAAGGCCACTCATCAAACCCTCCCAGGACCTGACTCCTCACCGGTGGGGTCCTTGAAAACCACGCTGGCATCCATCGTGCTCCGACTCAGGGACTTGATCATCACTGCCATGGTGGGGACCTTGTTCCTGGGAAGCTGCTTCAGGGCTGCCTGGTTACAAGGAGAGGCATTTGCTGAGCAAGCCACGTCCCACCTGTGAGGTTCCCAAGTGTGCCAGGGCAACCTGGGAGCTGGGGCGGGGGCAGGGGGGACAGAGTACAGATGTGGTGATGATCTGCCTTTTTTGGAGGGCAAAAAGGCAGTCTGAAGGACTCATCCTGTCTCTCTCTCTAGCAGATCTGAGGCTGGCAGGTCCTTCATTTATCCCCCCTGCTTCCTTTCTCCAGCATATATGTATTTATGCAGAGCTGCATCACCGCGGGCCATGGGCATGTGTCCGCACGGGACCCTGGACCGCTAGGGAGCTTGAAAGGTAGCCGTGTACTCACCCCACCTCATCCAGGGACTGGACATGCAGAGACATACCCATACCCCACTTTCGCCTTCCACCTGTGCCCAGTAGTAGTGAAATGCTGGGTGAGTGGAAGATACAACCAAAGGGGCTCCATGCAGCTGCTCAGAGATAGGCCTGGGGTAAGAGGGAGCAAATGGACAGCCCCTTTCCTAAGGTGGAGTAGGGCAGCAGGTTGGTGAAAAGGAGAAAAATGGTCTTGCACATCTCAGCACCCAGGATCCTTACCTTCCGCAGCACCATGACGATGCTATAGGTACAGAGAAAGCAGGTAGAATCTCTCTCGTCCAGGCCCAGAGCAGATTTCATGGCCAGCCAGGGCCCTCGCCCAAAATCCTCCTCCACCGATGCCTGGGAACTAGTAACAATCTGGCACCACAGAGCAGAGGGGGAGCCTGCATTAATGGATTCACCCTGCCACAGATCTTGGCTGAGACAGGATAGGGGGCTGCGAGGGAAGGGCGAATTCCCTGTAGCATGGTGACCAGTCTCTCCTCTCCTACATCACAAAATGGTATGTGAGATTTTGTTGCATAGCACACCTTTCACTAAGCAGCAATAGCAAAGGTGCTCCTTATTTTTTATTTTATTTTATTTTATTTTACTTTATTTTAATCAAGTCCTGACTTTAGTTACATTGAAGCAAAAGGCTACGTCTCTTGTGTAATAGACTGGATAAGTCTTAGGGCCAGGGAGACCCCATACACACTGACAGGCTTCCAGAGTGCCTGAGCCATTTTGAAACCAGTCATAGTTTATTTGGGATGCCTCTGGCTTAACTATTAACCTTCTTATATTAAAAAATGCTTTGGGGCACCTGAGTGGCTCAGTTGGTTGCGTGTCTGACTCTTGGTTTCAGCTTGGGTCATGATCAGGTCATGGGTTTGAGCCCTGCATCGGGCTCCTCACTCAGTGCAGAGTCTGCTTGTCCCTCTCCCTCTGCACCCCCCTGTCCCCTGCTCTCATGCGCTCTCTCTCTCTCTCTCTCTCTCTCGAATAAATAAATAAAAAGTCTTAAAAAAAGAATGCTTTGTATCCAGATGAGTATTTGCTACTCTGGACCTGAAGCGGGCTGGTGGATCTGTGGAAGTGCAGCAAAGAGAATTAAAAGCAAAAGTAGGTCTGAGGGCAGAGCAGGTCAACCAGAATCCCAGTGAGGAGGGAAGATGGGTCTCACCCACCAAAAAGGAACCCACTGAAGGCCAGATGAAGGCAGATCCTTCCCAGCTCAATTCCCCGAAACCTGAGAGGAGGAGTTCCTGAGATACAATTTCCTCATACTTCTGACACACCTCTCCCCTGAGGGAAGATGGGAGTTAGCTGTGTCTTTCTTCCTTAGATGAGAAAGAAGACAGGACGCATGACGTCGGGCAGCATCAGGAGAGGCTTCCCCTTAGGCCAGTAAAACCGCCACCTCCCCAAACGGCCTTCACTATGTGCGTGACCTTTGGTGCGTGACCCCGGGAACAGGCCTAGCAGTGTAGATTCTGCTTCTCACCTCCTGGAACCCGCGGGGATATCCCTCGCTCTTAAACGACGCCCAGAAAAATCAGCATTTGCGTGGAACTAGTTACCTCTGTCGGGAATTTAGCCCGAGCACCATGAGTCGGAGTCTGGGGTGTGGAAACCACGATCTCCTCCAGATTCTTCTCACTGTGCTACAAGGGGAGAGGGAAGGGGAAGGCGAAGCAAGCACAGCAGCTGTTACCTACCAGTGCAGCTTCTTGTCTGGGTTACATAATGAGTTCAGGAAACTGTCAGGGACAATTAACACATATCACATCTCTCCTAACGAAGTCTCGGGAGCCTTGTTGGCAGCTCAAAAGAGATGCTTTGGGGATTGTTTGGGGAATGTGAGGAAGTTGGAGCTGGCCCAAGAGCAAAACCCAGGGCTTCCTGAAGGAGGCAATGACCCGGATAGAGAGGCCTGGGATAGGCCCAGGGGCAGCCTTCCCCAAGTCCCTTCTCGGGAACCTACCCCTTCCCCACAGAGCTCCAGCCCAGGAGGAACGTGGACAGCCTCCTTGGATTTTCCTTAGAGTGCTAGCAAAGAGCAAGGAACGGGCAGAAATTATTTGAACCACCCTTAAAATGCGAGAAAAGGAGTACACCAATCACAACCAGAGCAGACCCTCAGGGTCCCATTATCTGGTATCTGATCCAAGATGGTCTGATGGATACTGTCCCTCCACCACTGCTGAAATCCAAACCGTCAGCATAGTGCAGCTTCCCCACATGGGCCCCACACGCCGGCCACAGTGCTCTGTTCAGTGTACCTCCGACAGCATCCTGCCCTTACACCTCCGTGCCTTCGCACACACTCTTTCCTGTCTTCCCACTGCTGAAATGCCTCCCAGAGCACAGCCTTCCTACACACACCTGTTAACCTCCTCCCTGACCCTCCAAAGCCCACTCAGGAAGCCCAAGGAGCCCAGTGACTCCGCATTTTACGTATCATCGTTCCTTTGCATCAGCTTCTTCTGCTGTGCTGTGAACAACTTGGGACAGGAACTACTTCTATTTTAACCTCTGCATTCTCAGTTCCAAGCAAATTGCCCAACACATACAAGTCCTTAGTAAATGTAAGTGAATGGATCTTCTTGCCCCAGGGCTAGCAACAGGAGGGGCTCAACAAAGGAAAGTCGTGAAGTTCTCAGAACCTGAAGCGCTCTCCCACCTGTGGCTTTTGGAGCATTCAATTCTTCCTTCCCACTTCTTTGAACTTCTTCCCGCAGCTTCGGAAACCCTCTCTCTACACTTCCTTCCTTCCCTCCCGCCCCCCAGGAGTAAGGATATTGTGGGACTGGATGGCGCTGGAACTCCTGCTTCTCCCTCCCGCCCCCACCCCTCTCCCGTGTCCCGGGACAGGTCCAGCTTCTGCCGAAGACAAGCTGTCCCTCACCTGGTGAGGCAGGACCCCGGCCGGGCCAGGGAAGCGGCGAGTTTTGGGGTGGGCGGGCTGCTGGGGTGTCCGGTGGGCGGCAGTGACCAGCTGCACCAGGTGGTTGGTGACGATGGGTGTCTGCAGAACTGCCTGGGGAGCCAGGGAGGAATGGGGGCTCTTTGGGGTGCTGAGAGGACACTTGACAGAAGACACTGGAGCTCGGGGTTGTAAGGGGCTCCGAGGAAATGATCCAGAGAAAGTCCTCGAGGGAGTAGAATAGATCGAGTTGGGAGTTCGTGGTCCGGGAAAATGAGATTCGCCAGGTATGGAGGCATTTGGACACTGGAATGAGTGACCGGGGAAATGGTTTTGCGGGCTGCTCTGAACAGGCCTGCCAGCCGCTTGGGGAGGTTGTGGTGCCTGAACTGGGGGGCCCTTCCGACAGGCTTCCCAGGGGGGCTGCTGAGCAGGAACCACTGAAGCAGTTGGGATGGGAAGGTTGCTGGTGGCACCAGATCTCAAGGGGGGTTGTAGAGTCCTACAGTGGACAACAGGCTCTGGAGGCTCATCGTGGGCTGACAGGACACTAGGTATGTGGGGAGCAGGTATGGGCCCCTTTTGGCAAGACCTGCTCAGATCAGCTACCCGGGCCTTTTTAGCCACTGCTGAGTCCTCCTGATGCCAGGTGGGCAGGATTCCTGGGGCCTTACTGCTGACTCCAAGGTCCAGCTCCATGCCAGGCCCCTCCAGCTCCATGCTTGCCAGGACCTCATCAAATTCATCTTGTTCAGGCCCCTCAAAGCCCCCAGTCACTGGTTGCTGGCTCTCAAACCTGAGCAGGGAGCAGGAAGCGGAGGTCTGGGGTCTGGCTGGCTCTTTGAGCACTTCAGTCAGTGTCACTTGTCTCTGATGGCCAGTCCAATTGCTAGAAGTCAAGACAGGCCTTAGGGGGGCTGTTCCTACGGAAGGTGGACCCCTGATGGCCCCGGGCATGCTGGAGGTAGGAAGGCGGAGTCCCAGAGCTGACTGGCGCAAAGCCTCTGAAGGAGCAGTGGGACCTGATGGCAACTGCCCAGAAGACTGTGCCTGCACGGAGTCCTGTGGCCTGGAAGAGACGGGTCTCAGGCACCCAGCCTTCACAGGCCGCGAGCCAGCAAACTGGTTCTCTGCATCCTCCACGGCAGACAAGAAGTCCTACAAAGAAGCAGAGATGGTGGGTCTTGGCATCCAGAAATCAAGAAACAGTCTGCTTTTCCTGTTTCAGGCATGTGGTATGTTTGTAGGCGCAGATACATGTAAGCAAGAAACCAAGGCATGGAAGGCCATGGTGGGGGTCTCTCACCACCTTTGTTTGACCTTGCCCATGAGCCCACTCCCCCACTTTTTTTTAAAGATTTTATTTTTTTAAGATTTTATTTTTGGGCGCCTGGGTGGCTCAGTTGGTTAAGCGACTGCCTTCGGCTCAGGTCATGATCCCAGGGTCCTGGGATCGAGTCCCGCATCGGGCTCCCTGCATGGCAGGGAGTCTGCTTCTCCCTCTGACCCTCTTCCCTCTCGTGCTCTCTCTCTCATTCTCTCTCCCTCAAATAAATAAGATCTTTAAAAAAAAAAAAAGATTTTATTTTTTTTTTAAATTAATCTCTACATGCAATGTGGGACTCAAACTTACAGTCCCAAGATTGAGAGTCGCATGCTCCACTGACTGAACCAGCCAGGTGCCCCAGCACCCCCAGACTTCTCCCGGAAAATTCAGGGGTACCTGTCTGGCTCAGTTGGTGGAATATGTGACTCCTGATCTCGGGGTCATGAGTTCAAGTCCCATGTTGCATGTAGAGATTACATAAAAATAAAATCTTTAGCACTGTATGTTAACTAACTAGAATTTATTTTCTTTATTTTTTAAAGATTCCATTCATTTATTTGAGAGTGTGGGAGAGAGAGAAAGAGCACGAGCTGTGGCAAGGGGTGGGTAGAGAAGCAGTCTCCCTGCTGACCTAGGAGCCTGATGTGGGGCTCGATCCCAGGACCCCAGGATCACGACCAGAGCTGAAGGCAGATGCCTAACCAACTGAGCCACCCAGGCGCCCCACTAACTAGAATTTAAATAAAAATTTGAAGAGGGGCGCCTGGGTGGTTCAGTCAGTTAAGCGTCTGACTCTTGATTTCAGCTCAGGTCATGATCTCAGGGTTGTGAGATCGAGCCCTGCATTGGGCTCCATGCTCAGTGGGGAGTCTGCTTGAGATTCTTTCCCTCTCCTTCTGCCCCTCCCCCCTCTAAACATAAATAAACAAATTAATTAATTAAAAACTTGAAGAAAAAGTCTTAAAAAAAAAAAGAAATTTTCTAAGGCTAAGTGTTTAGGTAGCTTCTCCTGGGGGGCGGGGGAGCAGGCAGAAGCAAACATACCAGGGCACCAAGAATCAAATCACCCAAGGTCACACACCCATCTCAAGGAAACAAGTTTCCTGGTGTCCAGCCTGTGCAATAGGGGTCTCTCCAGCTGGTGATGCCGCCTATCCTCAACCCACTCCTCCCCGCATCCCGCGCGCGCACACACACACACAGCCTTCAGTAAGCCAGAGAGGCCTAGGATCTAGCAAAATAGGTAGAAGTTAAATATAGCTTTTCAGGCAAGTTAAATTAAGTATGGATTCCAGTTGGGAAGCAAGGTGAGATTGACACCTTCAAGAGCAACAGACCTGTTCTGAGGGTGTTTTTGAGTCAGAGCTGCTGATTTAACTGACAGGAAGGTCCCCTCCACCCCCATCCTCTGCTGCTGCATTGGCCTGTCTGGGCCAGGGAAAGGTTTTTTCCTACTTCGTGTATTATCAGGAGAGTTAGCATACTCCAGCAGGACTACCACGGGATTTAGCAATAACAATATTAGAATTACAGCAGCAATGACATCCTGATGATCCTGGAGGTTGATGGATCCCTCTTCCCCTAAAGGGCTCACTCTTAGACATGACCTCATCTGCCTGGGGAAGGGGGAAACGGACTGGTCTTGGAACAGAAACTTGAACTCTTTTTTTTTTTTAATTTCATCTCTACGCTCATCGCTTCTCGGCCTTTTGGCTAAGATCAAGTGTAATCTCTACGCTCAACATGGGGCTCGAACTCAAGACCCCAAGATCAAGAGTCACATGCGCCACTGAGCCAGCCAGGTGTCCCAGAGACCTTCACTCGTAATCCCATTGCCGGCTCAGCAGTCCTCCCATCACCTGGTAAGACCCAAGTGGGGCACTTAGCAGTCACTTTTTCAGCCTGTAATTACACATCTCCAAAGCTGAAAAAGACAAGGACACATCTCTTCAACAAAGCTGGCAATTTTGAATTTTTACATAAAAACAAAATTCAAGTCCCCAAGAGATGACAAGAACATCTAACAATTTGAAATGGCACTGGGTGCCAGGGACCACATAAACATTTTACCAGAATTCTCTCAGTGAATTTTCACGATGGCCCTAATAGGTGTTATTATTATTCCTGTTTTACGGATGCAGAAATGGAGATTCAGAAGTTAAGTAACTTCACAGAACCAGGACTAGAACCCATATGTGTCCCTGTCACTATGTCTTAGGGCCTCAATGAATGAGACATGCCAGAGACCAGTTTTTTAATTTTTTTTAATTCTTTTTTTTCTTTTAAGATTTTATTTATTTGTTTGACAGAGACATAGCGAGAGAGGGAACACAAGCGGAGGGAGTGGGAGAGGGAGAAGCAGGCTTCCCGCTGAGCAGGGAGCATGATGCGGGGCTCGATCCCAGGACCCTGGGACCATGACCCGAGCCGAAGGCAGATGCCCAATGACTGAGCCACCCAGGCGCCCCCAGGGACCAGTTTTTAAGAGGTCTGAGGAAGGTCTGTTTTCCCTTTCAAACCTTAGGTTCCAAAAGCTTCAAAGGAAGGGGAACGTGGGGCTTGGGTCCCTGGTGCAGCATTCATGACCATACTAGGTACAGATGGGGCATCTCGACAAATTCTAAACATGATTTTTAAAGCACAGCACTGGGAGACAAAAAGTAAGTTTGAATGGCTTGTCATTGATAAAATAAAGTAATTCTACTCTATAAATGTAGTTTAGTATCTATGTATGTTCGCCTGCAATCAAGAGGCCAAGACCTCACCGTGGTTGTTGGTGCTGTATTCTTACTTTTTTGCATTTTACTCACTTAAATCCTGCCTCTTTCTGAAAAGGATTTCAGGTAGCAATTTTGGACCTCCCAGATGAAACTATATCCATTGGATCTGAGTGGGAAGAGAGCTGGGGGGATTGTTAGCTAGTTCAGTGATTCTGACTATACCCCAAGATTAGAAATAGCCCTGCCTGGGCCCATCCCCAGAAATTCCAATTTAATTGGTGTGTGTCAGGGTCTCAGCAGGAGTGATTCTAACGTGCCAGCTTCCAATCCAGTCTAATCCCTCCTCTTCTGAGAGAGAGGGAAGGGAAGAACACATCTGAGGCAAAAGAACACCCCTCCTATTATAGAAGAGAAAACAGAAGGCCAGAGAATGAAGTAATTTGCCCTGGCTCACGTAGCTACTTGGTGACCCCAGGTCTCCTGTCATCCACTAACTGTGTTGTCTCTGGTTCTCCATAAACTGTCTTCCCACCTCAAGCATGCCATCATAAAGGTGAACTGAATCATCCATATGACCCAGCTTCCAGGCAAGGGCCCTTGTAATTTAAAGGTATGCCAATTAGGCAGCTCTGTTTTTCTGTTTCTAAAACAGTTAAGTAGGTTGTTTACATGTCTCATCTTCTCTCAGCCTGTCACAGACAAAAAAAGCTATACATGTCAAGTAAAAGGAGGCTGGGGCAGACTGCTTCAAAATGTTCTGGGTCTGGGTGTTGACAACTCAAGACCTCCTCTGCTATCTCTGATCACCAACACTTCCTTACCTCATCTTCAAACTCTTCTTCCACAGTAAACAGCTTCTGCAAACTGCATGCCTGAAAGGAAAACAAAGCAATTGAGGTTGGAGGAGAGATACTGTTTGCAAGTACATTCTGTCCTCACTATGCTTCTTCCAATTCTAACAAGACCATCAGGTATACTGGTTTGTTTTTTTTTTGTTTTGTTTTGTTTTGGTTTTTTTGCTAGTGCTGAAGGAGGAATAAGGGATGAGGAGGGAAGAGATGGGATTTACTTAGAGATTTACATGATTTAGAATCCTTTCTTGTAAAATAATCCACTCAGGTCCATCCGCATTCGCCTTGCAAGAGGGAGGAGGAGGCAAGGGGGAGGCTGACAAAGGGAGCAAGGGTCATTCTTTAGACTCAGCACTGTGCACATGGGCCTAAGGATTTTGCAACATCCCAAAGATTTGGCCTGGGGAACCTATGTCAAACGTAGGAGAGGTTACCATAAATCCAGGCATGCCCAGTACAGTGGCCTTGTTTCTGAAACAAATGGTTTCCTTCTATCTAATCCAATGCACCAAAGCCAGCGTCCCAGGAGGGCAGGATGCCCCGGTCCACAGTTCCTTCTTTCTAGGCAGCAGGGCTGCTGTAGCCAGTTCTTAGGCATGTGTCAAGCCCAGCGCGGCGGGCTGTGCCTAACGCCAGATGCCAGAGCAGCCAAGAGCTACAGTTAGACATACCCACCCCCCAGCGTCCAAGGATCAGAGGGTACTGGCTAGGAGGAGGGGGTCGGCTCTGGAGGCGTGACGTTTGAGCACACCGAGAACGATGAGCAGTTCTCCAAGAAGAGATGGAAGGCAGCAGGAGGGAAACAGGCCCAGAGGGAGGTGTGTGGAGAGAACCTTCTCAGGGTCTCAGGCAAGCCCTGACTAGAGCCCAGGTGTCCCGAAGCCACCAAGCTCTGACCCAAACCCTAACCCTGCCGTGCAGCTCGCACGAGTGAGGGGCCGCAAGCCGGAAGGCAGCTCCGCGGCCCGGGGCGCAGCATTACCATGGCGACGGCGGGCGGCCTTCGGCCGGAGGGTTAGCCGGGCAGGCCCCGACTCGAGGGGTCGCCGGGGCCTCGGACTTGTCCCAGGCGGGAGAGTCGGAGTCCGGGCAGCGGGGTCTCTGGTGCGAGGTCGGAAAGACAGAACTCTGCGACCCGGCAGGGGGTCGAGAGAGGGTCGCCGGGAAGCCGGGGGCCGGAGCCCGGGACCGCTTTCGAAGTGGCCGCCACTCCAGCGTCTCCGCCCTCTTAAAGGGGCGGGCCTATTTCTATCCCGCCGACACAAAGGCCCTTCCTCCGTCTGTCTTCCGCCTCGGCCTTAAAGGGAAATGAGTGGGCTCTCGGTCGCCCCCCAGCGGCCCCTTGGGCCAGGTCGGCTGGTTCAACCGGAGTTCTGGGAGAGCAGGTTGGGAATCCTGGGTCCCCAGTCCCGCCCATCCTCCTCTCTGAATTAAGCACACTAGGGACTGCGTACTGAACCATAACTCTCATTCACATTAGAATCCGCCCCATTGGTTGATTGTTCATCTAGCCATCCATACTCGCAACACATATATTAAGCAAAGATGTTCTTGGCCTTGCTCTTTTTAATCCTTAATATTTCAGCTTAGATCTCAGATCTTCCCTGTCACTTATCTCTCAAGTAACGTCCATCCCCCCATCCAAAACTCTATTTCCTTCTCAGCACTTTTCATAATTTATAATTGTCATGGTTTACATCTTTATTGTGTGTCTTCCTTACTAAAATGTGAGCTCACGGGTTTCGGCACCAAAAACCAAACAAAAATGAGCCCCATGAGGGCAGAGACTTGGTTTGGCTTGTTCAACTTTGTGTCCCCAGCACTTAGCACAATGCTCAATAGAATTATTGAAGGAATGGTACAATGACTGATGTGTATCCGGCACAGTACTTAACACTGGGGATAGAGAAATTAATAAGACTCCTTGTGTCCTCAAGTTCACAAGTCAGGGAGACACAGGTCAACAGATAGTCTAGGATAGTTGTGCAGAGAGATGGGCAGGGATCCAGTGAGCTGGCAAAGCTAGCTCTCATGAGCCAGCCGTCAGTCCTCTTTCTGTTTTTCTTCTTGCTTGTCATTATAGGGCTAGTTAGAGTGATGCTAGGGCCACATAGTTTTGAGGACTCAAAGGGCAGGAGGAAGGTAGCTGACACAAGTTCTTAATGATGTGATCTGAACCAGCTTTGGATCTTCCCCAGGGTGGCCTGGCCTGGCCTCACCTCTGGGCAACCATCATAGCTTCTTCTTCTTTTTTTTTTTTTTTAAGATTTTATTTATTTATTTGACCGAGAGAGATACAGCAAGAGAGGGAACACAAGCAGGGGGAGTGGGAGAGGGAGAAGCAGGCTTCCCACCAAGCAGGGAGCCCAATGTGGGGCTCGATCCCAGGACCCCGGGATCATGACCCGAGCCGAAGGCAGCCGCTTAATGACTGAGCCACCCAGGCACCCCCATAGCTTCTTGTGGACCGGTTACCTGTCCCATGTCAGAATGGAAGCCAGAATGGTGATGGGAGATGGAAACTGGACGCCTAACTCTCATCCAAGTTAGGAATTCCCTCACAGCCTCTGTGCTTCTTCTGAGCTGGGGTACAAAACCCCAACTCTCCCACTTACAGGCCTTCTCTTCCCAAGAGCAGCTCATTCTGCTCAGCTCCAGATAGTCCTGGAGATCCAGTTGTAGGGGTCCTGGGACCTCTGGGCTCTGTCAGCTCCAGCTGAAGGGGGATCACAGAGCCCCAAAGGCCAAGAGGACTAACAGCAACTCCTACCCACACTGGAGTTTGCAGCTTCCAGTTTTAACCACCAGCTCATTTTGTCTTCACAAAGATCCCATGAAGAATGGGGGGCCAGTGTTATTTTACAGATTAGGAAACAGAGGCCCAGGGGGTAGGAGACCCCATCAAGGTCACACAGTCACTCAGTGGTGGATCTTCTGGTGGGAAATCCTGTTTTCTTCTCCATCACTTTTCTAAGCTCAATGACTTTGGCATCTACTGCCCCCACCTCCTGTTCGAACCTGGATGGGGGTAGGGGTAGGGGTCGGAGCCAATGGAAAATGAGGACCTGGGGCATTTTAGAGAGGAGCTGGCAGGACACAGTGAGGAGGTAGTCTGTGATTTTAGAGTGGGGAAGCACCCCCATGCTGAAGGGTCCCCCTTCCCCCAAATCAAATGTCTTCTTCTTCCTAGCACTGTCATCTTATGGGAAAGGCAAGGACTGGGTCTCCATGGTGATGGGGCCTATGTCCTCTTCTCTCGCCTCTTATTTTTTTTTTTTTAAGATTTTGTTTATTTATTTGAGAGAGAGCACGCATGAGCAGGGGGGAGGGGCAGAGGCAGAGGGAGAAGCAGACTCCCTGCTGAGCAGGGAGCCTGCCAAGGGTCTTGATCCCAGGACTCTGAGATCATGACCCGACCCAAAGGCAGATGCTTAACTAACTGAACCACCCAGGCGCCTCTCCCTCCTCCTAGAAGAGAGGTTAATGTTAATTCTAAGAACCAGGCTTGAGGATAATGGAGACTCAGCCAAAAAGGAAGGAGTGGATTCTGGGAAAGGGCAAAATGGGTGCTAGGACTCAGGCTGGAGGGCCACACCAGAAGACAACAGATCCCCAGCTATAAAGTGGGGTACAAAGGGGAGTAAGTGTAGTGAGGGGGTCTTTTTTAAAAAAGATTTTATTTATTTATTTATTTATTTATTTCAAAGATTTTATTTATTTATTTGACAGAGACACAACAAGAAAGGGAACACAAGCAGGGGGAGTGGGAGAAGCAGGCTTCCCGCTGAGAAGGGAGCCCGATGCGGGGCTCGATCCCAGGACCCTGGGATCATGACCTGAGCTGAAGACAGACGCTTGACGCCTGAGCCACCCAGGCGCCCCCAAAAGATTTTATTTATTTATTTGAGACAGAGAGAGAGAGAGAGTGAGCGTAAAAGTGCGGGGGGAGGGGCAGAGGGAGATGGAGAAGCAGACTCCCCACTGAGCAGGGAGCCCAACGCAGGCCTCAATCCCAGGACCCCAAGATCATGACCTGAGCTGAAATCAGATGCTTAACGCAACTCAGCCATCCAGGTGCCCTGTGTGTGGGGTCTTAATAACACTCTGATTTAACCCATAGTAATAGCAGCCAGTACTACTTCCTGAGCAAGATTCTGGAACTTTCCATGTATTGGTTCACTTGATTATTGTAACAAGCCTCAATATAGGTGCTAGGTTCATTTCTGCTTTGCAGAAAAGGAAAGAGTCAATGTCCTTCCCAAGCTCATATAGGTAATAGGTGGTGGAGCTGAGATGATGAAGCAGGCTGTCTGATTCTAGCCTCCACAGGTTTAACCACCATGTTGTTTTGCCTGTTAGAATTCCAAGGAACTGGGTTCTTAACCTGGGGCTTCAGAGATTATAAGTCCCCTATAATTATGTGCAAAAGATAGTGTGCCTATGCATATATGCTTTGTTCTGAGAGAGAATCCAGGCTTTCATCACATTTTCATGGGTCAGAAACCTGTTGCATTGCTCTTTCTCAGGACCAGGATAGACCCCAACTCCCCCATCCCTGTCTATCCCTCACCTTGTCCAGATGCCTTTCACTGTACATCAAGCCTTACCAACTCCTATCTGGGCTATGGTGGTAGCTTCCTGCATGATCTCCCTAGTCCAAGGTTTCCTCCCTTCTGTCCGTTCTTTCTAACATGCAAATGGGGTCCTATTTCCCACTGTAAAAAATTTTCTTTTTTTTTAAAGATTTTATGTATTTATTTATTTATTTGAGAGAGCGAGAATGAGAGAGAGAGAGAGCACATGAGAGGGGTAGGGTCAGAGGGAGAAGCAGACTCCCCACTGAGCAGCAGGGAGCCCGATGCGGGACTCTATCCTGGGACTCCAGGATCATGACCTGAGCTGAAGGCAGTCACTTAACCAACTGAGCCACCCAGGCACCCTGTAAAAAATGTTCAATTCCCCCAGTTGCTGGGGGATGACATATAAAATCCCCCGGGCCTGCAATGTCCTGGCATCTGCCTCCCTGCCCTAGGTAATCTCTCAACCAATCTCCCAATCAATACCAATCCCTCTCCACCCCACTCCTTCTTCATGCCACAGCTCACAGGCTGCCTCCTCTAAGAAGCCTTCCTTACTGCTCCAGGAGACCCAGCTTCCCTTCCCTTTGGTTCCCTGCATTTTTGGCCTACTTTCATTAGAGCTTGGATCTCTTGTGTGTCCTGTATTGTCTTTAGGTTTCCCTCACACCTCACACCTTCACTTTGAACTCCTTCAGGGCAACAACGTGGCATTTCCTTTGTGAACCAGTATTTGACATAGGATTTGGCACATGGAAGACACTCAGCAAGCGTTTGTTGAATGACTTAATGCCATTTCTCAGAAGGGGATGTATGAATCTGGGCAACTCCATGCTTATTTCCAAAAATCCCTGCAGTTGCTGGACGACAAGACTCACCTTCTTAGGTACAAAGGAGGGTACACCTTGAGTGTGTCTGTGTGCATGCACATGCACGCCTATGCACATGTGTTTGGAGATAGCATGCTGAATTGGCTATGAAGTTAGACAAATCTTGGTTTATATTTGACCCTGGCTTGTGTGACTGAGTTACTTTACCTCTCTGAAACTTAGCTGTCTCATCTATAAAGATGGAATAATACATCTTCCTTTCAAGGTTGCTGTGAGATTAAATGAATTAATACATCAAAATGGCTAACTCCATGCCTGGCACGTTGGCAGGGGATCAACAATGTGGGTTCCCTTTCCCCCTACTTGAGTTTGCGAAAATGTGCTCAGATTTGTTATGAGAACCACATGGTTTGAGTTTGTATCTATTTCAGCATATTTGCAAATGCGTTTTGCCCTAATTTGTATTTTTATTGTATGAGCCGTTGTATGTGAATCAGTGCGATGATGTGTGTTTAAGCGTTTATATTTACATTCGCCTGGGTACGGACAGTGGCATACACCGCAAATGTGTATACACATTGAGAGTCTTGCCTAGCCGTGTTGGTGGGTGTGTGTTGTGTGAGTGAGTGGAATTAAATGTCTGTTGTGTGCTGCATAGAGGGTGGGGGTGCTGAGTGTCTGGGACTGGGGGAGGGCTGATCTGCTTGTGCAGCTTTGTGTGTGTGAAGGTTGTGTAGACCAGCGCTACTGATAGACCATTCTGTGTTGATGGAGGTATTTTTTTTTTTTAAGATTTTATTTATCTATTTGAGAGAGAGAGAGGGAGGGAGCACAAGCAGGGGGAGTGGCAGAGGCAGAGGGAGAAGCAGACTTCCTGCTTAGGGAGAAGCTGGATCCTGGGACTCTGGGATCATGACCTGAGGGGAAGACAGACGCTTAGGAGAGGGACGCTTAGAAGACAGAAGACTTAGAAGACAGACTGAGCCGCCCATCCACCCCGATGGAGGTATTTTCTATACGCTGTGTCCAATAGAGTAGCCCCTAGCCACATGTGGCTGCTGAGCACTTGAAATGGGGCTAGTCAGACTGAGGAACTGAAGTTTTAATTGTATTTAATTTTAATCAGTTTAAATGTAAATAGCCATGGGTAGACTAGACAGAAACCTCAGACTTGTTCTCCCCAGACCAAGTGGTGTGCCTCCCCCTCCTTCTCCCCCCGGAAGCCCATTTATGGGGTCCTGACCCCAGCAGGTAAGTGGACACGCTGGAGCCCCGCCCGCGCGCGTGTGTGCGCGTTGCGCGCGTGTACGCGCGTGTGTGCGACAGTATGAGTCGTACCGAGGGGGCTGCTGCAGCCTCCGCCCCCCCCCCCCCCCCGCCCTCCAAGTCCCCAGGAGAGCAGTGAATCAGCCTGACAATGAGGTGAGTCATTCATGAACTGCTCGGCCGACCCAGCAGGCGGGAAGCAAACGTCAGCCAGCCTCCCAGCCCTACCCCCTACAACCCCCCAGTGGGATCGCTCAACCCCACGCACTGCAGATGTTGAAGAAACTGACGCGGGCGAATCAAGGCACCAAAGCTCATCTCCTCAGCTCCTCCTTCTGGTTTGCAATCCATTCATCCTTCAGCCCCTTTCTCGCCTGGGGTGGCGTGTGAGTCATCTCAAGATCTATGCCCCCCCATCCAACACCCACCTGCTCTAGCCTCTCGCAGTTGGTCTTCCTCCAAGGCTGGGGTGGGGGGGCGCGGCGCAGGGAGGCTGGACCCTTGATGAGGTGCCAGGGTCTGCCTTTGGAAGCCAGGCTGACCCTTTCAAGGCTGTGCGGGTGTGTAGGGCTCAGAGCAGGCTGCAGCTGGCTGGATCTCAGGGAGCTGTCATCCAGCTTGCTTGGAGGAGCATCAAGAGGAACAGGGGTGGCAGGGAAGGCGTCCCTGAGGGGTGCTGCCTGGAGGGTGGCTGCTGGTGAAGAGGGGACCTAGAGGGGACAAGAGTATTCCTCTGGTTTCCAGAGAAGTCCTACATAGTGTCTCCGCAGTACCAGGCAATCTTCAAAGCCTGGTAGCTTCTCTCCTCCACACTCCCCAACCTTTCCCCCCTCCGCCACCTATATACCACTACTCCTATCAGTCAGCCTTCTTCTCTTGGACTGAACCTTATCTGAGGCTTCTGACTTGGACAGCTGGCCCCATGCTGGTGTCCCTTACTGGGCCAGAAAATAGCATCGAAAGCCTTAAAAATGTGTACACCCTTTGACAAAACAACTCCACTTCTAAGAATTTATCTTAAGAAAGTAATAATGATGTGTACAAAGATTTAGCTGTAAGAACATGCACTACAGCATTATTTAAAATGGTGAAAAAATTGGACACAACCTAAATGTCCATCAAAAGGGGATTGAATAAAGAAAGTAGTACTGTAACAACATGATAGTATGTAACCACTGAAAATGATATTGTGAAAGAAGATTTGATGGCACAGGAATATTTTCATGATGTATTACATAAAAAATTAGATTGTAAGATATTGTATACAGTGTGATACCATTTTTCTCTTAAAAATATGAGCATGGAGAAAAGATTAGAAACAATTATTAACAATTGTTCTCGTGAGACTATGGACTTAGGAGTAACTTTATTTTCTTCTTTGTCTTTCTCCGATTTTTTTCCCCCAGAATTTCTCATTAAGAGTTTGTGACCTATGGGGCACCTGGGTGGCTCAGTCGTTAAGCATCTGCCTTCGGCTCAGCTCATGATCCCACGGTCCTGGGATTGAGCCCTGCATTGGGCTCCCTGCTCCATGGGAAGCCTGTCTCTCCCTCTACCAGTCCCTCTGCTTGTGTTCCCTCTCTCACTATGTCTCTCTCTGTCAAATAAATAAAATCTTAAAAAAAAAATTTAAGAGTTTGTGACCTTTTACAGCAGAAGAAACAATTTATTAAATGTTTAAAAAAACAATTTGTGGGGGTAGTAATGGGGATTAACTGTAAGTGGGCATTTATCTGGCTGATGAAAATGTTTTAGAACTGGATTTTGTGATGGTTGTACAACTTGGTAAGTCTAAAAAACGTTGACTTGTATACTTAAAATGGGTAAACTTTATATTATGTAAAAGATACTTAAAATTGTTTAAAAACTCTAAATAAAAGCCATTTGCTGGGCTGTCTGCCATTAAGGTCAGTCTTCCAAGGGGGTCGGGGTATGGATGCCAGATAAAATACAGGACACCCACTTAAATTTGAATTTCAGATAAGGAATAATCTTTTAATATAAGTATAAAAATAAATAAGTTTTAAAAAGTCATGAACTCTTTTTTTTTTTTTTTAAGATTTTATTTATTTATTTATTTGACAGAGAGAGACACACAAGAGAGGGAACACATCAGGGGGAGTAGGAGAGGGAGAAGCAGGCTCCCGGCTGAGCAGGGAGCCTGATGCAGGGCTTGATCCCAGGACCCTGGGATTATGACCTGAGCTGAAGGCCGACGCTTAAGGACTGAGCCACCCAGGTGTCCCAAAAGTCATGAACTCTTAATATAAGTATACAAAATTATTCCTTGTTTATCTGAAATTCAGATTTAACTGGGCATCCTGTATGTATTTTTATTTGCTAATTCTGACTACCCCAGCCTGGAGTCCTTGCCTCTGCAGGATTCCTGGAGCAGGGAAACAGACTTGGGGATGGACGTATGGGCTTGCATCCCCACCCATCCCCAGGGCAATTCTACAAAGCCTGGGAGAGTGGGATGGGGAGCTCAGGACCTGGAAACAGCAGGGTGAGAGCAGGTGGGGACAGGAGTCATTTCAGGTGTGGAGGGTGAGTACCTTGCTCAGGGAGTGGGAATGGCCAGTAGGTAGCATATCAACCACCCAAGAATCCTAAAGTGGTAACACAGAGGCTGGAGGGGAGAGAGTGGGGCTTACCCTGTGGGGGTGGGGGGCAGCCTTTCACACAAGTGCTCATGTCTGTCCCTAGCTACCCAGGGAAGAGGATGTTATCCATTTTTAGAGGTGAGGAAATCGATTTGAAGAGTTTAAGTAAAATTCCAAGTTCATGGCTAGGAAGTGGCAGAGCTTCAGTCCTGACTGGGTTTTTACCCTCTCATGGAGGGTGGAATCCAGTGGTTAAACCAAGCAGGCTCTGCGCCCCACTCACCTGGGCTATGGCTGCACCCAAAATAGTCTTTGTTTTTATTTATTTATTTTAAAGGTTTTATTTATTTGACACAGAGAGAGAGAGAGCACAAGCAGGGGGAGTAGCAGGGAGAGGGAGAAGCAGGCTCCCGCTGAGCTGGGAGCTGGAGCAAGAAGTGGCTCCTGGCTCGATCCCAGGACCCTGGGATCATGACCTGAGCCGAAGGCAGATGCTTACCTGACTGAGCCACCCAGGCATCCCTAGTCTTTGTTTTTAAATAAATTCATAGGTTATTGTAGGAGCCATGATGCTGGCTTTCCCCAGTCGTGGCCGTTGATGAATTTAGAGACAGGGGCCTGCTTCTGATGTCTGGGCCAGGAAGGCATCTTCGCTTACTGGGTTTGTGGCCTTGGGCAGGTTTGTAAAGTCTCCTGAACCTCATCTTAAAAATGAAATAATAATAATAATGCCCACCTTGTGGGCTGGAGGATGAAATGAAATGGTACAGGTAAAGTCTGTTGTCTGCTGCTGTCTGCTGGCCGGGATGGATGTACCAAAGACCCTGCTGCTTAAGGATGATGGAATGTGCCTTCCAGACACATGAATCAAGGACTTCCTGTGGAGGTCCTGGGTCCTCAAGGAGTTCCCTGGGGAAAGAGGATGTAGCTGTTTCTGCCAATTTGGGGAAGACCCCCTCAAAACTGGGGAGACCTCCCCTGGTTCTCTACCTAGAGAGCCTGGGTTGTGCCCTGGCCCTGCCACTTACTTAACCTCCCTGGGCTCACTCTCCTTATCTAGAAGATGGAGGGCATAATATCTACCTTGTAGAGTTGTGAGAATGATAATATAGGAGACAAGGCCTTTCGAAAGGAAGTCGCTCAATAAATGTGTACAAAGAAAGAGGGGCAAAGTGTATGTCACCTGAAGACTGCTTGCTGGAGGGAGGACAGTTAGGCCAGTTTTTGAGTGGCTGTGGTCCATGCCCCTCCATGTAGCATGTAGGTTCACTGCGTCTTGTCCTCTATTGTTTCATGACCTCAGGGCCAAGAGAGCCTTCCAGAATTCAAGGACCCAACCCTCCAATCACAGAGGGGAAACTGAGGCTCAGAGAGGGCAAATTATTTGCCTGAGCTTCTATAGAGGCCTGTGTCTCCCAGGCTCCCTCCTTCCCCACTGCCCCGTCTTGCTTTCGGGGACTCTGTTGTTTCCAAAAGATCATAAGTTCTGAGAGCACACTTGCATCCTCTCTTCCCTCCCCAACACGCATTCTCTGCCCAGGGAAGACACTCTGGAGGAACCTGCAGACATGTGGGACGTGACTAGCCACAACTGTCCCTTGCGTTCTTGTGTTCACGTGGCCTTGACTCTTGAGCAGGCAGGGAGGGACCCCGTACCGTCCAGGAAATCATGGGCCTCACTTCCAGGTCCTAGCAGGGATGTGGGGGAGAAGCTAGGCTTCCTTTTCAGGCATCCCCCTGGACCTCCTGCTCTTCTTGCTGTTGGCAGGGTAAGAAGGTCCTATGTGGACCACCCCAGGCTCCTGGGGGGATCTGGGCTAAAAAGCATAGTCCTCTGTCCTAGGCCTTCTGGTCACCTGCTGTCCTTTAGCAGGTACCTTGCTGCTATGGGAGGCTCCTGGTGGATGTGGGACCTGGGACCTACAGACCACAGGACTGGCTGCTTTTCTCTGCTCTTTCTCTGTAAATGTGTATTTGTGTGTGCGTGTGCATGTGTATTTTTTTAATGTACTATGACAAATGATGGTAGCTGCACCCAGAGCAATCTGTTTTTATTTTATTTTATTTTGCTTTATTTGTTTAAGATTTTATTTATTCATTTGCGAGAAAGACAGAGCACAAGCAGGGGGAGAGGCAAAGGGAGAGGGAGAAGCAGGCTCCCTCTGAGCAGGGAGGCAGATGCACGGCTTGGGGCTCGATCCCAGGACCTGGAGATCATGACCTGAGCCAAAGGCAGACGCTTAACGACCGAGCCACCCAGGCGCCCCTCAGTCAAGATGACTCTTGTTGGATGCTGGCCTGAAACCAGTTCCCTTCAGCCCTGAACCCAGAGAAGAGGACCCTAGAGGGAAGGAAGGAAAGGAAGGAAGGAGGAACTTCTTTTCCATTCTTCCTTCTCAACTTCACCTTGTTGGACCATCCAGAAATGTCTCTAGCTGGAAGGAAGGAAATCCAGTCCAGCCCTCTCGTCCTACAGGTAAAGAAACAGAGGCCCAGCGAGAGCAAGGGACTTGTTCAGGGTCACACAGGGAGACCTGAGCCCAACTCAGGCATCCTGGGGACTGTTTGCATTATATTCTGCATAACTCAGTCCCCAGTGACGGCCTTTGCTTTGTGCCTCAGGGCACATGAATTGTTTGCCCTGAAATAAACTCTCTTCTGGCTCTTGAACATATTGTCAACAGCCCAAGGGCAGGACTGGACCTTAAAGCGTCTCAAGGAATGAAGGTCCAGCCCAAACTTTGAAGTCCGGAGCTATGCTGCATGTGGTCACATCTGCCATCACATCTAATTTGGAATTCACAGAATGTCAGAACTGAAAGAGACCTCAGAGGACAGAAGTCCAAGTCCTGTTTTCCAGATAAGGACACCAAGGTCCAGAGGGAAAATGACTCATCCAGCAACACACCGTGATAGAGCTGATCCTAGGACCCACATTGTCTCACTTCCTGTCCTGCTTTCTTATTTTCCTTATTTATTTATTTATTTTTGCCATCCCCACAGTACCTTGCCCTGTGCTATTCTCATAACTTTTCAACATGCTCAATAAGTTCTTGCTGGATGGAATAGAAACAAGATGCCTATGTACAAATCACCCTTGGTAATCAATAAAAGATTTAAAGAATGCATATTTCCTTTGATAAATATCTGATAAATGCGTATTACTTGGCTTATCAGCTCAGTTTTTCCTTGTTCCATATTATTTTCTGCCTGAGGCTATATTTAGGCACAACTGGAATATTTCCACCCCAGGCACTCTTTGGAGGCCAGCAGGCCCACGTAAGTGTGGCTCCACCTGAGGCTGAGACCGTGGGCTAGACCACTCTGGCCGGAGTCTCTGGAATCCTGTCCATGGATCTGAGGATTTCCACTGCATGAGAAATTCTGGGTCAGAGTGTGGAAGTGAGGGCACGTTTGCACTGGGTGCCTGTCTGTTCCGCGGGCAATGCTAACTTGGTCTTTTTAACTTTAATTTTTTAAAAGACTTTATTTTTGGGGCGCCTGGGTGGCTCAGTTGGTTAAGCAACTGCCTTCGGCTCAGGTCATGATCCTGGAGTCCCGGGATCGAGTCCCGCATCGGGCTCCCTGCTCAGCAGGGAGTCTGCTTCTCCCTCTGACCCTCTTCCCTCTCGTGCTCTCTCTATCTCATTCTCTCTCTCAAATAAATAAATAAAATTAAAAAAAAAATAAAAGACTTTATTTTTAAGTAATCCCTACACGCAACGTGGGGATTGAACTCACAACCCTTAGATCATGAGTCTCATGCTTTACCGACTGAGCCAGCCAGGCTCCCCAAGGCAGTGTGAACTTTAGAGGGCCTAGGCCTGAGTGAGCAAGAGGGGTGTGGTGGTAATGGGTGCTATCAGTTCAACAGCGTCCACTGAGCATGGAGGAAGCTTGTTCTCTCTCTTGCTCCAGGTACTGGCCGGGACATTTCTCATGATTCCAGATGGGGGTTGCAACTCCCAGAGCCCCTAGCAGTGTTGCTCAGCATCCTCGCTCTTCTCCCCTGATGCATTCTTCTTAAAGTCCAGTAGTGCTGCCAACCTGTCGGGCTATAGTTAAAGGCCCAGCGCTCCTCCAAAATTGATTTCCTTTCTTTCTATCAAGAAGCCAAATTTGCTATTGGATCCCTGGGGCGGAAGTTCCCTAACCAGCTACTCGATTCTATCTGTAGTCTCACTCTACATTGGGAAACTGAGGCAGCGTTTAATGGGACAGCCCCATGACCCTCGTTTCCATGCGGAATGGTCCTAGCAAGGACCTATAAGTCATAACAAAAGACAGTTTTATTCTCTGTGAGGAACTCTAAGTTCCTTAAAGGCAGATTCATTTCTATACCCCCAACACCTACCTCAGGTACTCAAAAACACATGCAGAGTGAGTGCAGGATTATTTAACCCTCACTTACCTGAGAAGGGGAAATCTGAAGGCTCATCGGGGCCCAATATGGTGAAGTCTTATAACTTCTGGGGCATTTGGCCCCTGGGGGACTGAGGGCATAATTTCAGGGACCTCTGGCTAGAGGAGAGCGCTAGAATGCTGGGAGCCCAGCTCCTTCAAGCCCTGTCCCTCGTGTTTCGGAGCCAGAGAGACTTGAGGGTGTTTTTTTTTTTTTAAAGATTTTATTTATTTATTTGACAGAGATAGAGAGAGAGAGCACAAGTAGGCAGAGAGGCAGGCAGAGGGAGAGGGAGAAGCTGACTCCCTGCTGAGCAGGGAGCCCGATGTGGGACTCGATCCCAGAATCCTGGGATCATGACCTGAGCTGAAGGCAGCCGCTTAACCAACTGAGTCACCCAGGTGCCCGAGACCTGAGGTTTTTGTTGTTGTTGTTGTTGTTGTTGTTGTTTCTAAGACTTTATTTACATATTTGACAGAGAGAGAGCACAAGCAGGGGGAGCAGCAGGCAGAGGGAGAAGTAGGCTTCCAGGACCCTGGGATCATGACCTGAGTGGAAGGCAGAGGCCTAACTAACTGAGCCATCCAGGCACCCCAAGACCTGATTTTGAATCCCAGTTCTTGCTTGCATGAACTCTGTGACTTTGGGCAAGTTATTTAGCTTCTCTGAGCCTCAGTCCCCTCCTCTGGGAAATGGGAAGTGCTTAGCCAAGGTGCTCCATGACAGTTACTGACATCTATCATCCCACAGGGTGAGATTCTTTCCCCATGTTCTGAGATCTTGAGAGAAGAAATTCCAGACTCTTCAGGATCCTGAGGCCTTGACTGAGTACCTGCTGTGCACAAGGTGATGTGCTAGGTGCTGGAAAGGCAAAAGGAAATAAGATTTTATCTCTTTTCTCAAGTGGCTCATACTCTGTTTGGGGAGGCAAAACATAAGCACTGAGAAAGCAAAATCCCAACCCAACCCAACTGCCCTAGAGGCAATATAAGGTTGATCAAGAGTGACAGCAAATGGGTGGCACCATCATTACGGGGTGGAGGCAAGAGGATCTCTGTCTTGGGGTGACATGGGATGACTGTGGGGGTGGTCTTTCTGCTCGGAGTCCATTGTCTAGTCATAAAGTGCTTGCTTTGACCTAATCTTTTAATACTCATTCATTTCACTCAACAGATACTCATTAAGTCTTTTTGTTGTTGTTCCAGGCACTGTGCTGGGAGAAGATGTGTGGTTTCTGCATTCAAGAAGCTTGCAGTTTAGAGGAAGACACGGACACTGAACCTATAATGCCACAAATAGGTGCATATTTACAAGTTGTTATCAGGGTCAAAGTGTATATAACAAGGGGAATCAATTTAGCTAAAGAACCAAGGAAGGCCACTTTCAGGAAGTGATATTTAATTGAGTTCTACAGATGAGTAGGAGTTAGCCAGGCAAAGAGAAGAAGGGAGGGGGGCATTCTGGGAAAAACAAAACAAAACAAAACAAAACAAAACGAAACAAAACAACCCTAGCCTGTGCAAATGTCCTGAGGAGCAAGGGACACACAGTTCAAGGATATAAGAGAAAGCCAGCTAAAGGGAGAGAGGTGAGGTGGTAAAGGACCAGATCACATAGGAGCTTCTAGGTTGTTTATTTGCTTTTTTTCCAAGTATGAAGGAAGGACCGGCTGCAGCAAAATTCCCCAGGGTACTTATTGAAAATGAATATTTGTGGGCCCCATCCTCACTGAAAAAGGTATTTGTAAGTACCCTAAAGTTGGGAAACCACTTTTCTGGTCCAGATACAGATTTCAGTGACAAATTAGAAAGGTTTTAAGCCCTCCCCCTATTAGATTTGTGTTCTAAAAGGGTCACTCTGACTTTGGAAGGGCCTTGGGATGGAGGCAGGAACGGACCTGTCACAGAGGCAGCTAGTATCTCAGGCGAGGGATATCTGGTTTAGACCAAGGGGTGGGACCGGAGTGGACTGATTCATGAGATACTTTGTAGGAAGAACCTTTATCATTCATTACAGAAACATTTATTTATGTCATTTACTTTTTCTGATTAAGTAATACATGACTGTTGCAAAATTTCAAATATACAGAAAGATGAAGAAAGCAAAAGGTAAATATTTTCGTATATGTTCTTTTAGGCTTTTTAATATACACACGTATTCAGACATTCGGATCTAATTTGTTGTGTACAATAATGGAAAAATTCTGTAATACCTCATTTTCAAGAAAGGAATGTATCATGAGCATCTTTCAGATCAATATAGACATATAATTTTTAATGTCTGTATGGTATTCTGCTGAGTGGATGTACACTAGTTTCTTTGCCAGTCCCCTACTGATGGCTATTTAGGTTGTTCCCAACTTTTCACATCATTATAAACAACCTCTTCCCGTCTATACTTATTCTTGAACACAATGCTTATTTCCTTAGAATAAATTTTTGTTAGTGAAATGACTGGGTCATTGACAAACTGTCTAGGTTTAACCACATACATTCATACTGGGTCCTAAGGGGAGGTGTAGAGGAGGAGGCGTCAGTCAGGAACCGGAAGTCTTCCTTTTGAAGGCCTTGAAATGTTACAGCCATACTCTGGCCTTCCCCAGTCTTTTCTTTCCCTGGCATGGATGCAGCGTGTGCGGTGGCATCTGGTGGGTTCGGGACCTGCCCCAGCCGTCCGCCCACAGCCCAGCCCCCTAGATGGGGCTTCCGCGGCCCTCCCAGTCCCTAGGAATCTATCCCCAGTTGCCCTCCCCCATCGCGGGAGGACGTGTTAGGGAGAAGCTCAGGCAGGCAACGATTGCACCATCCACGGTTTGAAAAGGAAGTCGAGGAAGCAAAGGGAGGAAAGTCGACTGTCCCAAAGGCCAGGGCCCAGCAGCCAAAACGGGTCCCCTGCAGCGCTCCTTCCCCCACTACTCGCTGGGCTCGGATCTCTTATCTTCCACCCCCTCCCCAGCCCAACCCTTCGCTGGGTGCCGGCCCTTTAAGAAGCTGTCACGGTGGCGCTGCTGGCCCCGCCCGGCGGGGAGGGCCGAGAAGGAGGGGAGGAGTTGGTGGTGGCAGAAGCTGGGGGGGGGGGGGCCCGCTGGGTCTATTTTTAGCTCTGGGTCGGGTCACGTGACGGGAGTGACGTCTCCGAATGTTGTTGTTGGTGGCGGCGGCGAGCGGAGCCGGAGGAGCCGCCGCAAAGATGGAGGAGCCGTCGAGGAGGCGCTGCCGCTGCTGCCGCCGCCGCTGCTGCCGCCGCCGCCCGCGAAGCCGGAGCTCGAGCCGCAGGGGGTGAGCGCGCCGCACCACCCCAGATCCCATCTCCCCCGGGGCCCCGCGACGCGAGGCGGCGCCCCCTCCTCTTGCCGTCGCTGCCCGCGGGCTCCCCGCGCGCGCGCCGCGCTCCGCGCCCCCCTTCCTTCCTCCCGGCGCCCGGTGCCAGCCGGCGCGCCCCCCCCCGCCCCGCTCCGGGAGCATCGCCAGCCCGGGAGCCGGGCCTCGGGGTTATTGCGCGCGCCCCTCCACGCCCCGCCTGTGCAGGGGTACGTTCCCTGCAGGTGAGGAAGGGGCCCACCTTCCGGCGACCCGCACCCTCAAACTGCCCGGAGACCGGTGGGGGCTGCCTGATTTGCCCCCTCCCGGGCGGCGCATGTTGCGTTGCAGAGCGATTTGAGCCCTGCACCCGGATTCTATGCAGACCCCTCTTCGCTGGACACTCCTTTCTTGGTAGTCTGAGGTGAGGGGCGCTGCCCACTCCGCAGCGCTTCCCCCTAGACCTAAGAACACATCCTTGGTTTTGTGTCCTTGACTTCCGTGCGTGAGGAGGGGGCTTGCGGGCCCACCTTACTTCTCGCTCCCTTTATTCTCACCCCTTCCCCCGTGAGGCGTTACTGCGTTTGTTTCCACCCTCTTCGGCTGACACCCCGGAGCCAGGGAGAGATGAAAGCTCCCCTCCTTCTGTGGGGTGAATGCCCCCCATTTTTAATCCCGGGTCTGTGTCTCATAAAGGCAGGGACACTGCTTGTGCCTTTTAACTTGAGGGAGGCTGCTTCTCTACCCCACCCTTCTCTGGGGCCCTGGGGAAGATGAGCTCTGGCTGGGTTATAAGTAATTAATTTGGGAGTCTGGTTGTTGTGGGGGGGGAGAAGTGGGGAAGGTGGGGGTCCCCCTTTTGGGGGAAGAGGTGACCACCTGATACCCCCACCGTTGGTCTTCTGAAACGAGGTGTGTCCCCCAAGAGGAAGGGTAGCAGCTGCAGTTACTTTTGAGGGGGTGCTCAAGAGACCCACCACTCTGACGGTGACCACTGTGCTTCTGGGACCTGGAATTCGTTTTGGTGATTGGAGGTGATGTTGGTGATGATTGGGGTCACCTGGGAGGAGAGGAGGGTCCCAGATGGGAGGAACAAAAGGAGGCAGACGTTGGGAGATCCAGGAGTCTTGGCTAGAGGCACTCCTGACCAGACTGCCCTGCAGGACCAGAGCCGGGGACTGGGTCTTGCCCTGGGCCCTTTCAGGTGCAGAGGACAGGGGCAGAGAGGACTCAGTCCGAGTTCCAGACATCTGGGCCCCTGAGATGAGGGGGAATAAGTTGAGAGGCTGGGCTGGGCTGGGCTGGGCTGTGCTGTGCTGTGCTGTGCTGTGGATGGTGGGTGAGCCATGTTGGGGGCTGCCTGCCTCTTTATTCCAGTCTTCTCCCCTTCCTCTCCCTCTCAACACAAAGCTTGGAAGATCTTAGTTTGCCCCTGGCCCTTTTTTGAATCCTCTCTTTGCTCTGTCTCCCCTTGGAGTTAAATCTGGCCTCTGTTTGGACAGGGCAGGTAGGGGTCTTTCTGAGTTAGAGGCGTGGGCCCCCAGTATCCCCACTCTGTCCTGTATGCATGCCAGACACCAGAGGGACAGAGACCAGGTGCACGTTTCTTGGGGGCAGGGATGGAGGACGTGTTACCCCTGTGTCAGCCCCCTGTGCCAGCCTTCCTTTCCTCCTCTGTATGTCCTCCCGGAGTAGCTGGGCCCAGTAATGGGGGTGGGGGGCAGCAATATCACATGCCCCACCCACTCCAAGTAGCTGCAGAGACAAAGGTTTGCTTTCCCTTCCCTAGGGGTGGCATCTTAGCCAGTGTGTTTAGAAATGGGGCCTGGGGATGGGGGGGTGTAGTTTGTGTTTCTACAGAAGGGGGAGGGGGGATCAGCTATAGGAGCTTGGGAGGGAGTGCAGTCGGTGCCGAAGTACCAGCTGCTCTTTAATAATTAATTCTTCCTACTCACATCCCTTTGAGGAGGGATGTCTGGAACACAGCATCAGGCTCAGCCAGCCTGCTAGAGGACGCACTCCTGTTGTGGGGGGGAGAGACTGCGGGGGGTGGGGTGGGGTGGGGGGCGGTTCTTGGCATTTTTGGAGCACTGTAGCTTGCTCATGAATGAAAACCTGATGCAGCCCATGAGGGGGCCTATTGTAGTCGACTTGGGCTAATTAAACTTTCTCTGCCTTTCTTCTCCCCTACCCCACCTCACCCCAGTCCCCGCCCCAGCCCTATTTTGAATGGGGACCCTGTCTGGTAGTGCTGGGGAGGGGGTATGGGTCTGCCTGAGGTTTTAGGGCAAACAGACCCAGTCTTCTGCCCTCTGCCTCCACCTCCTCCCTCCCTCCCCTCTCATCCCCCCCCCTTTTTTTTTCTAGAAATAGCAGCCTCCTCCATCTGGCTTGTGCAGATGCCTAGAGCTGCGTCTGAGCAGACAAACAGAAATGGGCCGATTGCAAAAATGAATTTGTCAGCCTGGTGCCTTTTTTCCTTTCCTGTTCTCTCCCCCTTCCCTTAGTTTGGGGCCTGGACATCCAAGTCAGCCACCCCTCCTGGCTCTGATAATCCTGGGCTTCTGGTGGCCCAGCCTGGGGGAGGCCCAAGGTGGTGGACGCTCTTGGAGGCCCACCCGGCAAAGTGATCTGCCATGGTCCAGTCAGGAAGGGTCGAGATGAGAGGTCTTTTGTGCCTTGGGATGGGATGTGTGGGTTTCCAGCTCTCTGATGAGGTCTTTGCAACAGATCTCCGATTCTAGGCAATCTCAGGTTTCCAGGGTTTGGTTCAGACCACTCCCCAGGCCATCTGTGACCTGGGGAGGGGACCCCAGGCTGCAGTGCTCAGGACTGGGGAGAAGGCTGCCTGGTGGTGCTGGAGTCCAGGTTCCAGAGAGGCCCTCAAAGGGACACCTGACTCCCTAGGAATTCTGAGGGAGTTTTTGAGGGACAGATACCTGCAGGGCAGCACTGTGAACTTGTGGCCTTTGGGTCCTAACGTTGCTCCATGTCTCCCTTACTTGTCTGCCCTTCTCCTCCCACTCTCTGCCAGAGTTTTTATTACTCACGAATGGGGTGGGGGGTTTTGCCCTGCCTCCCCTGGTCTAGCCATGAGCTTGTGGGGGGAGGTACACCTGGTTTCCGTCATTCCATGCCATCCTGGCTGGAGGTCTGACCGCAAGAGCTGATGGGATGGGGACTGGGCTCTGGGTGGGCGGGGGGGGGGGGTCTGCCTACTTACGACGTCATGGAAGCCAGGCTGCTCACTGGTTTGGCATCTGCACGTACTGTCATCTAGCAGTGACACCGCTCTTGGCCCCTGACTGCCCACTGAGACCCTCCTGTAACTATAGGCAACAGTGGACTTTTTGCAACAGAGGAGGGACCAGGTTTTAACCATCCCCCGTCCTTTTCCCCCTTCACGCCCCACCCCAGACAAGAATCTATGCCTGTCCTGATCAGGCAGTGAACTCTGCTTTGTTTCCCGGAGCCCCTGTTTATGCGGTAAAGGTATTGGCAGATACCCTCTGCAGGTGGACGGGGGCCCAGGGGTCCTGCTGCATCCTGCAGGGTGAGGACAAGTGTGGCCTGATTGAGTTCTGAGCCAAATGGAGTTCTGGGAGCGCCTCCCTTCCTCTTCTCTCCAAGGGGTGAAGATGATGGGGGCTCAGAGTTGATCTTAAGTTCCATTTTTGTACCATTGAGGCTCTGCCCCTTCTGAGTGCCCTGCTGTGGAGGCGCCTTTCACTAAGGAGATGGGCCGGGCCACTCAGGCTGCTGGGCATCGTGGGAATTTCTGAACCTGTGTTCCCCAGCCCACGGGAAAGGGTGTGAGCAGGACTGGGCGCCAGCCCTGGGGTGGGCACGGGCTGAGCTGCCTGCCCACGCGGGCCCTGCCAGGGCACCAGCAGCCCCACCTGCCACATTCCTGAGCTTGGCCTGAGCCCCGCACAGCCTCTTTTGTCCTTGCCCCACACCTGTGCCTGCCAGGAGCAATTCAGCGCCTTCACTCTGCCTCCTTCTAACTCCCATCTGAGTGCACCTTTCTCCAGCTACAGAGGTCAAACCTTGTGGGTGAAAGCAGGGGGCAGCAGGCCTAGGAAGACTTGAGGTCGTGTGTGTGTGTGTGTGTGTGTGTGTGTGTGTGTGTGTGTGTGTGTGTGTGTGTGTGTCTTCAGGCTCCTGTGTCCCAGTGTGTGTGTGTGTGTGTGTGTGTGTGTGTGTGTGTGTGTGTGTGTGTGTGTCTTCAGGCTCCTGTGTCCCAGTGTGTGTGTGTGTGTGTGTGTGTGTGTGTGTGTGTGTGTGTGTGTGTGTGTGTGTGTTTGTCTGTCTTCAGGCTCCTGTGTCCCAGCCATGCCTGACTTCCTGGCTACTGGCTCCAAATGGACCGCACTCCTGGGAATCCTTGATGAAAACACAAGGCTTACCGAGAATTAATCCGGCCAGGAGGTGGGGCTGTCCAGGGGGCAGAGCTGATTGCCCATCCCTGACTGGGGGAGCAGGGTCAGGGCTTACACATCTAGCCCCTTTCAGCCTCACTGGATCACTCCTGCCACCTTGCTTTCACTCGGTATTGGAGGGCCTGCCTTCTTTTGGAAGAGAATGAATGAGGTCATGTCTGGGGTGGATCATGGGCCTTTTAGGGATGGGCCCAGGTGGGTGCCTGCGTAGCGTCTGAGGCTTGAAGACTAACCATGGTGCTGGAGGGAGGTGAGGAGCTAAAGGAGTGAGGACAGGTTGGCAAACTCACGGTCCTGTAATACTGGGACATTCTCCATTACTGTATTGGTCTGGGCAAACCTACTGTTGGGGCCTTTGTACAAACTGGGAAAAGGTGTCCTTTATTCTGGGTGGTCTCAGCCTGGATGACCCCTGGCTTGGCAGGCAGAGCCCAGGCTGGTTTTCAGACCAACTTGCACAGGGCACAACCTGTCCAACACACACAAAGCCCTGGGCTTGGGCCCTGGACCCCAGTCCAGGGAGTGCTGGATGTGGGGTGTGTGTCTCTGCCTTTCCAAATTCCTGGAAACAGCATGGGTTATGGGTAGAAGAGAGGCGGTTACTTTCTTCCCTGGACCCGTTGTTGAACAGGGGAGACCAAGACAGAAGCATATCATGGTTCCAGAGTTGGGTGGCCCAGGGCTTAGGGAGGAGGGAGAAAGTGACACTCGGCCTGAGAGTCCCTGCTCAGGCAGCTGGGGCCGGGATACCAGTTTCTCCCTTACCTTTTGCCAGGGACTCCAGCCCCGCATCTCCCCACTGCCACAGAGTTCAAATCTCTGTGTTTTTCTCTTTTCGTGGACACCCAGTCCCACGTCAGGCACCCATGTAGGTCTGTAAGGTCTCCCCACCTGGCAGTGGACACTGTCACCTGAAAAGGAGTTTGGGTGTGGCTACTGTAGCCATTTCCCTTTCCTTGATTGCTGGCAGCCTCAGCAGTTAGAGAAGAAGCCAGGGTCTGGCCAGCACTGCTGCTTTCCTCTGCACCCCCCCTCGCCCCCCACCCCGGAGCAGGTGTCCCTCCTTCTCTCCCCCAGGTGTAAACCAACAAGCCCCGAGGTCTCCTTCAACTCTCTCAGATCCCTGAGCCAGGGGCCTCTAATCCTGCTCCGTCTCTCCCTAGGGATGCCGTTCTGAGTGCCTGACTGCCTCACCCCGAAGGATGGCCTCTGATGGGCATTAGAGGCACAGCAGCCCCGGGCTCCTGTCCCGTCCGTCTGTCTGTTATCGTCTGTCTCTCTTGACATCACCGCAGCTCCACCCCCTCCCATCCCAGCCCCCAACGCCAGCTTCCTGTGGGCCCAGAGCCGGCATGAACTCTCCCACCGAGTCGGGTAAGAGCTGGGAGGCCAGAGAAGGGCACCCTGGGGTGGTTTTGGCTACAGTGGGCTGGGTGAGTTTCTAGCCCAGGCCAGCTGACCTTCGGGGTCTGAGCTGTAAGGGAACGAGGGGGTCAGGAATGGAGAAGCATTTCGAGAAAAGGACCGAGGCAAACCTGAAGTTACTGACTGAGGGGTAGAGCTGGAAATTGACGGGCTCACAGGCCAGCCTAGCCCCGGGAGGACACGGGGTCCGACTCTGTCCCCATGCCTGCCCTCTCAGTCTCAACTCGGGGGCCTGTAGTTCCAGTTCTGCCCAGCCCCGTTTGCCAAGACAGGCAGGCCTGAGAGGGGGTGTGTGTCCCTGAATGTCTCTGGGCCAGCTGGGGATGATGTTGAAAGGTTTCCTACAATAGCTGAACGCAGCTTCCTTTTTCTGGTGGTTGCTTCTCTTCCTGGTGGAGAGTTTCTCTCCGTTCCATGCTTTTTTTCTTAGGGGACATTTGCAGGGCCTTTGGCCTCAGCCTTTGTTGGGATGTGTGGTACTGGGTTGGGGGGGTGCGGTGATACGTTGCTAGAGGAGTCTCGGCTCTCTCCTTCGAGTCTGGATAGACTACCCCTTCTCTTCTTGGGTCCTGGACATGGTGGATTCATAATCTAGGGACTTTGACTCTGCGATGTCCTGTACCCCTCTGCTCCTAGGAGGCTGCCTGGTGCTGCCAGAAATAGTCTATGGGTGGGACTCCAGGCAGCTTTATGTCTGGGTGGGTCTGGGTGTATGCCTTTGAGGATGTGTCTAAGTGGCCTGAGCCGGACCCTCCAGAGTTTCCCAGGAGGGTCATGGGTCAGTGTGGTCAGAGTAGTAACTGCCTTCTCTCCCTGGCTGGCTCCTTCTGCACAGTCGTGGAGGGTCCAAGTCCATCTTGTTCAGCTTTAACCCCCCACAGCCCAGCCTAACCCCCACGTCTTTTTCTGTAGGGGTAGAGGGATATTTTCCCTTCATTAGGGATAGGGAACTAGGACCTAGAGATGAAAACCCATTTGCAGGATGGCAGTGGCATCGGGGCGGGCGGGCATCCAGACTGCCTCCCACTTCATGGCTTGTCAGCAGTTTGCCGGACCTGGTGCTCCGTGGCTGAGGTCCTGACTAGGGTCCTGGGGGTTCCAGTAGACTCAGGGAAGCTGGAAGCTGGTGGGATTGTTTGGCTTTGTGCCGTTTGTTTTGGTCAAGGTTGCGGCCCCTCCCCTTTGTCTCTCCAGCATGGCAGACTCAGGGCGCAGGCTGCAGGCAGAGTGGAGTGCCAGCTACTGAGGGCTGGACCCTTAAGACCCCCCAGGTCAGCTTGGCCTGATGAACCCCCTCCTGCAGGGTTTGCAGTCCCCCTTCAGAGCCTCCTGCCTCTGTCCTTGCCTTCGTTCAACCTGGAGGGGCTGTGGCAGGAGTTAGACATGGAGGTGCTGGGGGGTGGGCTGTCAAGCTCTGACTTCCTGCTTCCTCCTCTGGGGCTGGGCCAGCCAAGGGAAGGGAGAGGCCTAGTGGGTGCTCCCCAGTCCCTGGCCCACCTCAGCCGGACACTGGCAGCAGTGCCAACGGCCCCTTTCCTCTGAGCAACTGTGCTGACCTGTCTAGGGGCCACCTGCAGTCACACCGAGCCTGGGTCAGACCGTGCGCCAAGGGACCAGAAACTGCCCAGAGGCACCTGACGATGGCTTGGGAAGGACATTTCCCAGCTTTGGGATTTTATTCCCTTACAGTGAAAGGCTACAATAATCCACCTTGGCTAGATGAGGTCACTAGGTTGCCTTTCCAGACGCTGGTGGCCCAAGTTCCTCTTGCAGCCACTTCTGCCAGGGCTGGCAGGCGTGTGGTGGTAGATGGAGTTGTCCACCAGGTGCCAGGCAGCCTGGGAGGGGCTGCAGAGCCAGGCCAGGAGGGGCCTTGGGAGTGGGGCTTACAGAGCTGGCCTCACCTCCTGGCTGGCTTTCCGGCTCCCCCCAGCAGGGGGAGATGCTGTCTTCTCGTGTTTGGGAAGGAGGGAGAGGAGGCCGGGGCCAGATACCAGAACGGCATTTGTGGAGAGGCCTGGGAGCTGGGATCCTTGCTTGGGGGCATCCCCCCGCGGCTCTTCCCTTCCAGTTTTCCTGGGGCTCCGGGGCTGCCTCTCCTTGTGGAGGAAGAGCTGCTCTGGGCCAGGGAGATGGCCAGCTTCCACACAGCTCTCCTTTTTGAGGGTATCTGGGCATCTCAGAGTGGCATCTGGGCTGGGGCTGCTGGTGCCCGGCCCCTGGCACAAGCCTGGAAGTCACATGCCTTTGGACTCCGTAGAAGTAAAATGAAACCGTAGTCGGGCAGGTGGGTGTTCACTTTGTCGTGGATACCCTGAAGGGAGCCCCAGGAAGAGTGTGGGGCCCTGGGGCCGGGGAGAGAAGTGGGAGTGATGAGGATGGGCAGTCCCCAGGGCCTGCATGCCCTGGCCCCTGAACACCTCGCACCCTCTCCTGAATCCCCGAGACTCGCTCCTCTTTCCTCAGAGCACCGAACAGCACTGTTCCCTGGCTCCCTCAAGTTCTCTCAGTGTGGGAGCTTTCCCATTTGGCAAGCCCTTGAGCATCCCCACCATGCCCAACCCTGAGCTCAGCCTGTGGGGAAACAGAAGAAAAATAGAAGGTGGTCCATCCCTGCCCTCCTAGAATACGAATTAGTGAGAGAGAAGGTCCAGGGTGAGGGGCGGCAGGCGGGGAGAGCAGTTTACTTCTGGGGCTCACCCCTCCTCCCCGGGGAGTGGGAGCTGATGGACTTACCTCTGAGCTGGGCTGAACGCCAGCATTTGACCTGATCTGCCTCTTTTGCAGTCTTGGGAGTACAGGCAGAGGCCATTGATGGGGCTACCTCTGCTTCCCTGAGGAGGCCACTCCCTGGTGTCTGGCTTCTCTTCAGGCCAAGGGGAGCTCGGGGAGTGAGGCTTTCTTTCTTTTTCTGGAACTGGTCATTTCTGCTCCCCTCAGTGGGATTGAGGGACTGACAGAAGCTGCCTGCTTCCTGTCTGGGCTCGGCCTGGCCAGGCTGGAGGAACTGACCTGGGCCCTGGGACCTAGGCCTGCTCTGATCTCTGCCCTATCCTCTGTGCCATTGCCCAGGAGGGAGGGCAAGAGTGAGGCCCGCCGTGGGAGCCAGTTTGGATGGCAGCAGGGCCCCAGGAGGAGGCGGCCAGGTTCCTTAGCCCCAGCGTGGGAGGGGAGACAAGCTTCATGACCACACCTGCCTGCCCAGCACCTCCCAGCACGCTCCACACTTTCTCTCCTTCCCTTTCCCAGGAAGGAGGGAGGGAAGGCAGCTGCCCCCTCTGGGTGACCAGAGAAACTGGGGCATGGGTGTGGGGTGGAGCCAGGAACCTCAGCGTCCTGCCTCCCAGCCTCGGGCTCATGCTCTGCCTCGAAGCCCCCGGGGAAGGCAGGCAGCCAGCCCCGAGGAGGAGAAAGTGGGTCAGTGCGGGCGTGGGGCGGGGGGTCTGGGAAGTGGACTCCTGGCGTCCCTTCTCCACTTAGATGCCCCCTGGCACACCTGTGCTCACTGTAGATTGGGATCTGCTCCGCCCTCCTCTTCCCCGCTTCATCAGGCGAAAGGGATTGAAGGCTCAGATGGGATAGTCAGAGGCAGGGTCACCCCTGAGGGATGTGAAAGAGGCCAAAGTAGGTGTTCACGTTTTTCCAGGACTTGGTTTCAGACGAGAGGGTTCAGGCAGCACCTCGCACAGAACCTGGCACATAGCAGCTCCCGGGCGGTGCTGACGGGCTCCAGCATGATGGGGTGCAAAGGGCAGGAGAAAACTGGAGGGCAGGCAGGCCTGATGTCTCCGGGGCCCCGGGGCGGCTGGCACCCGCTGCTCTGCCCAGGGCGCTCCTGAGCCAGCCCTTGGCTTGCACAAAGGAGGCTTGCTTTTTGCTGTTAGGTCAGGGCCTTTTCCCAACATTTTGTGCCCAGGAAATGGGAGCCTGGAAGAGCTCAAGGAGCCAGCTTTGGGCTCTTCCCCTCCTCCAGATTTACAGGGTTAGGAGGCCTGAGGCCAGCCTCTGAGGAAGGGAACGAGCTCATTGTGGTCTGGAGGGGATGCTGCTCGCTCCCAGTGGAGTTCACGCACCCTCTGCTTGGTGGGTGCTCTGGAAGGTTTGTGGGATGACACGTGGGAGAGTTGGATGGCTTGGGATGGAGAAGACAAATGAACCACAAGGAGAGGGGCTATAAAGCGGAAAGGATTGAGGGTTAGACATTGGAAGACCTTGTTGTATCACTTGAATCTCAGAGGGAAAGAATACGCTTGTCCCCACCCCAGGCCTCGTCTCTAATTCCCTTGGAGGATTCTGGGAAGTGCATCGAGGATTGTCTGGCTGTCTGACACTTTGCTTCCCATTTCATGCTGTTACTGGCAATCCTAACAGTGCTGGGAACTGCCCCGAGCTCCAGGCTCTGGCCACTTCTGGGTGCCCAATCTCCTGGGTGCTCCCTATCTTCCCTTAGCAAGGAGTTCTCTTTCCTTGGGTGTCTGGCTGCTCCAGGTTCTGGGGGCCCTGCTTTTGAGTCATTGTAACTGATGACTTCCTCTCCTCCAGAACAGGGCTCCCCTACCACACTCTCCTGTGCCTGGGGCAGGCAGAGAGAGCCAGGACAGGGCTAGCCAGCCCTGCTGGTTGCTCCCAGCGTGGGTGGGTGGAGTCCTGAGCTGGGAGGGGCTGCTGCCCCCGGCTTTCTGGGGCTGCCTTGAGTCTGCTGCGCATCACCCCGCTGCGGGGGCCTTGGTCTTCTCTTCCCTTCCTCTTCAGAGAGTCTGGTTGGCCAGGATGAGGTTGGAGCAGGAGGTGGTGAATGAGGTCCTGAAGCCCACCCTGGGGTGTCTCCCAACTCCAAACCCCTGTGGGGAGCACTGCTCCATCACCATTTTTCTAGTCTACCCTGGCAGAGAAGCTGACGCTCCAGATCTTTGTTCAGATCCTGTTTCCCATCCCCCACCCCACCGTACATCTTATTGTATAAGATCAGCTAAATCTAAGATCAGCCCACGTCTGCCACCTCCCCTTCCCTGTGCTCCCCAACCTGAGGGCAGGAGGCCCCTTTGCCGTCCTCCCTGCCTGGCCAAAGCCGGCTGGGAAGATGGGCCGCAGGAACCATGGCTACCGTGTCCTTGGTTGGCCAGCTCCGCTGGGGCTCCCGATAGGAGGGTGAGGTCATCCAGTCCAGGGAGAGGACAGGTGTCCCTGGCTCCATGCCTAGAGTTGGGGGCAAGGAGGGGCCGGGAGGGGGCTCCAAAATAGCAACCGTGACATCAGGAAGGGGGAGGGGGACCCAGACCCAGGAATAACCAGGCTATTAAAAGGCTCCAGTGAGGTCAGGGGGCCAAGTGGGATCTCTGTACCAGTGGGAGGCACAACCTGAGGAGGAGGGATGAGCCAGCAGTGGGCAGGGTAGGCGGGCGTCCCCAGTCCTTGTGGTGCACTAGCCCAAGGTCCCTTCAGGGCCCCAGGAGTATGGGCTGCTGTGCCAGGCCTGGAGCTGGGAGGGAAGGGCTGGCTCCTGGCAGCTTCGTGAGTCTTTATTAGAGGGGTGTCAGCCTCGTGTCTGTTTCTCCCGGGGTGCTGGGGGTCATCTTACCTGTTCATGGAAACCCTGGGGTAGCTTCATGTGTTCCTTTGTGTAGGAGGCAGTGGGCTGTGGTGGTTAGCACTCAGACTGGAGCCTCAGACATCCCGGCCTTACCATTTAAGCAGCCGTATGACCTAGAGTGAGTGACTGCATCTCTCTGCCTCAGTTTCCCCACCTGCACCTATCTCCTGAGGTCATCGTGCAGAGTAAACGAGGTGACGTATGTGCTGCTGCTGGCGTCGCACCTGGCACATTGCCAGGGAGGAGCTGCGTGTGCTCCCACAGTGGGCAGGTGCTCCCTGGTCCCCTTCCATGGTTAGGGCCAAGGCCTGTCCGGGAAGACTCCCCCTGCTCCCTAGAAGGAAGCTGAGCAGCCCCTGGAGGCGACACCCCGAGTGGGTAGGAGGGAGCTGCCATTGAGCTGCTGCTCAGGGGTCTCCCTTCTGGTTGAGGGGGTGGGGAGGCACCTTCCAGCTCTGAGGGAGGACGGAAGTTAAATCAACTTCCATCTGGCTGTTAGGAGGACTCCAGGGAAGATGTGAGGTTAGGCCAGGTGGCCCTGTCTGCCACCCTCTCCCAGACCCTTCTGGTTTCTTTACCTGCTCTGATGGCGAGAGGGAATGTAAGAGATGGAATCTGGCTTTTGGGTCTCCAGCCCCTCGCCTGCCAAGAATAGCACCAGAGCTGCTCTCAGACACATGGGTGCTCTGGCCTGTGCCCTTCCCCGGCCCAGCCTCTGGCCACCCGGCTCTGTGGCCTTGGCCCTGAGTGCAGGCCCTCCCCTGTTCCCATCCCCCTGCCTGGCGCTTCCTCCTGGGGTGGAACGCGCCTCCCCCCCCCATGGGGCCTCCGCCAGGCCCGGGCTCCTGGCAGCCGGCCGGCGGCTCCCTGAGCATGCTCCACCTATTTATAGCCAGGGCCCTCCCCCAACTGCTATTTCAGTCTCCTGCCAGCTGCCGGCGGCTCACTCGGGAAGGAGGAGCAGGGAGCCAGGCCCAGAGCTGTCACCCAGGGCTGGGAGGGAACACAGAGAGCCCGCCTGCCTGCTGAGCTCCCCTTCCTGTCCCCTGAGCGCGCAGCCATATACCCCAGCTCCTGGGAGCTGGGGAAAGGCCAGCGGTCCGATGCCCTTCTAGAAGAGAGCTGGGCCTGTAGCTCTGGGGCCTCCTGGCTCCTCCTGCTGCCAGGAGTGCCCAGGCCGGATGAGGCGCCTCCCCATAGCCCGGGTCCCAGCGGCAGTGGCCTAAGGGAGCCCCTGAGCAGTGAGGGCCCCGCCCGACCACCTTTCCTTTGGCTGACTCGCGCCTCCGGCGGCCCCCTCCCTGGCATGCTGCTGGTGCCCAAGGCTCAGGGGCTCGTGGAGATGCTGCAGACCATCTATGAGACGGAATCCTGTTTCTCAGCAGATGGGATGTCAGGCCGGGAACCATCCTTGGAAATCCTGCCTCGGACCCCTCTACACGGCATCCCTGTGGCAGGTAAGTGCCTCGGTGTCCCCACTTGCCCTCTGCCATCGGGCATCCTTGTCCCCGGGGCTGAGCATCTGTGCTCCAAGCATCGCCCAGGTGGGGTCCTGCCTAGATCTTTGTGGAGGGTTTTGTTGAGAATATGGGCGGTCAGGGGTGCCATGCTCACTGAGGTGGGCTTCCCTGCTCTCCATGGCCCGAACCTGTCTTCCCGCCATGCCCTGCAGCTGCACTCTGCTGCAGTCTTGAGTCTCTTTGGCCTCCGGCAGGGTCGACATAAGCTGCTGGGGGCTGTGGATTACTGAAGGATCCTGGCCTAGTTGGCACTGTGGTCGGAGGAGAGGAAGTGGGTCAGTGACCTGCCTCCCAGTGGCCCGCTCCCCAGGTCTGGGCAGGGGACTAAGCCGCAGCTGTGTGTCCACAAAAAATAAAGGCTACCCCAGCTCCTCTGGCTGGGTCCTTGGGGGCACATGGCTTCTGCAAGTCCCTGCTCAGGAGTTCCTGGGGGATCAGATGCGATGCGGTTGTGGTAGGGGTAGGTGGAGGCCGGCAGCTGGGATGCCGGGGATCCTGGCTTCCGTAGCTCCCCCATCTCTCCTTCCCTGAAGCCTTGGTTTCATCCCATCTCATGATGCTGAAGGAATGTTACTCCGCTTCATTTGGGCTTGAGGACCCCCTAGTCCTGCCCCCTTCTCAGCAGGGACATTTTTGGCTCTTGGCTGGGGGTGGGGTCCCCCAGAGCTGGGCCACGCCCTCCCTCCCTCCCAGGAACCTGTTGGCAGCATCAGGCCTTTCTGGCACAGCCTTCCCACCGGGCCGGCACCACAAGATGCTTCTTCGAGGGAGGGGCCTGCTGGAGCCATGCCCGCTTGGCCCCTCCTGACAGTGGCTGGGTGCTTGGGTGTGGGTGTCTGTGTGCCTATATATTGGGAGTCTTTGCCTCTGGATACGTGGGTGTGGGTCCCAAGCTTTGGATTAGAAGCGGGGAGCTGTGTGCCTACGCAGGTACCTGTGACTTGGCTCTAAGCCACCCAGTGATAAGGTTGCAGTGGACTAGGGTATGTCAGAGGGTGGATGTTTTGGGATGTTTTGGAAAATCCTTGGAATAAGGCCTGCCATCTGCCTGGGCAGTGATGCCAACAGAGTCTCCTAGGGTAGGGGCATAACGCTAGGAGCCAGCCCTGCAGGCCTGCCCATACAGGCCCCTGGGTTGGGGGCCTAACCTTGGGGGCTGGCCGTGCAGGGGACTGACCCCATCCTCCGGGAGGAAATGTAAACCCAGAGGACTGCTCTAGCCCTGGTCTGGTGGAGCTGGTGGCTCTCTGAGGACCCTGCCTGCTGACCCCTGCCCCGAAGCCTCTGAGAGTCAGGCTGGTCCCCTGGAGGGCAAAGGACTGACTGTGGAGCATTGCTTGCAGGCCGCTCTCCCCCATCAGGCAGATGCCACATCGGGCCACCCATCCTGCCCTTTCCCCCCTGCTGCCCCTTGCCTCCAGGCAGCGTCTGGCAACTGGCCTGAAGTTGCCTCCACAGCATGTTCTCTTACCTTCTTTCAAGTTAGACCGCAGAACCCTTGCAGGCTGGAGCCCTGCTGCTGTCATCCCTTCCCTAAGGCTGCCTGTCTCTGCACAGACCTCCCCCATGCCAGCCCCTCTCTCCAGATCCCCGTGCCCCCCGCAGACCTTCCCTGCACCAGACCCTCTCTCCAGATCCCCGTGCTGCCCCGGTCTAGCCTTCTGATCAGCGGTGTGGTCCATGCTGGCAGGAGGGAGGCGTGAGTCACCTCAGCGGCTCGGGGAGAGGGCTAAGAATGTTCCCCCTGCGCAGCTCTGATGCTGAGTCTGTGACGCGACCGGGGACAGATATAGGCCTGGAGCTCGGCTGCCTTGTTTTTTTTTTTTTTTTTTTTTTTTTGGACTCTGGAATGTAAATAGATGTTTCAAATAGAAACGCTTTAACCTTTGGGTTAAAAAAAAAATCCATCCCGGATAAACACGGCCATGAGGGCCCAGGCAGCCTGGTGTTCCCCCCCCACCCCCCTCCCGCCTCCTCTCCCCATCTCTTGATCAGTTTCCAGACAGGATGCAGAAGCCTGTGGCTAAAAAAGCAGGTGTCCAGGGATGCTTCTTGGGCAGCAGTGTGTGTCGCCAGGCCTCCCCAGCCCAAGGGGTTGGGGAATGGGGCTTTCTGGGATGGCTGTCTACCCTGGACTCTGCCTGCTCCGCCAGCAAGTCTTTGGAACCCTATTTTAGGGCCATCCTTTGCTCCCTGGGCTGTCTGGTGCACGGCCATTCTGCAGTGCTGTGCCTGGCGCATGGATGAATGAAGGTTGCTTTGAAGGGGCTGGTGTCCAGGGCTGAGGTCAGGATTCCTGGGTTCTATTCTGGGGCTTGGCCCTCTGGGTCAACAGACAGATATGGTGAGTTGCCCCAGTGGGTGAGCCAGAGCCTTGGCAGGGGGAGCCCATGGGGGCTGCAGGGCAGTCTGTGCTGTCCCTGCTTGATGAGGGGAACCAGTCACCGCTTCTCATAGGTCCATAGGGGTCTTCCTTGATGGATGGGGTCTCTGCTTGGCTTCTCCACAACAGCCCAGCACAAAGTGGGCACCCGCCCATCCTTTAGGCCGTGTTGTGGCTTGGGGAGCCTTGGAGCCCGAGCTCCTGTGTGGGATTCCCAAGGACTCAGCGCTGGGGGATCCCCTCTTTCCCTTCTGTGGGCCCTGGATTCCCCTGTGGCCCGGACTGGGCAGTGCTGATTCTTGGGCATTGTGCAGGATCTTATAAGCAGACATGGAGGAGGAGCCTCCTTCCCCCAGTGAGGGAGGGTGTGAATCCTGCTTGTGCCAGGAAGGGATGCTGTGGATGCTGGGAAGTGCCATGAGGTTTGGGTTTGGTATTGGGGTTTCCCCTGGATATTCTCATTCATGTTCTTCAGACCATTCCGAGCTTGGCCGGGCATGTGGGTGTGTAGGTGTAGGGGTAAGGTAGGAAGGGCGAGGCACTAAAAATGTCCTCAGTGACGAGGGTATCAGGGGCTTTCCTTACCTTGTCTCTTGTAGGAAGGTATGATTAGCCATGCTTTACAGTTGAGAAGGATCAGAGAGGTTAAGAAACTTGCCCAAGGTCACAGGGTAGGTGACGGCTGTGATTCGGATTCAGGTCTGTGTGTCGGGCTACTGCTAACCCACACCAGCATTCCTTTGTGCACGTTGTTTAGAGGTGGCCCTTCTTCCGGGTGGATACATCTTCATGCCAGAGCATGTGGCTCAGCCCTTGGAGCATGGGCTCGATTTTAGCCCCAACTTGCCCCTTTGGTTGGGTGCCCTTGTGTAGCATACAGTCTGCACGACTTTTCTGTGCGCCTCCTGAGTGTGTGCTCCTCAAGAATAGAGACCAGCCTGGCTTTGGGGGGAGGAGGCTCCTGAGCTCTCTCGTTTTCTGTGACTAGTGGGGACCCCTTGGTCCCTCCCTGTAGGGAAATCAGGGGAGAAGGGGGCTCAGGCACGAAGTTGAACACTCCATCCCGTCCAGACCGCCTCCCCTGGCCCCCGTCCCCTCCTCCATCCCCTCTTCTTGGTTTTGAGACCCTCAGCTGTCCCTTCCCTGCTGCACAGCTGCCGGAGAGGAAATCAGATTAACTGTGTCCACACACACACAGCTGTAACAGCTGTCAGGTTGGCGGCAGAAATGAGTACAGCCAGCCTGGGGACACAATGAGAAAGAAAGTTCTCAAGCTTTCAGTTGTATCAGAATTGGTTTTTTTTTTTTTTTTAAGACTATTTATTTATTTATTTATTTGACACAGAGAGAGAGAGAGAGAGAGAGAGAGAGGACAAGAGAGAGAGAGAGAGAGAGAGAGAGGACAAGTAGGCAGAGCAGCGGGCAGAGGGCAAGGGAGAAGCAGGCTTCCCTCTCAGTGGGGAGCCCGATGGCGGGGCTCGATCCCAGGACGCCGGGATCATGACCTGAGCTGAAGGCAGACACTTAACCGACTGAGCCACCCAGGCGCCCCTCTATCAGAATTGTTAAGGGAACATATATTAAAGTGCAGAGCGCCAAGCCTTGGCCCCCGTGAAGGGTTCAGATTCTATAGGGCAGCCCAGGAACCAGCATTTTTGACACGTTTCCGGTGACTGATGTGAGTAGACTCAGACTGTGCTTGGAATAAGGGCTGTGTGGACAGAAGTCGTGTGGACGGGGTCATGGGGCCTTGCAGCCTGCCAGTGGACATCACCAACAGCCCTGGAAGGCCTGGGAGGGCTCTGGGGCTCCTCGGAGCAGGGTGGACTGGGGAGGGAGGAAGGCTGTCGCCCCAGTCAGAGGCAAACCCAGCCCCCAGCAGCCTGGCGGTCTGCAGAGGGAGGATGTCTTGAGACGCTGGGCAGCAGGTGTCTGAACCCCAGCTGGGGTGGGGGATTATGGCAAGCGGCCAGGTGGGCAGGTGGGCAGGGCGCCCTGCTGGATGCTCAGGGCTGGGTTGCACTGCCCTGAGGCCCCTGCTGTCCACCCCAGGTGTGGAGCGACCAGTCCCGGCAACAGCTGCAGCCTTTGAATGAGCAGTATGCCTTTTTGCTGCCTCTAGCTTGGTGCCCCAGTGTTTCCTGGAAATGGCTGGGCTGGGGGAAATGAGTCTTTTTCTCCTCCAGATAGCAGCATGAGATCAGTGAGTAAATCTCTCTTCATCAGTAAGACCCTTCGTGCCTTTCACCAGGCCTCTGCACCCCCTAGGCTTAAGGTCCTTCAGAGGCATGGTCTGCTTCAAGGTTTCTGGGGGTTCTAACAACCCAGCCCCCTTCTCCCCTGTGCTCCTAGGCTCTGGTGTGCTGGGGGCCAACTGGATGCCCTGTCTTGATCCCTGCATCCTTCATGCAGAGTTTGGCTCCTCACTCCATCATGCAGGAGCAGCCCTCATGGTTTCTCCTCGTGTGTTTTTTTTAGTGGGAGGCTGATAGAGTCAGAAGACCCTGAGTAAGCCCTAGCTCCTCTGCCTCCTTTCCAGATGATGTGGGACAGGTGTCTTTCCTCTGTGGCATGATGGGCTTGGGACGTTGAGTTGCTGATCTGCAGGCCCTTCCTGCGCTGACATTCCAAGAGCCCCTGGCGTCAATTGCACGTTGCTTCTGCCTTTCAAGAAGGGGGGCCCAGGAAGATGTGGATGGTACTGGGGAGAGAGCTGGCACAGTGAGGTCGGAGCCCAGAGAAGACTCTGACTGCTTGGGGCCCCGAGAGCAGGGAGTGAAACTTGTGCGCATCTGTGCTAAGTAATGCTTCTGAGGGGCCGGAGGGTTGCCACGGCTGTGGGCTGTGCCGCAGGGGACAGAGCAGCTGTTCTTGGGGGTAGCGAGGCAGGAGAGACAGCCTGGATGTGCTGTGGTTGGGAGGAGGCTGTTCGCAGAGATTGCTTCCCGAGTGCTGGGCTCTAGCTGCCAGCCACTCCAGTGTGTGTTTCGTGGGGCCCACGGGCCGGGCTTTGATCGGGACAGGACCGCAGAGCGACCTTGGAGCAGTCTGAAACCAGAGAGCTAAGGCCTCGCTCTGGCAGAGGTGTGAGCTTGGAGTAGTTCTAAGTAATTTTTTTTTTTTTTTAAGATTTTATTTATTTGAGAGAGAGAGGGAGAGAGAACATATGTGTGGGGGGAGGGGCAGAGGGAGAGGGAAAGGGTCAAGCAGACTCCCTGCTGAGCCGGGAGCCTGACGTGGGGGCTCAATCCCAGGAGCTGGAGATCACGACTCGAGCCAAAGGCAGACGCCCAACCGACTAAGCCCCCCAGGCGCCCCGAGTTCTAAGTATTTTATTTCACGCACTTTAGAAACATTCTGAGAAGTGGTCCAGAGTCTTCAGTAGACTGCCAGAGGGGTCCGGGACACACACAAATCTCAGGAGCCATTAGTAATAGCCCTGACTAGCCACCCCTGAGAGCTTCCTGGGCCCAGGGCCGAGCTCCCCTGCGAGTCCTCTCCTGAGCTTGAAAGCTCTGGGAGGAAGGTACTAGTCTTACTCCCATTTCCCAGATGCCTGCACAGAGCACAGGCAAGTGCTTGGTGCCTTGCGCTAGGAAGTGGTGCAGCCTGACTTGAACCCTGGCATCCTCTGACTCCAGAGCCGTGGCTCTTAACTATTATGTGATGTCTGTTCGCTTGCATTACATGAGGAGCTGTGAAAATTGCTAGGTGAGAGTCCTCCCCAGCTTGCACATGGGGAAATACTGTCTGAATTGTGGTAGAACCTGTTGAGCCTAAATCGGCCTCACTAGTCACGTAAGAGCCCAGAAATAGATCATGGGAAACCGTCCTTGATGGGGAGGGGTCATCGGCGTCATAGGGAGGAGTGTGAAATGCTGTTCCCTGCCTCCTTCCAAAATCCCTCAAGGCCGAGAAAGGGACAAGCTCCTTTTCCCATTCTCCAGAGGGACAGAACGAGGTCATTAGACATTTAAGGAAGCTGCTGACCACTCAGCCTGCTGAGGGAACTCCTTGGGGCTCGGGTGCTGGTTTGGAAGGCGCTGCCCACCCGGGTGGGCTGCCAACATGTTGTTCTCCGGAGGGGCCAGTTATCCAGGTCGGCCAGTGTGGAGGGCCCGGGGTGCCCTGTGGTGGAGCCAGGCTACTTAGCTTAGTGTTCGGAGGGTGTGAGTCCCTGCCGGTTAGCTGGTGGGATCTTCTGCATAGCAGCCTAAGAAGTTTGGTTTCCACGAGTCTGTGCAGAGAGGGGGCTGAGACAGGTGATCTCAAAGGCCTTTTACGCTCTCCCCTCTTTCAATAGGGGAGTTCCTTCGACCCAGGGCTTATCTGCAGAGGCCTTATTTTTTTGTCCTGTGTAGATGTTCCAAACAGCTCAGTGCACCCCTGTCTCATACTCTCTGTACCCTGGATCCCTTCCTTCCCCCGCTAGCCGTCTGTGGCTGGTGACTCCTGGGAGTGGGGTCTTTGAAGAGCTGAGCCTTAAGTTTTTTAGGTCTGTTGGGCAGGTCTACATGCTGTGCTGGCCCCTTCCATCTCGGGCTTCTCCGGGGGCAGGGGGAAGAAAGGTACTGTTTCCTTGCTGCCAGGGTTTGGGGCACGGGGATTCTGGAACCGGTGATTTCTCCACTTGAGGGCTCTGAGCCGGGGCATGCTTACAGTATGTTCAGAGCAGGGGGAAGGCTTGGCCTTGCCCTTGGGCAGCCAGATTTGTTTTTTATTTTGAACCCTTTTTCCTAAAGGTGCTGCTAAAACCTGCTCTTCATGTCCCAGAACTCCTGCTTGGGGGCAGCAGCCCTTTGTCTGGACACTCTTTCTAGTCTAAGGCTGTGCTGGTGGCCGTTCCAGAGGTTGTCCCGTCAGCACCTGCCTTGTCTCCACCTGAGGAGCCGGGCTATCTATCCCTGGTCATGCTGTCCAAAAAATCCGTGGTGGGAGCCCCCACTGGGCTGATGGGGTTCACAGAGAGGTGGGCGGCCCAAGCATCCTCACTAAGGTTTTGGCACTGCCCAGGTGGGCCCATGAGGCTGGGCAGGGTGGCCCCTTGTGAGCCAGAGCCTGGTATGCGTGAGGCCACTCCAGAAATACACAGCCCTGCCCACTCAACTGCCTCAGCTGGGGCTTCTCCACGGAGGCAGTGTGAGTCAGTCTTGCAGAAGGCCGGAGGCCGGCATGATATTGCTGCTTTTTCCTAAGGCCACCACTCCCAGGAGGAAGGGGCAGAGTCCCGCAGGAGTAGAGTCTGGAGCAGAGTAGACCCGGACCCTTGCGTCGTCCCCCTCTAGGAGATGACTGTGTTGGCCATCTGACTTCCTCTCCGTTTTCTACAGCTCTCTGTCAGAGGGAGGCATGGGGGCGGGGGTAGGACGCAGGGCCTTGCCCTCCTACCTGACCCCTCTCCTGGCCTTTCAGGGGGCTCTTTGCTAGCTGGAGTTCTCAGCCTTTCCTCTGAGGGAGCGGTGCCCCTTAGCCTACTCTCTTCCTTTTTCAGAAGTCCTCCCACTTTCTTGGTCCACCAGGAGGCGGTCGAGAGCCTCCTTCTATCTTGACACACCCATTTCTCCTTCCAGGTGCTTGGTTCTAATGGCGGCCCCTACCACCTGCCCTGCTCGCGCCAAGCTGGCAGAGGGCACAGATCCTCTGGGGGCTGCGAGGCCGCCAGGCTGTAGGTTTTGTGTCCAGCGGCCTTCATTCAGGAGGCTCTGTGCCTCCCCCACACCCTCTCCCTGACTCCAGCTGCTCAGCCGGCACCCCTTCGTCTTAGAGGCAGCTTGTGACCTGGCAGCCCCCTGGGCTGCTGCATTCTATCCGGGCCCCACAGAGCCTGTGGGCTACTCTTCCCTCGTTGGCTGTGCTTCCCGCTTGCATGGGAATGAGGCTGGGGTGGCGGAGCCCACGGGCCGTCCTGCCACCCGCATAGCAATGGGGCTGTGGCTCCCGCTGCCACTGGGGCCTAGCTTCTCTGCCGTGGCGGCAGCTGTGTGGGAGCGCGGCCGGGGGGGTGGGGGGTAGGGGGGACAGCCCCTGAGCCTCAGCCCGTGCCCTCTCCGCAGGGCTTCTGCAAGGGAAGCTAGCAGTGCCGGCGGCAGTGGCATCCCGAGCCGGGTTATCTGCTGGGAGCCGGGAGCACTTGGACCCCTGCCCTTCCCTGGGCGGGCAGGCTGGCAGGCATCCGGCTCCTGCAGCCCAGCACTGCCGGGAGCAGCAGGTTGAAGCCTGGCCTCTTGGCTAAGCGGACCGAGTGCCATGGGCCAAGCCAGCCCTGCCGAGGAATAGATAACTCTCCAGCCAGCCTGGGACTTTGTTGAGCGTTTCCAGGGCTGGGGAGACCTGAGGCTGGCTGCTGGCTCCTTGCTGTCACTCTGCTTTGCACCCTGGATGGGGTCGGCCATCTCCAGAAAAGCCCCTTTGCAGGCCCTTTCCAAGGGCCCTTCCTCCTGGTACCGGGGGAAGACGTGGGCTGGGAGGGAAAGTGAGTGATGTGTGTGTGTGTCTGTGTATGTAGCCCCACCCTCCTGGCCACATCTGGCCACTCCTGCAGATGTGGCTCTGGCCTCGTGGCCACAGAGTCGTCAGTGTGGCTGGCGGGCAAACCACAGAGGAATGTGCCTAGCAGTGCTGGGCGGAAGGGGGCTGGTGGGAACCGAGCTATTCTGCTCAGGCTTTACCTCCCCCGCCCCCCCCCCCCCCCGCAGTGGGTCCCAGAGGCCGTATTCTGGCAGGAGGGTCGTAGCTGGGCCTTAGCCTTCGGCAGGCCTGGCCCCTGCCTGGGTGACACTCATTCAGTGTGGGTCCCCTGGAAAGATCCAGGCCCATTGACTACACAGGGTGTGGAAGCCTCTCTAGCTCAGCCCTCCATCCCCTCCCAGCTCCCTGTCCGCTTCCAGTGAGGGTCCATGATGGGGCCCTGGGCAGGGAGCTCTGCGCACCAGGGCAGGAGACACTGGTCACCACCAGGATGTTGGGGTCCTTCCTTCTCCAGGCCCAGGCTGGAGTGGGCTGCCTTGCCATGGGAAGGTCTTCCCAGCTCCCTGTGGCCTCCCTGGGCTGGAGTGAGAAAAGTGAGGGCTTTCTTTGGAGAAAGAAATGGAGAAGAAACAAGGTGGGTTGGCCCTGCCTCTCTCACTTCCTCCTTTCCAGGCCTTGGGTAGCTTGCCTTCCCCTTTCTGCTGGAGTAGGGAGGCTCTGTGGAGTGTGGGCTGGGCTTGGGGCTCCCTGACGGTGTGCTGTTTGCCCGGTTGCCCTGGCAACCACAGGGCAGTGGTGGGGAGTGACATTCAGGGACCAGAGGACAGTAGACAGGGATCAAGAGGTCGAGACCCATGCTTCCCATGAACCCCTGGGAACATTTACCTCTCCCTGGGGCTCCTGAGCCCATTGTCCACATGGGAGCCTGGACCCAAGATCTTGGGACCCAGCAGGCCCCTCCAACCCCTTTCCCCTTCCGAGCCGGTACTCCCTGAGACTGGAGTTCTGAGATCTCTGCCTGAGCTCCAGCCTCCGCCCCCCCCCAATGCCGCTACCCTTCTTCCTGTCTGATTCCCTTTCCTTTCCTGTCTCCTCCTCCCACCTCCTCCCTGCGCCCGCCCGCCCATTCTCTCGTTTCCCCTCCCCCCAGGCACAGCTGCTGTTTGGCTCACTCTATATATAGCGGCATTTTCAGGGTAATTACAATAAAACTGTTGAAAGGAGATAATCCAGCAAAGGAAGCAGAGTCTGACTCCCAGCCCCCTCCTTTCCCTGGTTTGGTGCGGCCCTGCACCCCTTTCCCTGAGGCCTGCTGCTCCCACCCCGCCCCCCACCCCCATTCTCACAGCCTCGCCTTTGGGCCCCATCTGCCCCAGCTGGGTGTGGGACAGAGAGAAGGGGAGAGGCGACCTGTCCAGAGGGTCCCCACAGGTCTCTCCTGGGGGTTTATTAAGGGCCCTGGCTGCCAGCCCCCTCAGTGCTAGAACCAATCTCTGCTTCAGTTTCTCTTCTAGGATAGGCTTCTGGGCAGGGAATGTGTGATGTTGAGAGGTGGGGAGGAGGCATGGGAAGGACAGTGGTTAGAAGCCTAGAGTTTGGATTCACATTCGGTTCCTTGATCACCTGGCTGTATGTCTATGGCCATGTACTTGAACTTTTCTGAAGCTCGGTTTCCTTGTCAGGAAAGTAATTCCTGTAAAAGGCCCAGTGGTGTTAACGATCAATGACAGTATCGGGTGTTGAACATTCACAGTCTTCCAGAGATTGTGCTTCATGCTTATGCATACTTTGTTTTTTTTCTTTTCTTTTTGTTTCAAAGGGTTATTTATTTATTTTAGAGAGAGAGAGAGAGAGAGAGAGAGCAAGCGTGTGTGCTTGAAGTGGGGGAGGGAGAGAGGGAGAAGCAGACTCCCCACTGAGTGCGGAGCCCGATGCGGGGCTCGATCTCGCGACCCCGAGATCAAGACTTGAGCCAAACCAAGAGTCGGATGCTTAACCGACTGCGCCACCCGGGTGCCCCGGCTTCTGCATATTTTTTTACTGAAGTTCCTGGCTTTGACCGCGTCAGTTGAGACAGAACGTGGTTCTGCGGAGCGGAGGGACTTGACGGCCCCCTCGCGCGCTGCTCTTGTGGGTCTGGTGGTCATGCCTGGTAGCTTGCCGGACCCCCAGCTGGGCTGCCAGGGCGCAGTGGTGTCGACGCTGGGCTCCCTGACGCCGGTCTCTTGCCCCCGCAGTGGAGGTGAAGCCGGTGCTGCCCGGAGCCATGCCCAGCGCCGCGGGGGGCGGGGGGGGAGGCAGCCCCAGCCCCGCGGAGCTGCGGGGGGCTCTGGCAGGCCCCGTGGACCCCGCGCTGAGGGAGCAGCAGCTGCAGCAGGAGCTCCTGGCCCTGAAGCAGCAGCAGCAGCTGCAGAAGCAGCTCCTGTTCGCCGAGTTCCAGAAACAGCACGACCACCTGACACGGCAGCATGAGGTCCAGCTGCAGAAGCACCTCAAGGTGAGCGAGGGGGGCGCGGGGGGGCCGCCCTGACCTCCGACCCCTGCCCGGGCCTGGCTCACCCTCCCCCCGGCCCCCCACCCACCCGCCCCGCCCCTGCAGCAGCAGCAGGAGATGCTGGCGGCCAAGAGGCAGCAGGAGCTGGAGCGGCAGCGGGAGCAGCAGCGGCAGGAAGAGCTGGAGAAGCAGCGGCTGGAGCAGCAGCTGCTCGTCCTGCGAAACAAGGAGAAGAGCAAAGAGAGTAAGGCCTGGGCCTCCTGCCCCCGTCCCCCCAGCAGCGGGCTCCCGGCCCCCGGTACCTAGGTCAGCCATGCCCCTGTCCCGCAGGTGCCATCGCCAGCACTGAGGTGAAGCTGAGGCTCCAGGAATTCCTTCTGTCGAAGTCGAAGGAGCCCACGCCAGGCGGCCTCAACCATTCCCTCCCACAGCATCCCAAATGCTGGTAATGGCCCATGGCAGGCGTGGGTCACATGGGCGTCCTGCTCAGGGGCTTGCCTGGCTGCAGGACGGCAGGGGGCTCCTGGCCCACATGGACAGGCCCCCGCAGTCTCTCTTAGGGGATGAAACTCCCACCCCTGGCTTCTCTCCTTGCTTCCCTCCCCAGGACCCATTTCCTGTCCCTTGATGCAGTGGCCCTTTCCTCATTGTTGATAGCTAGGTGGCAGGTCCTGCTGGCTGGGTAATAACCTAGATCTGTTTCCATCCCTACCCCACACCCCCAGGGGAGCCCACCATGCTTCTTTGGACCAGAGTTCCCCTCCCCAGAGTGGCCCCCCTGGGACGCCTCCCTCCTACAAACTGCCTTTGCTTGGGCCCTATGACAGCCGCGATGACTTCCCCCTCCGCAAAACAGGTGTGTAGTGCCCAGCCTGGCTTTCCAGAATATGGCTCCTTGGAGGTTAAGGGTGGGAATGTGGAGGGGCCAGGCTACGGGGAGGTGTGTGCCTATTCGTGTGGATGCCTCTGAGCCCGGGCTACCTTCTCCCCAGCCTCCGAACCCAACTTGAAAGTGCGTTCGAGGCTAAAGCAGAAGGTGGCTGAGCGGAGAAGTAGTCCCCTCCTGCGTCGCAAGGATGGGACAGTCATTAGCACCTTTAAGAAGAGAGCTGTTGAGATCACCGGTGCTGGGCCTGGGGGTAAGGGCTCCTTCCTCTCTTGTTCCTGTTCTGAGGTCCTGGGAGTGGGGGGTGGCTCTGAGCATGCCCAGGTGACAGCCAGTTCTCCCATAGTGTCGTCCGTGTGTAACAGCGCGCCAGGCTCCGGCCCCAGCTCTCCCAACAGCTCCCACAGCACCATTGCTGAGAATGGCTTTACTGGCTCAGTCCCCAACATCCCCACCGAGGTACAGGCCTGCTGAGGGCTGGGCGGGCGGGCCAAGCTCCTCCGTTTCCCTTGGAAGAAGGAAGGCAGCTCCTTCCTGTCTGTCTTGCTGAGAGTATCCAGCAGGGACCTCCCTGCCCATGTGGACAGGCTAGAGGGACCTATTGCCTTTCAGTGGGCTTTGTCCCATGGGCCTCTGAAGGACCGTGATCTCTCAGTACCCCCCAGGTGGGGCTCGGTGTGGGGAGCGGGGAGCGAGGCACCATTCAGAGCCCTCGGCCCCAGGTGGCCCCCCTTTGCCTGTTCTCATGCCTGGTCTCTCCCAACTGCTCCCTAGATGCTCCCCCAGCACCGGGCCCTCCCTCTGGACAGCTCCCCCAACCAGTTCAGCCTCTACACGTCTCCCTCTCTGCCCAACATCTCCCTAGGGCTGCAGGCCACAGTCACTGTCACCAACTCACACCTCACCGTAAGTATGGGCTGCATGCCTCATCCTGCCTCTGGTATGTTGAGGTCTGTGGTCCTGGATGCCTCACAAAGCCCTGAGGGAGATCAGATGGCCTTCCTCAGAGCAGGGGTGGTGGGGGTGTGGGGGGTGTGGGGTGGGCAGAGGATAGGTGAGGGATGCTGACCCAAAATTGGCAGGACTGGAGACAGATTCAGCCCCTCCCTCATCTCCCTCTCCCTTCCCCACCCCAGGCCTCCCCGAAGCTGTCAACGCAGCAGGAGGCCGAGAGGCAGGCCCTCCAGTCCCTGCGGCAGGGTGGTGCACTGACGGGCAAGTTCATGAGCACATCCTCCATCCCTGGCTGCTTGCTGGGCGTGGCGCTGGAGGGCGACACCGGCCCCCACGGGCATGCCTCCCTGCTGCAGCACGTGCTGCTGCTGGAGCAGGCTCGGCAGCAGAGCACCCTCATTGCTGGTGAGCGGGCGGGCTGCTGTGCAAGGGGGGTGGGTGTCGGGCCCCTCTTCTGAGGCCACCAGGCCACCGTCAGGGAGTAGCCAGGGACACTCTCCAGCTCTATCACAGCTCCCCTCCAGGGCATCATTGACTTTTTCTTCCCTGTCCTACAGACATGATTGAGTACCTACAGCCTACCAGATGCTGGTCGCCTGTTCCCGAGCAGTGCTGTCCAGCAGACCTACAACACTGAGCCACATTTGTAACTTAAAGTTTTCTAGAGCCACATTAAAAAATGTAAAATGGGGCTGGCTCCACCTGGCTGGCTCAGCTGGTAGAGCATGTGACTCTTGATCTCGGGCGGGGTTGTGAGTTTGAGCCCCATGTTGGGTGTAGAGATTACTTAAAAATAAAATCTTTAAAAAAAAACATGAAAAGAAACTGGTGAAATTAACTTTAATAACATGTTTAACTCAACAGATCTGGAATATTGTCATTTTTAAAAAGATTTTATTTATTTGTGAGAGAGAGAGAGAGCACGAGGTGGGGAGGGTCAGGAGGAGAAGCAGACTCCCCACTGAGCAGGGAGCCTGATGCAGGACTTGATCCTGGGACTCCTGAATAATGACCTGAGCCAAAGGCAGTCGCTTAACCCACTGAGCCACCCAGGTGCCCTGGAATATTGTTATTTCAACATATAATCAATATAGAGTTACCAGTGAGATATTTTGTGTTTCATACTGTCTTTGAAATCCAGTGTATATTTCACACTTAGAGCACCTCTCAATTTATTTATAATTTTTATTTTAAAGATTTTATTTACTTATTTATTTTTTAAGATTTTATTTATTCATTTGGGGGAGAGAGAGTGCGCACAAGCAGAGTAGGGGGCAGAGTGAGAAGCAGACTCCCCACTGAGCAGGGAGCCTGATATGGAGCTCGATCCCAGGGATCATGACCTGAGCCAAAGGCAGACGCTTAGCTGACTGAGCCACACAGGCGCCCCTTATTTATTTATTTATTTATTTATTTATTTATAAATTTTATTTATTTTTAAAGATTTTATTTGTCAGAGAGCACAAGCAGGGGGTGTGGCAGGCAGAGGGAGATCGGACTCCCCGCTGAGCAAGGAGCCTGATGGTGGACTCAATCCCAGGACGCTGGGATCATGAACCGAGCCGAAGGCAGATACTTAACTGACTGAGCCACCCAGGCATCCTTATTTATTTTAGAGAGAGAGAGAACGCAAGCGGGAGAGGGAGAGGGATAAGTAGACTCTGTGCTGAGCACGGAGCCCAACGTGGGGCTTGGTCTCATGACCCCGAGATCTTGACCTGAACCAAAATCAAGAGTCGGACAGATGCTCAACTGAGTGAGCCACCCAGGCATCCCCATCTCAACTTAGGCTGCATTTCAAGTGCTCAGTAGTTAATGTGGCTGGCATCTCTGGAACTGGGCAGCATAGCTTTGGGCAGTCAGACCTTAAGCAGCTGGTGGCATCAGAAGAGGTTCTGCGTAAAAGATAACACGACCCTGGCCCCCAGGCTTCCCCACCTGATGGCATCCATGTCTGTGATCAGGGAGGTCTTGTTGGAATTGGGGAAAACTAGTCATTGTTTACCTACATGAGAGCCTAAGACTACATGTGTAATCATAAGGGGATCAAAGGGAGAGAGTGGTGAATCCAGGAAGGCTTGCTGGAAGCAGTGACTTTGAGCCACAGGACTGTTCCATTGTGGGGAGGAGGAAGAATGGGGCTCAGGTTTGGGAGCCGGGTGCCCTGGGCCCCTCCAAGGTTTTTCCTGATTATGTAGGTGATGGTGTTCTAGGAGGGGGAGAATCCCGGGGTAGGATCGGGGTGCCCGGTGCCCTGACAGTGATGGTTACTCCCCTCCTCCCACCACACAGTGCCACTCCACGGGCAGTCCCCGCTGGTGACAGGTGAACGTGTGGCCACCAGCATGCGGACAGTGGGCAAGCTCCCGCGGCACCGGCCGTTGAGCCGCACTCAGTCGTCCCCGCTGCCCCAGAGCCCCCAGGCCCTGCAGCAGCTTGTCATGCAGCAGCAGCACCAGCAGTTCCTGGAGAAACAGAAGCAACAGCAGCTGCAGCTGGGCAAGGTGAGCTGGGAGCAGCCAAAGGCCAGGGCGGTGCCGGGGGCCGGGCAGAGCAGGGCACCGGGCTGGCAGCGACGGAGCGGGGGCGGCTGACACCCTAGGCTATACCCCAGGCTCCATCTGCTCTGACATAGCACCTTGCCTCCTGGAGAAGCTCTGTATGGGCTGGCCGGCTGCCAGGGGGAGGCCAGGGATGGCCAGGCCCTCCTGGGCCACAGGCTGCATGACTGCGCCCCCTCCCAGCCGATGGGCCCCCTTGCTCTGCTCCCAGATCCTCACTAAGACTGGGGAGCTGTCACGGCAGCCCACCACCCACCCTGAGGAGACGGAGGAGGAGCTGACGGAGCAGCAGGAGGCCTTGCTTGGGGAGGGCGCCCTGACCATCCCTCGAGAAGGCTCCACGGAGAGTGAGAGCACGCAGGAAGACCTGGAGGAGGAGGAGGAGGAGGAGGAGGAAGAGGAGGAGGAGGAGGAGGAGGAGGAGGACTGCATCCAGGTCAAGGATGAGGAGGGCGAGAGTGGCCCTGAGGAGGGGCCCGACTTGGATGAGTCCGGTGCTGGTTACAAAAAGGTGCCCCCTCCGCCCCAGCCCTCGATCCCTAAGCCTCTGTCCCCTGCACCCCTTTCTGTCTTTGCCTTTCCCTCTCCCCACTCTGCACGGCCCAGATTTCGCCGAGAGCAAAAGCAGAGCAGGAAAGAGGCGAGGGGCGGCGGAAGGGGGCGCTGCTTGTGCGGGTCTCATAGCCGTCCGTGCCCCAGGCGGCCAGCCCCCTCCCTGCCGCTGCCGCTGTGACGCCCCGCCCCTCCCCCCCCCCGGGCTGCGCGCGCATAAGCCCGAGGCCTGCGTGCCTGTGTTTCCGCCTGCGTAGGGCCGGTCGTGCGTCGTCGGTCTGTGCGTGCATGTGCGCGTGTGTATACACACGCCCCCGCTGTTACTACAGTCGGCCCTGCACCTAGCCGCACTCCATTCATTGCGGACACCGCCGAGCCCTCCCGGCCTGACTCATCCTGCCCCCTCCCACGCCCCCGTCCCTCCCAGCCTCTTACCTCAGTGCTACTCTGGCTGACTCATCACGTCCCCCCGCCCCCCAATCTCCTGGGAGGTGGAGATGGGAAGGCTGGAGTGCCTCCTGTCCCTGGTGGGAGGAGATGGGGAAAGGAGGAAGTTTGGAAGAGGAGGGCTGGAATAGAGGCCCCCTTGGAGGCCCCAGGACACTTGTCCTCACTTTCATCTCCTGCCCGCTCCCCCACCCTCCTGTTCAGGTGTTCTCCGATGCCCAGCAGCTGCAGCCACTTCAGGTGTACCAGGCACCCCTCAGCCTGGCCACTGTGCCCCACCAGGCCCTGGGCCGCACCCAATCCTCACCCGCTGCCCCTGGGGGCATGAAAAGCCCCCCAGACCAGCCCGCCAAGCACCTCTTCACCACAGGTGAGCCCCACCACTGCCAGTGGTCCTTCCACCACATGCCAGGAGCCTAAGCTTGGTATCTACCCTCGTGCGACCCGTCGAGGGACCATGTGATTCTTGCGCCATCATTTCACATAAGCCCTGGGGCCCTGGGTGAAAAGAACCCACTGTCTCAGTTGGGCCCTGCCCTTCCAGCTTCCTGTCCTCCTCTCTTGTGAGGTCAAAAGTGAGGCCTCAGTCCATTCCCGAAAGCCTTTCCACATGAAGCTGCCCTATGCTGGCCTCTGAGGGAGCACAGACGCCTGGGGATGGTCCTACCTCACCGGTGGGGCGTAGGGGGTTGGAGCAGCACATAGGGGCTGTGACAGAAGGGGGAAAAGGAGGGTGTACCCCGAAGGGGGGGTACAGTGTTGAGAGCATGGTGGGCAGAAGTCAAAACCAGTGGGGGTGTCAGGGGCAGCCTGGCTGAGGCTTGAGGAGCAGGGAGGCTTTTGACTGACAGTAATGGAAGAAGGGGGCCGACTGCAGGCGGAGAGAAGAGGGGCAGGTGTGTGGGAAGGTGCCTGAAGGGGCTGTGAGGAGGTACCTGGGTCAGGGCTGGCTGGGGAGAGCCCAGGAGCTCTGCTGAGGATGGCAGCGGCTGGCTAGGCTGACAGGTGTGTTTCCGGTCCAGGTGTGGTCTACGACACGTTCATGCTGAAGCACCAGTGCATGTGTGGGAACACACACGTGCACCCTGAGCACGCTGGCCGGATCCAGAGCATCTGGTCCCGGCTGCAGGAGACGGGCCTGCTTAGCAAGTGTGAGGTAAGGGAGCCCCTCCTTCCGTCCCCCAACTCAAACCCAGCAAAAACCTTTGTGTCTCCCCTTCCACGAAGCCTCTTTCTGCGTCTTCTTCATCCTTCTTTCAACCCCTGACCACAAGGTCAGTCCCCTCAGCCACCTCTCCGTTCCTTCCCTTGCAGCCCATTTTGCTGAATGGGGGTGGTCCTGGACCGGGGTGCCTGGGGGCCAGGGCATACTTTCACAAAAACCTTGGGATTCTCCTAAGGCCAGAAGGTGGCTCCATGCGTCCCAGGCTGTGGGGGCAGAGAGAGGGTGTGGGCCTCAGGGAGAGCTGGGCCTTTGGTGCATCCCCTCACTGGCCTCCTCTACTCTCCCCACACAGCGGATCCGGGGTCGCAAAGCCACACTGGATGAGATCCAGACGGTGCACTCCGAATACCACACCCTGCTCTATGGGACCAGCCCCCTCAACCGACAGAAGCTGGACAGCAAGAAGCTGCTCGGTGAGCTGGCAGGCATGGGCCAGGCCATGTTCGCTGCCCTGCTAGGATAGGGAACTCTCAGGGTAGGCAGGTGGGCCCCCATGGGCACAGGTCATCCCCTTGCCACACTGCCCATCTCCATGGGGCGCCGTTCACATAGACTACCACAAGGGTGGGGTGCATTGCAGGCGAGGGGAAGGTGGCAGGTCAGGCTTAGTGATGGGGGATGGCTCTGATCTTCTCCCTAACTGATCGTCCCCCTTCTTCCTGCCATCTGCCCCAGAAGTAAGGTGTCCCCGTCTCAGAATGGGGCACAGACCTCTTCCAACTTGTGTGGGCTACAGAGGCCTGTCCTGTGCTTGGGTCTGGCTGCCTTTTTCTGGGAGGAGCTCGCCACGCTCTACAGGCCCCAACCTGTAGCCCTGCAGTTGAGGCAGCTTCCCGAGTAGCTCTGTCCCTCTTCCTTGCAGGCCCCATCAGCCAGAAGATGTACGCCATGCTGCCTTGTGGGGGCATTGGGGTGAGTAGGGCACCTGCCAGTAGGGATGGGTGGGTGGCTCTCCCAGCTCTTGCCCCTCCTTTCCTGCCCGCCATGGCTGCTGGCCCACCGTCCAGGTGCCCACCCCCATTCTTGCCCTCCCCCTGCAGGGGGCACGCTGAAGCCTGCTCTCCTGCCCCCGCAGGTGGACAGTGACACTGTGTGGAATGAGATGCACTCCTCCAGTGCTGTGCGCATGGCAGTGGGCTGCCTGGTGGAGCTGGCTTTCAAGGTGGCCTCAGGAGAGCTCAAGGTGAGTGTGTGCCCGAGGCCTCGGCACCACTTGGCTTGGTTCTGCATCCTCAGGGGTGGAGGACAGGGGCAGCCGTGGCTTTCCCTTGAGCAAGGCACTGTCCTTGCAACCTTAACTCTCGGGTGCCAGAGTGGGGAGGAGGTGCTAGCTCCTGGGCCAGCTAGGGAGGTGAGGGGTCAAGAGGGACTGGGAAAGAGGCACTAGTATCTGATGCTCTCATGGGTATCTCAAGGTCAGAGATGGTGCCTGCCGGCCCATGTGGCCTGGGGCCCTGTCCCTACTGTGTGGGATACATATTCTGATCTGTGCTCTCTTCCCTGGCTGGTTTGCGTGTCTCTCCTTCTGTGTTCACCCCCTTTGTGGCCACCTTGCCTGCCTGCCTGTGTGTCTGTCATCTCTGACCCCCTCTGGCTGCACCGCTTCAGAACGGATTTGCCATTATCCGGCCCCCAGGACACCATGCGGAGGAGTCGACAGCCATGTGAGTGCCACCCCAGGCCTGCACTAGACCCACTGCCCTCCTCCCTTCCCTTCTGCCTCTCCGCCCTCTCCGTGGAGCTGATGTGTCTCTTTTGCTCCTGGAGCAAACATCTGGTAAAGCTGACCTCCCCAACCCTTTTCTCCCCCCTCCCCCCCACCCACCAGGGGATTCTGCTTCTTCAACTCTGTAGCCATCACAACCAAACTCCTGCAGCAGAAGCTGAACGTGGGCAAGGTTCTCATCGTGGACTGGGTAGGCAGTGGGCTGGTGCCAGGGTCAGCCTTCAGGAAGGCCCCACCCCAACGCTGCCCCCTCTTCCTCAGGTGCCCGCACCACTGCTGGGCCTGATGACTTACCACATTGCTTCCTGCTGGAGTGTTAGCCCAGCCCTCCCATTCCCGCAGGGCTCCCTCCTCACGAAGAGAGACTCGAAAGTGGTTTTGGCCCTGGTCCATCTTGGCCCCCACCTTGTAGCCTCAAGCAACCGAGATTTTCTGCCTTGAATAATATAGACTCTTACCAACATTGCTAGAGGCACTCTCTCTCTCTCTCTCTTTTTTTTTAAGATTTATTTATTTATTTTAGAGAGTGAGAGCACTTGTGTGCATGCGCGCATGGTGGGAAGGAAGGGCAGAGGGAGAGGGAGAGAGAAGCTCAAGCAGACTCTGTGCTGAGCACGGAGCTCGATGTGGGGCTCTCTCTCAGGACCCCGAGATCATGACCTGAGCCGAAACCAAGAGTTTGGATGCTTAACCAACTGCGCCATCCAGGTGCCCCTAGAGCCACTCTTGATGGGGGGCTGACTATGCCCGGACACACAGTACTGCCCACGGCCACCTCGAGTGGTACAAGTTAGGATGTGCGTTTCTATAAGTGGAGACACTGAGCTGTTGGGTGACATAGCCAACCAAAGTCACATAGTTTGGGGTGTTGGCACTGGGCTTCAGATCAGGCCTTTCAGCCCTGACACTTGTGCTCTTGTTGCTGGGCACTGTTTAAGGGCACCCACCACTCCCTGTGACTGGGCAGTAACCCAGGAGCAGCCCTCAGCAAAGATGAAATCTCTTTGAAGCCCAACTTTGGCTTAGAAATTCATGTAAATGTTGGGTTCTTCAGAATGTCTCCACTTTCAATTCCTCACTAGCTTTAACGCCCCCCCCCCCCCGCGTTGAGTAGAATGGGCTCTGCAGGGAAATCCACCATATTTTCCCCGTGGCTTTGTATCTCCTCTGGGCAGTGCCACCTGATGGCCCATAGAGCCTGGGCAGAGAAGCGCGGGATGAGACTGTTGTGAACGGAACATGATGCCCTGTAGCTAGGGATGGGCTGCACCCCCAGAGTTCACCATAGGTGGAGGTGGGGGGCAAGTGGAATTTTGACCTTTGGGCCAGAGCCTGGGATTTTTTTCTGAGGCTTCCCCCCCTCCCTGCTAGGACATTCACCACGGCAATGGCACCCAGCAGGCGTTTTACAATGACCCCTCTGTGCTCTACATCTCCCTGCATCGCTATGACAACGGGAACTTCTTTCCAGGCTCTGGGGCTCCTGAGGAGGTACACGTCCTGGGCTCAAACGTGGGGCCCCTTGGGGAGGTGGCAGAACGGGACCTGGCAGGGAGCCCTGGAGGCCTGTGGTGGGGCTGGTTCCCTGGGGAGTCTGGGCTCCTAGTGGGAGGACCACATAGGCCAACTGCCCCTCCATGCAGAGCAGCGGTGAGCTGAGTAAGGGCTGGAATCAGGGCTGAGGGCGGGGGCAATGTCTGGGATCCCCAGGCAGTGAGAATAACCCCTCCCCCACCGCGCTGCCAGGTTGGCGGAGGGCCGGGCGTGGGGTACAATGTGAACGTGGCATGGACGGGAGGTGTGGACCCCCCCATCGGAGACGTGGAGTACCTAACGGCCTTCAGGTGGGGACTGAGAAGGGTCAGGGGTGGGGTGGGAGCCCCCGGGGCCCTGCCATGGGAGGGGCAGAAGGCACTCAAGTTCGGTGCAGGTGGAGGGGGTTGTCTCTGGGGGGAACAGAGTGAGGTGAGTCCTGGCCTAGCCACCCGCCCGGGTCAGCTTGGGCCCTCTTTTTGCAGGACAGTGGTGATGCCCATTGCCCACGAGTTCTCACCTGACGTGGTCCTGGTCTCTGCCGGGTTTGACGCTGTTGAGGGACACCTGTCTCCATTGGGTGGCTACTCTGTCACCGCCAGATGTGAGCTGCTGGGGGGTTGAGGAAGGCTGCGGAGCAGTGAGGATGGGGTTGAGTGGGGACACGGAGCAGGAATAGACTGGTATTGCAGAGGCTGGGAGGACGGAAGCTGGGGGGGGTGGGGCAGGTCCAAAACTTGGAATCATCTTGGCAGGAGCCTCCCACTCTCCCTCTGCCAACCTTGGACTTGGGGGGCAAGCAGGTGGGTGTGGGGTAGCAGAGAATCTCCTCCCAGAGTCCTAGGGATGGAGCTTATTGATCCCTTGTGTTTCAGTGGTGCTCCTTATGACATGTAATTGGAATTTTTTTTAGCCTATCTACTCTGTTTTATCTTTAAAGGAGCATTTAGTCCGTTGACACTGAATTTTATTATGGATGTGTATTTAGGCTTCAATCCCACCATTTTATTTTGTGCTCTTTGTTCCATCTCTTGTGTTTTATTTTCTCTTCCTTACCCTCTCTTGATTTTTTTTTTCTTTATTTCTTCTTCCTCCCTTCACCCATCCCTAAAGGCTTTGGCCACTTGACCAGGCAGCTGATGACGCTGGCAGGGGGCCGGGTGGTGCTGGCCCTGGAGGGAGGCCATGACTTGACCGCCATCTGTGATGCCTCTGAGGCCTGTGTCTCAGCTCTGCTCAGCGTGGAGGTGAGGGGTGCAGGGAGGCACTGGGGTGGGGGCAGGGAGGGGCTAGTAAGGGATGGCCCCTTTCTTGATCAAGCAGCACTGATCAAAAAGGGAGGTTGGGGTGCCCTGGGTGGCTCAGTTGGTTAAGTGACTGCCTTCGGCTCAGGTCATAATCCTGGAGTCCCGGGATCGAGTCCCACACCAGGCTCCCTGCTCAGCAGGGAGTCTGCTTCTCCCTCTGACCCTCCCCCCTCTCATGTGCTCGCTCGCTCTCTCATTCTCTCTCTTTCAAATAAATAAATAAAATCTTAAAAAAAAGAAAAAAGTGGGAAGGTTCTCCTGGGCCCTAAAGACAGCTGCCGGACAGGGAGGGCTTTCTAACCCAGGGTTCCTCCAGAAAGCTAGGTTCGCCCCTGTCATGGGAGATGTCTGGGGCCGAATGTGGGGTGGTTAGTGGGCCAGGTACCGCCACCCACTCCCCACCATAAGCCTTCTCTTCTTTCCCCTGCCAGCTGCAGCCCTTGGACGAGGCAGTCTTGCAACAAAAGCCCAACATCAACGCAGTGGCCACGCTAGAGAAAGTCATCGAGATCCAGAGTGCGTGGGCACAGGCAGAGAGGCTCAGACCTCCACTTGCCAAGGGGCAGAGGCTTATGGGCCTGCCCTGGCTGGGGATATAGTATGGGGCTTTCTGTCCTCCCTGACCCCTGCCTGCCCCTCATCCACAGGCAAACACTGGAGCTGCGTCCAGAGGTTCGCCACTGGTCTAGGCCGTTCCCTGCGGGAGGCCCAGGCAGGTGAGACGGAGGAGGCAGAGACTGTGAGCGCCATGGCCTTGCTGTCGGTGGGGGCTGAGCAAGCCCAGGCTGCTGCAGCCCGGGAGCACAGCCCCAGGTAAGCTGCCTTCCTGATCTCTGCCCATGCCCAAGCCGGTGCCCCTGCCTCAATGTGCCCCCCCCCCCGCCCCGTGCTTGTCCCCACAGGCCGGCAGAGGAACCCATGGAACAGGAGCCTGCCCTGTGACGCCCTGGCCCCCATCCCTCTGGGCTTCATCATTGTGATTTTGTTTATTTTTTCTATTAAAAACAAAAAGTCACACATTCAACAACGTGTGCTGTGTGGGTCTCTCAGCCTTGCCCCTCTGCTCTGCTAAGCTGCCTCAGGCCTTGCCTCCAATTTCCCTCAGCGTGGCCCACATCTCCACTCTAGAAGTTTGCTCCTCCTGTAAGGTGTGGGGGGTGCCCTTTCCAGCCCCTCCTCCATGTTGTGTCCCATGCCCACTTTCCTGCATTCTGTCCTTTTCCCCCTGGGAGCCTGGGCCAGCTTAAGGTGGGCATGGGGGCCCAGATAGTACCATCTGGTTTTGGAGTCTCCCTGAGCAAGGAAGAACAGTAAGTTTGGTGCCTTGGCTTCAACTGACTTGGGGGGAAATGCCTTAATTTCAGCCTCCTCCCCTCTCCAGCCTCAGGGGAAGATCCAGAAGGTTGCTCTACAGTGTAAGATACAGAGTAGAGGGGAGGTGGGTGTCCACCCAGCGACTGCCCACCCTTTTTCCTCTTCGTCATCCTGGTCATCTCTGCACAGACCCCTTTTCCTCCTTTCTCCTGGCCTCAGCACTGAGGGGAAGGCTTGTGCCCTAGGAGGTGGGTCTGTGGGCTGGGCAGTCTTCTTTCACACCCCTCTGGGCCTATTTCCCCTTCCCAGGGGCTGGAGAGGGTCAAAGTGTGTGGGGAGGGATGGGACTGGACCCCAGGGTTCTGAGGGACCAGGAGGAGCGGCAGAACCAGGCCTGCTCTCTGCCTTACTCTGTTGGCTTCCCTGGCCCTCTGCTGGCACAGCCTGGGGTGGGGGAGGTGGTCCCTGCAGGGGGACTCCAGGCTGGTGAGAGCCCCCCTGCTGTTCAGGACCACATTTTCCCCAGCCATCCAGCATGCCATGAGAAGGATCAGTGGCCCACGTCCCTCCTGGGGCCTTTTACTGTGAAGCCTGGCGATGGTAAGAGTAGGCGTTCTAGAAGGGGCAGGACTAGAACCCAGGAACCCAGGATTCTGCCCTCAGCTGTAGCTTCCTTTCCTCATGGGCTTCCTTTGCTGGTCACTAGCCCAAGGGAGCTAAGACCAGGAGGGGCTGGACACCACCCTTTCTCTTTCCCAGGAGCCCAGCCTAGCCCTCTGTTTCTGGGGTTGGGGGCTCATAAGGCTTCTAGGGAATGCTGTCTAGCCTGTAGGAAACCAAAGATGGGAAGCGGCTCCCCAGCACCACATATACTTTCTTTCCACCCCATCCTGAGGGCCTCACCAATCTGTTTACATATTTATTATCCTAATGGGGGCCTGAATAGGGTTGAGGGAGCCAGGAGAGGGGCAGGAGTCCCACCACCATTGGTTCATTGTGTGCTGTGTCTTGTGTATTGTTAGTGTGTTCTAGATCCTCCTGGGGGATGCGGATGGGGCTAGGCCCAGTGTAGCAAGCCTCCCCTTGCTGAGCCCCAGCTCCGGGCCCTTAATCCTCCCTCTTCCCATGGCTGGTCTGGTTCTCATGTAAACCCACTCCTTGCTTTGTCTCCCTGGATATGGATTTCAGTTAAGTATTTTGTAATCTGTTACACTGTGTGTCCTTATGTAAATAAACTTGTTTCTGGCAGTGCCTTCTGGGGCTGATGTCTCTCTTCTCTGGGCTTCCAAATGGAGTAGAGGTTCTCATTCCCCATCCTGGCCCAAAAAAGCTGCTCTTCTTTTCTCCAGTCCCTGAACTAGCCAATTTAGGAAACAAAGGGCTGGGGGGGAGGGAGTGGAGTGGAGTCTCTGTCCTCGTAGGTTAGAGACAAGGTTTCACCGAACACAGCCATAGCATCTCGTGGGACCTCTCCTGTGGCCTGGGTGGTGATGCTGGGGAGAGGGCCCAGGTGCAAGGTCTCTGTGGAAACGGGTGCAGGGGGTGCAGAACAGGTGGCCTGGCAAGGGTCTCACTTGCACACACACAAGCAAGCTCAGTGGAAATGTGTGCACAGGCAAGAAAAGAATCCAGAAGTGTTCAAGGGCTTTATTGGGGCCGCTCTGAGCCCCTCACAGTGTTACAGGAGCCCACTGGTCTTGATGTTGCCTTAGCTCCCTGGGGACTCGGCGGGGGGGTTGGGGGCGGGGAAGGCAGGCCGACCAGCCTTTCTGGGAAGAGAGAAGGCTGTTCTCTGGGGCTAAGACCAGATGGTGGAGCAGTGGGAGACTGAGGACGAGCAGGGCCTGCTGGGAGCTGGAACGGGATGGGGCTGCCTTCCGGAGTGTGGAGGTCAGGGAGTGTTGGCTTTGTTGGGGGAAGGGGGGCGCAAGTGGCAATAGGAGGCACTTGAAGTCAGGAAGAGCGGACGGGTGGTGTTTCCTGGGCACTGAACGTGTACACCACCCAGGGCACAAGGGCCAGGACGAGGCATGGCCAAAGGGTGTACTTGAGGAAATTGAAGATGTAGAAAAGGCTGATCTGAGGGGGATGGCCCAGCCAGTCCAGGGGGCCCAGCAGCCCCATGGCCAGCACAAGGCAGGCTATCTTCTGGCCATGTCCCAGGTATGCCCGCCGTACCTGGGCATAGCAGGGAGAGTGCAGGGCGATGCCCAGACCCAGGGCGGCCCCTGAGTCGCGGCTCAGGGAGGCAAAGGGCCGGCTATCCACGTGTACCCACTCAGGCCGCTCACACCACTTGGAGGCCAGGCTGATGGACCTATGGGGAGGAGGGGTCTTTGCCAGGAAAGACATTCCCCTTGAAGCAAGAGGGCCAATGGCTCTTACTCCTTTGGGGTCTACCCCCATGTTCTGCTGTGACCCCAGGAGAGTCTGTGTTTGTGAGCAGGTAACGTGTCCCTTTTTAGCTACAGCAAACCAGGGACCCATCAAGCTAGGTACAGGCGAAGCCAAACAGGCCCCAGCCTGCCCAAGCTTCAAAGCAGGACTTACCAAGAAAGATCCAGGCCCAGTGTAAAGAGGGTCCAATAGATGAGGCTGGCACCCAGCAAGAGGGCCAGTGAGGTCAATCCGTAGAAGCTTAGCTCCCGCTCCATGGGCACCCGGGGGGTCATCAGCCAGCCCAGGACAGCACCTAGGGAAGTAGGGTAACGGCAGCTTCAAGGAGTTTGGGGATATGAGCCCCGGAGCTGTAGGACAGCTTGGCAGAATAGACTGAGCTATTAGGGGGCCTTGGGGTCTGCTGTTCGATGGGAAGATCCTACAGCGGTCCTCTCACTGCCAGTGGCAACCCCAGGCCCACCCTGTGGCCCCAGTTGCTCACCGGTTATCAGGCCAGCCAACACCTGGTGAGGGAAATGTGCTAAGAGGAAGATCCGGGACAGGCCGACCGCCAGGAGGAAGGTGCAGTAAGCCAGGCTAGGTATCACCCTCACCCAGTGGCTACAAAGAAAAGCAAATGGTTCAGGGGGGTTCCATACACAGCTTGGCTTCCCTCAGCACCCAAGCACTTCAAGGTTTGACCAAATGCCCCAGGGCCCCCCAGAACTCCAGCTCCCAGGCTGCCCTGCTGCTAGGTCTCTTGGATCCAGGGTACCATCATCCCCCCTGCCCTCATTGGTAGGCAATGCCGAGGTGTACCTGTGGGTCCGAGTGGCCAGCCGGGAAGAGACGGCCGTCATGATGGGCCAGAGGGCTGCTCCTGTGATCATGCAGTGTCCAGAAGGGCTGCCTGCCGGGGGATCCAGAAGCTTGAGGTGAGAGGATGAGAGTGGAACTCAGGAGCCCCTGGCCCCGCCCCCGGGGCCCCACACTGGTGCATGGCTCTCTCTGCCCTGCAGCCTATTTCAGCCCTGCCTGAGGCCACTGCTTTCAGGCTCCTGCTTTGCCCTGTGTCTCTTGGATCTACTCTAAACAACGTAGGCAGCTGGCACGCTGGCCTGGGCACGCTCCTCCCAGAATTCAACTCCGTCTTCCCCGGGCTCTCTTTGTTCTCTGGGTAGGCCACCCCGGCTGAAAAGTACTCTGAAACACTCACCAAACCCTAACCACACCGGGACAGGGAGGTTTGGGGCTTCCCACCTGGACCAGTTTCACAAGAAGAGGGGAACTGGTGAACCTGGGCTGGGGCCTGGCTGTAGTACCCAGACTCATGGACCCACCAAAAGGGCCTGTCTCCAAACAGAAACCTAGAAGAGAACAGATGTGAGATGACATTACACACGCATACAGCCAGGGGAACAGGCGGGGAGCAGAAGGATGCCTCTGGAAGGCCTGCACGGTGGAGTCAGAAAGGGAGTCCAATTCTGTGCATCACCTTGATGCAATGATTTTTTTTTTTACCTTGGAAAAGAACGCACGCTATTTTTTAAGAAGTGATAAGGAGACAAGAGACCGTGTGTGTGTGTGTGTGTGTGTGTGTGTGTGCGTGTGCGTGCGCAAATGCACACTCTGAAATGCTCATCAGTCCCGCTCTTAGCCCTCCCGCGGCAGGGCCAGCCCTACTCTTCTCATTCCTAGAGAGCCCAGGACCTGCCTCTTCCTTTTTCTCCCAGACCCCCACTCATGCTCCTGCTTCTCCCTCTCTCCATTCCCCAAATTCCAGCCACAACTACCTACACGTGAACTCCTTAGGCGAGTCTCTGGTATTTGAAACCGGGAGTGGGAAACGGACAGAGGAAACTGAGAAAGAACAAGGAGGACCAAAAGTTCAAAGTCCCCTGGCCTAGCAGGTGCTTCGCTGGACCCTGGGAAACTGCGCACCAAAGAGGCTAGGCTGCTGGGGCCAGAAAGAGAAAAGGTGGGAGAACAGAAAAGATGCTGCTGGGGAGGGACACAAAAGGGAGCCGCCTCTCCTCACCACCAGGTTCACCCACCAGGTGCTCCAGACACTTAGGCAATGAATAGGGGCTTTGTCACGGGGAGGGGCATTGAGAGGGTCTACCCAAAGGGGTGGCTGTCTTGGAGGGAGCAGTAGAGGGGGAGGCTCACACAGCTCACACAGACTCTGAGCAGAGAGAGAGCATAAAGCAAAGGGCAATTAGGCAAAAGGGAAATGATGAGACCGTTGCTTTTCCGTTTTCAGGAGGGATGAAACCCTTGCAGAGAAGAGAGGAGAGGAAGGTAACTCCTATTTTGTTTTTCCGCAAGTCATTCCAGCCCATTCAAGTGTCTCCTCTGAACTCCCTTCCCTCCCCCAGGCAGGGTATCAGGCAACGGAGGCTGAGGTGAGGGGAGGGGCAGCTCATGCCCAGCGGGAGGCATAGCTCCCCTCTTCACCCAAGAGAGAACAGGTGGCACAAACAGATAAGCCCTGAGGGCCCCACCCACTTGCCTGGGATTCCCGGCTTCTAAGTCTGGGTGAAGAGCCTACTAGTGAACGGAGGAGAAAAGGAAGAAGAAAGAGTTCCCTGGAAGGCAGTGCTTTTCAAGCCTTACTAGGCACTCCAATCACCTGAGGTCTTCGTTGAAATGCAGATTCTGATTCAGTAGCTCTGGCCAGGAGCCTGAGCTCTTGCATTTCTAGCAAGTTTTCAAGGGCTTCCTGTGCTGCTGGTCACCGTCTGGGAAACGCACCTTAATTTTCGAGCCTTCTCTGTCTTTAGCAGCTAGTGTGAAGCCTGGCACAAAGCATGCTTCTTAACAACTATGTCAAATGAATGACTAGATGAATGAAAGAGTGAGCTGAGAAGCAGGACTTTTTGCTACTTAAGCCGCCCTAGATGCTTCTTAAAATACAGATTCCCAACCCCTCCCCTGAAATTTCTAAGTCAGTATGTCTGAGGTGGGATGGGGTACCCGCATTTTAAAGGCGCCCCTTAAGTGATTTCTCTTATCAGGCCTGTCTGAGAAACACTGGTCTAATGAGTAAGATGGGGACTCTGAGGCCTGAGACCAAGATAAACAATGAGGCTCAAAGGAAAAAAGTCAGGGGCCATGCGGTAGGGGTGAGGAGGTCTTAAGGCTATGGGTTCAGTGGGGCGGGGTAGTGGGGGAGGTCCGAGCCCTTAAGGCACCTGCTGAGAGAGATCAGGGCTTGCCCAGGACTCAGGGCCCTTGGGGGTGGGGGACCAGGACGCCGAGGGCTTCGCTGTCTCACCACTTGAAGACGAGGTTGAGCCACTCGGTGATGAGGCTGATCCAGAGCACTGCGATGCCCACGCGGCGGGAGGCGTAGTAGGCCGCGGGGAAGTAGAACAGAAAGAGGCTCTTGGGATCGCCCAGAAAGGTGACCCAGAGCCACACACTCTCCAACCAAGGCAGTTGGTTTTGCAGCGCCTCGGCCATCGCGATGCCCGCGCCCAGCGTGGACTCCATGGCGACCCAGGGGCCGGCCGGGCGGGGATATGCTCTAAGGCGGAAGCCGAGGAGTCGCGGAGACAAGAAAGCGGCTCGCCACTGCGGTCCAAAGCCCACCTTTCTGAGCCCCAGGCCCCGCCCCCTGCCAGCGGCCGGCGCAGGCCCCGCCCCCGCCCCGCCCCTCGGCTGGCCCAGACTCGCGCGAGCCCGGCCTTTAGCCGGTACCGTTTCCTCCAGCGCTCTTCCCGGGCCTTCCTTTCTACTGGGCAGCGCAGGGGACAAATCTTTGCGAAGGCGTTTCCGCAGAGCCCCACGTGGCCGCTGTTGCCGGCACGTGGGCATTGGGCGCAGAGGCGGCTCCCGCTGCTGTTCCGGGTCAAAGGAAGGACTAACTTGCGGGTCGGCGACGCGACCGGCGTTCTTGCTTTGCTGCAGCGAAGATGGATGTGTAATCTCCAACGTCAGGATTCCTTCGAGACCGGACCTCTTTTCTCCTGTACCGCTACCCTCCAAAGATATTCTGAGATTTCTTGGAGAAAGGTTTACGGGCACTCCCTCATCGGAGGAGCCAGGCATCACCGGTCGGCGCTGAAGCGGGACCCTAAATTTGCATACACCGCTGATCAAACCTTGCCTTTCTTCCCCAGCTCAAGAATCTCCCGCCCGAATTCATCCGTTATTGATTTGGAAGCTGACAGATAAGCCTCTTAATTTTGAGGAGTCTTCCCTAAACACTTGCGAATTTTTACACGTAGCAGCCTAAGTCACACTTACTCCCACTTCTAAGCTTGCTTTATCTCCCTCCTTCCGTTTTCTTGCTTTCCAAAACCTCGCTGGGCAGGTAAACCGTGAGGTAGTAGCTGGGTTGGTATGGGAAGAGGAGGGGCACACACCCACGACAAAATCTGGAATAATCCTCTCGAGAAACACACACACAAAATAGAAACCTCAGCTGTTCTAGGCGAAGTCCTGACTAGAGGCAGAGTTGGGGTGGGAGGATACTGTTGAGTGGCTCCCCAGTTCCTTCCTACCTCAAGCAACTTTGTTCTTGGAGAGTTTTCTGATGGGTGGATGAAAATGAGAATGTAAATATGGTTCTTCTTGGAAAGAGATTAATTTCACTAATTAAAAAGCTGTGGGGAAGGGAAGCTGGATATAAATGTCATTTCACTCCCTTGCTAAATGTTTTCCAATTGCCCCAAGGAGAAAGCCTACATTTTCTAGGTCTTTCAAAGTTTGCTCAGGCTCTAGCAAGACAACCTTTACCAGCCTACCCCCACAACTCCATTTCATAGTATTTCTGAACTACTTTATGTTCCTTGAAATCACCAAGCTCTCTCTCCTTTTAGAGATTTTGCTTGTCCTTTAGGTCTCAGATTTTTTCTCTTCCTCCAAGAAGCTTTTCCTAACAGTACGTGGCAGTCATATATATGAAAACCTATAATCACAATGCCATATAAAAAGTGGAGCGGCAGTTACATATGATTTGTTATGAGGGTCAGACTTGAAAGTTATCCAAAAAAACACAACTAAGAGGGAGCAGTATATTTATTCCTATTACAATGATTATACTAATATACGCCCAACATTAGGAAGTTGATGTCTCCTGCAGGGCAAGGAAACACTTTTGAACTGTGTTCAGGTTAACTAGCACCAGCGCTGGCCCTTTGCCTCCCTCTGGACTAGAGAAAGGTCAGCCTATTGTTACTATGTGAGGCTCCAGATTTTCTATGGGGGGAGGGGCGGAGTAGGTGGATCAGGGATGGAAATTGGTGATGACAGGGCTTGAAAATGCATCTTGCATGTTAAAACTTTCGTATATCTGATGGACACTAAGCGGGGAGGGCCCAAACTCCTGCCCCAAGGCCACCTTTGTCACTACTGCTTCTCATTCCTGCCCTTTGCCTGGCTTTCTAGAGAGGGCAGGATGGGAGATGGGGAGGCATCTCGAGTTCCAAGGGTGATGGGTGATCATGGAGTAACTACCATTTATTAAAGACCTACTGCATGCCATTCATCTGTACACATCATCTCACTTAACCACCTAACTCCTCTAGAAGGCATTATTTAATACAGCAGAGCAGTAAATAGCACCGTCTTTGGAAACAGGTAGAACGAATTCTTTCTGGTTGTGCGACCCCAGCCAAGTTTAGTCTAAGACTTTAGTTTCTTCATCTGTAAAATGAAGGTGTTGATTCCTACACCAAAAGATTGTTGGGTGTTCAGTAAGTAATAATACAGAAGAAATAAAGATGCAGGATCAGGTTTAGTAATTTGCTCAACGTCATAGAACTTAGTAAGTGGCAGACCTGGGATTCCGATCCCAGTTTAGCTAATCCTATAGGCAGTGTTCTTTCCACTACCACTTTGTAACTGGGTATAATAATTTTGGGCAAGTTTCCTTAAATCCTCTGGTCCTCAGATTCCTCATATATAAAATACAGAGTTCATTCATTAAACTCTTCTGTCAAGGTGTGCTCATATGGAGACTGCAGCTCCCGCCTCCTTCCCCTTCTCATTCCACGTAGGTCATTTATCTTTAATTTCTGAAATGGAGTCTGCAAGCACCTTACCAAGCGGGCCCAGATGCACAAACACTCATTCAGATTCCCCTTTATTTCCTCTTCTTTCCTTTTCCACCTAGGCTCCCGCCCCACCCAGCGCCAGGCCACGCCCTGGCGTGTGACGTCAGCACGCCTCGTGCGTCGCGTCGCGGCGCTCACTGGGGGCCCGGCTTTCGCCCGCTGCTGCCGCCGCCGCCGCCGGCCGCGGCTGCTCTCCCAAGATGGCGGCTCCTCCGGGCGAGTACTTCAGCGTTGGGAGCCAGGTGTCGTGCCGGACGTGCCAGGAGCAGCGGCTGCAGGGCGAGGTGGTAGCCTTCGACTACCAGTCCAAAATGCTGGCTTTAAGTATCCTTCGCTGCGCGGAGCCCGAGGCCGGGCCGGCGTGTATGTGCGGTGGTGGGGGGGGTGGGGGACGACGGCGGCGGCTGGGGCCCTCTCCGGGCCTAGGGGCGACCGGCTACCGCGGCGCCCGGAGCGCATGCGCACGGGCCTGAGCTCCCCTCCCCCTCTTCGCGTGTCCCTTGGTCCGCTTAGGGGACCCTGTCTCCCACCCCTTATGGGGAGCTGGGCCCCGAGCGAGGGTCAGTGGGTGGAGGGGGGCTTGACACGCGGATGCCTTTTCGGGGAAACGCTATGAGAGGGGACTCAGTGATCGGGAGAGAGGGTGGTCGTGGGAGGGGGCTGGTGGATTGGAGCCCGGATGGAAGGGGGGCGGGTAGAATCATGTGGGGAGGGGGTGTGCAGAGTAAGGAACTGCTAGTAGCGCAAGGGTATGGAGTTTAAGAGGGGGTGTCTTCTGGTGGGATTCGGTCCAAGGAAGGGCGGTGGGGTGGTGCCCAAATGGGCCTTGCTTGCTTTGGGGGAGAGTAACTGCAGGACAGAGTTTGTATCTGAAATGGGGATAGGGGCTTGTTTTGCTGGTGAGTGTGTGTGCGTGGTGCTCTTGGGGGCGGGGAGTATTGAATTAGCTTTCTCAGTCATTTGAAAATTGCTGTTTTGAGAATGTTTGCGTTGGAAACCTGGTCCAGATAGAAGACTACGTTTTTTTCAGGGTCTCAGGTAAGCTTGTGTGGGTTACAGGTGAAAGAGTAAGTTATCTTCTCCTGCTCAGCCCAGCACATGGAGTCCTGACTTTTCCTTAGTAGTTCCCTCCCCTTTTGGAAGTGTCGGTGTTAAACAGAATAGAAAAGAAGGCCTGCTTCTTTGGGGTGGAAATGATTTCTGAATTACTCCAGGAAACTCAGTCTTGGAAACAAAATATGATTGCCATAAATATGCACCCACCCCTTCCCCTTTCTGAGCCACAGGTGGGTTTATTTTTTTATTTTTTCGAGTAATCCTTTATGGCATCTTTCAAAAGGAAGTTTCCTACTGAGTGCTGCATTTGAGTGTCAAGTATACCACTAGTTGTAGATTTCTAGCTTAGGAAGATGTCCTCTGAAACTACAGGCAGGAATCGTTGCCTTTTTTTTTGTAAAATACAAAAACTCAGATCTGGGCCAAATAGACCTTTTACATTAGTGGTTTAATTGGAAGGGTTTTGGCATGAAGAATTACTTTACTTTTAATTGGCATATATTATGCTCTTGATAAATAGTTGGAGGACGGGTGAGTGATAGAAAGAAAGAATGAATGAACGTATAAATATATAAATAAATGGGTTATCTAGCTGGGTTCACCTGGAGTGAGCCTCCTTTCCAGTGCTATAGTTTCCTCCTCTGCAGAATGGGAAATCTGAAATCTAAAAAAGTGAAAAGAGCAGTATATAGATGAAAGGAGTATTATACCAAGAACAGAAAGTACTGCCACTCCTGTGTGGTTCCTTAGGGCCAAGACAAACTATATATACAGCATTAACACTGCATTATGCCTCCATACAACCAGTAGAGAGGTGACAGAAACCCTTTCTGAGGCTTCCAATTTTGGGTGGTATTTGGCTTTGAAAAGCTTGAGATCTTTTGGTTCTCGGGTTTTGAGCGGGCGGAAGGTGATAGGCAGAGATTTCCTGAGGAGAGCTGTGATTCTTGTGAGGCTCCCTCCTCTTGATCGTGGCACACCTGTTACACCAGCCTGTGTGAATTGTGTTTTCCATGCCCCTTTTGGGATGTGTCAGTGCTCTGTTTGCCCCTATTTTCCTTAACTTTATTTTTTCACCAGAATGTCCCTCTTCCAGTGGGAAGCCCAACCATGCAGACATCTTGCTCATAAACTTACAGTATGTTTCAGAAGTGGAAATAATTAATGACCGAACAGAAACCCCTCCTCCCCTAGCTTCACTCAATGTTAGTAAGGTAAGGACTTGAGGGCAGTTCTGGCTCTCCAAAATGGTGGGGGAAAATTGAGACTCATTGACTCTTGGTGATACATATATTGTCCATTGTTTTTCATTTTTTCATTGACTTAAAATTGTTTGTTTTGACACCTTTTTGGAAAACCTGTCAGTTTAGGTTTTCTCTTTATTCCTGGATATCTTCAGAAGACTTAAGAAACCTTTTAATGCCCAAATAGAGAAATAAAGTTGCGAGCTTGCTTTTGTCCTTTGTGAAAGAGGACTTTTTTTTTTTTTTTAAACTGGAGTCCATGCGTGAACTTCGGTATTGGTGGGGTTGGGTAGGGGTGTTGCCCGTGAATCTCCTGAAATTGTGTGTGTGCACACATGAATAGACGTGGTTTTGGTGAACATATGGAGTATTTTGCAGATCTCTGATTCATGACCTACAAAAATTTGGAAAACTACTGCCTTAGAGCTACATTTGTGTCTTTGTATTTTTGAGGTCTGACAGAATTAGAGGCTTAGGATATTTTAATCTTGGACGTACATGTTGATAATCTGGGAGCCTCCAAATCACTTTGACTCTTTAGTTCTATGAGTGAAAGTTCATGTATAATAATAACAATAATAATACCATCCCATGCCCTGGAGTCTTTGCTGTCCTGTGCTTTGAACACTCTTTCTTCCAGAATGTCTGGAGCCGCATCCTTCAGGACTTAGTTAATGGCACCTCTTCCAAGAAGTCTTCTCTGATCACCCAGGCTAAAGTAGTTTGCTCCCATTATTCTCTCTTACAGTACCTTATCCTTTAGAGTTAAAGTGACATAGCATTTATAGTCCAACTTAGGACATTTTTGAGAGTAAAGCAGAGTGCTTTTGTTTTACACTGGGACAAGTATAGATCAGTGTGTCCTGGGCACATTGGAACTTAAGGTTACCCTATTCGTAGCCTCTTTATAATTGTGTTATCATTTGTTTGCTTTTCTATCTCACCAAACTTTGTGAGGATGGGAACCATACTTGTTTTGTTCATGGCTGAATATACAGAGCCTTGCACAAAATAAGTGCTTAATATTTTTTGAATGAATATTAGACCTTCGATTTTAGTAGCAGCTGCCTTAAGTCTCTTGAATTAGTGTGGTGGAGGTATTTCCCTCTGGAGGAGTCTTGTAATAACGTATATTCTCTTGCTTCTCTCGGGAATGTGGTATGTTGGCTACAATTCAGCAAAGCAAGGAAACACTTAGGCAGCTGAAACAGTAGAGGGTAACTGAGGCTGGCAGAATATAGTTACCTCCTATCTGGAGGTCCCTTCTTTTCAGATTCCAGGGAGATGCCACTTGTTTTTTAGTGATGGCTGAAGACAGATTCGGAACGGTGTTGGGTTTCATATTAAAGGCTGTTGCATATAGAATGTCCCATTCTTAGAAATCTATAGATTTTTGAAACCCTGGCTTAGGTACCTCCTATTAGAATGTAGGAGCTCTTGGAGTGGTTGTCTTTTTTTTTTTTTTTTTTTGGCTGAAGAGATTTTAAAAGATTCAAGTGAAATAGTTTATTCCTGGTATATTGAAGAGAAAACACAGTTACTTTTAGTGTTTATAGGGTATGAAAGTTTGTTAACTAAATAACTGGATCTTCAGTGAGTAGTAGAGGAAAGATTATCTGAAAGAGGGATGGTTTTCTGAAATGTAAAGGACTAAGTTTCTGTTCTTTTTTTTTTTTAGATTTTTATTTATTAATTGAGAGAGAGTGATAGAGAGCATGAGAGGGAAGAGGGTCAGAGAGAGAAGCAGACTTCCTGCTGAGCAGGGAGCCCGATGCGGGACTTGATCCTGGGACTCCAGGATCATGACCTGAGCTGAAGGCAGTTGCCCAAACAACTGAGCCACCCAGGCGCCCCCTAAGTTTCTGTTCTTGGAACCAATATGTGCCACCATTTAGTTGAGAGGAATTGGATTATTAGGGGTGGGACAGTTAAGCGGGAGCTGTTAAAAGGTAATTTACTTATGTTTGACCTCAAATATATATAGTTCTTGGTTTTTGAGTTTGCAGTGTATTTTTGTCTTTAGGGTTTTGCTTTCTGCTGGTCAGTTTTAGATTATTAGTATTGTTGTAAACTAGTTGTTTACCCACTCTTTCAAGAAAGCAGGAATCAATAGGTTAGGGAAGACTGGAAATTTTTACTTTTTTTTTGTGGCCTGCTTGCCAAGTCTTGAAAAAGGTTTGCTGGGAAGAGGAGTCAGAAATTAGGTTGGAGGGCTATCTCTGGACTTCATTTATTCGCTCTTTCATTTGCAGACATGTTTAGGAGTAAGCTATATTGGCTTTCCCATATTTGAGGATGCTTTGTGATTGCTCCCTGGAATCGGTTAGACTTAGAAGAGCCTGCTGCACTGTTAGTGGAAACTTAATCTGGGCAGGTGTTTACATATTGCTTGAATGACCTGAAAAGTTCATCCCATTGAAGAGCATGGACTGGGTTGTTTTTTTTTTTAAGATTTTTTATTTATTTATTTGAGAGAGAGAATGAGAGCATGAGAGGGAAGAGGGTCAGAGGGAGAAGCAGACTCCCTGCTGAGCAGGGAGCCCGATGCGGGACTCGATCCCGGGACTCCAGGATCACGACCTGAGCCAAAGGCAGCCACCCAACCAACTGAGCCACCCAGGCGCCCCTGGACTGGGTTTTTTTTAAGATGGAGGATTGTTTAAGTATGTTAGAAGGGAACTGAAGTGCTCAGAGATCCCTGGAAGAAAACTTGCTGCTCACAGTCTTGGGGAGCATCACCTGTGTGCTCCACTTCCAGTAGGAAGATACCATCACATGTTGGCTCATGTTGCTGATATAGTAAGTGCTTTGTTTAATTAATCCTGTTGATATAAATTGGATATTTGTTTACTCTGACCCAGCAGGAAATGGAAGAGAAGGACTTTTAAAGAAAATACTTAATTCCAGCCCAACTAGAGAAGGTACGAACTAGCAGTTCTTAGAGATGAGCCCATTTTGCTTTCCGTTTACAGTTCACTGCAGGCTTAGAAGTCCTGTGTCTGTCCACAGCTGTGGGATGTGAGGGGCAGCTTGGAAGAGGACAGTGGGGTTGCTGAAGGTGGAAGTTACGAGTATCATTTGATCTTCTCCACAGTACCATTGTACCCTGTTAAAGTGTTCTGAATTTCCTGACTCTAAGACAGAAGCATTTCAATAAAAGTACAAAAGCACATCAAAGCCAGTCATAAGTGAGGTTCAAGTTACTCACCCTGTGGCTTATTAGTTTATTCTGTCATGAGGAAGGTTTAAATATTGCTTTAGGACAAGAAGAACCCTAGGGTCCACGTGGCAGAATGAAGTATGGTGTTTTTTCTTAACAAGTTCCTTTGAACTGACTCTGCATCTGGTTCTCTGGGAATGAGGATTACCCATGGGTTGGTAGTGTTCTCAGGAGATGATTTGGGACATGTCAACATTAACAAGCTTCTCTCCTGTGTAGCATTATAAAACATTTCCTGAAATCTATTTTGTGCAAGGTTTTGTGGTAAGCTCTGCTGGGGACCACATTTTACATTTGTCTTGTGCTTTACAATTTACAAAGAGCTTTGACACCTCTCATTCCATTCTCACAGTCACACCATGTGATCTTTAGAGTGTATTCTTTTCCTTTTTGTTTAATAGGTAAGAAGACAGGCTTATTAGTTTTAAGTGACTTGTTCTGGGTTATATGGCTGGTAGTGTGGGAACTAATGTTTTTATGTGCCACTCTGAACTAGCAACTGGTAGACATCTCATTTAATTCTAACAGTTCTTATGGTGTGGGTACCATCAGCATTTCATAGGAGGGTAAACTGAGGGTCAGAGAGAATGAGTCACTAGCTCAAGATCATGCGACTACTAAGTAATAGAGCTGGGATTTGAACTCAGGTCTGATATTTTAACTGCAAAGTCCCATGTTAATAATATTTCTATGTAGAGAAACCTCTGTATTATGTGGTCAGGAGCATTGTGGTCTAGTAGAAAAAGCAGGAATCAAGCAGGTAAGTCTTTAAAGTCACTTCTCTGCCTCTTAACCTTACTAAGCATCAGTTTCCTCACTGTAAAAATGGGATAATGTTAGTACCTATCTCATAGAGTTGTTATGGGGATTAGGTCAGTTGACTAGAATTGGCAGATGTTAGTTCTGTTCTTCTGCATTAGCTATGTGTAGCCAGCTGATGTTCCTTGAATAGGCATAGGGGCAAGGTGGGGGGAAGGGGGGCATTATGACTGAGGGAAGGCAGCCAAGAATATGCATGCTATTACTATGTCAGTCTCTCTTGGCTTTGGACGGACATTCGTTCAGTTATCCAAACTTGCCAAACCCATATTGGGGAAAATCAAAATTGTATTGAATACCATTAATATGTAATTGAGTTAAATGTTTTTAAGAGATCTCTTCTTGGTGACCAGAATTAACTTGAACATTGAGAGCAATGTTATCAGGTGGCGTAGTTAAGTGAACACTTGGCTGAGTACTGGAGTTTAGAGTGAGCAGTCACAGAACCTAGGAGGCTGTGCTTTCAACTTCTGAGATCCTTAGGAAAGAACTCATGGACACAGCCAAGGCAAGTGTATGTATTTGTTGAGATAAATGCATCCAGTGCATTGACTGAGATGTAAGTCGTCCTCACTTTGCTGAGTCGGAGAAGACTTTATCTTAAAGAGATATTTGTGTGGGACTTGTTGTGGGGGGAGGTGGGAAAAGTGTGGGGGGAGGTGGGAAAAGTGACAAAGCATAGAAAATTGAAATCCACATATAAGGCATCCACCTCCCTTGCCAAACCACGGACTAATTTGTCAGCCTCTTTTATCCATTATTACCCATTTAGATCTTACTAACAAGCAGTGAATTATCAAATGCAACCAGGAAGAAGAGATTCAAAAGGCTTATCATTAGCCCCTGCTAATGAAGAAGGAGTTGGCAGCCTTTGGATAAAAAGGGTATTTGGAGATTGGGTGGGGTGGTAGGGGGCGGTTCTGGTAAGGCTGAGAAAACGGAAGAGTCACAGAGTTCAGTTTAAAAAAAAAAAATTGTTCACCTTTAGGTATGATGTCACATTGAGGGAAGAGCTGACTTTTTGTTTTGTGTTCTCCCAATTTCAAAGCTAAAGTTTAGCATAACCATAGACTTTCCAGTGATTTGAGCGTTAATTCTCCGGTATGAGTAAACTCCTGGAGTAGTTAATAGCTGCGGCATTGTGGCCTTTGTTCATGGATCTATCTTGTTAGGTGGGCCCTTGACCATATTGTGACCCTAATGTGTTGAGGTATGGAGTTATCACCAAGTAGAATCAGATGGCCTGGCCACACTGTTTGGCTATGTGTATATTGGTAGGAGTTCATATTATGTGTAAATGTGGGAAGGGAAACGACTACTTTTCTAGAGAAAGCAAGACTTTTTTGTCAGATAAAATTTTTCTAGCTTCTAGAAGCTGTATATAACCTATTGGCTCACTTGATTAGAGTATATTGTAAAGGCTCCAGTACCGGATTAGAATCCACCAGTGTTGTGCACCTGGCTGTGAGCAGACACAGCTGTTTGCTTATGATAGTGTCATGAAGGTATAGGTTGGGGGTGAAAAGAAAGAGCCCATTACTACCGTGTGACGGGACATGTTAAGTAGTGAGTGGTATCAGATGAAGTTAGCAAGGTAGAATGATTGACTGCCATTTTACTTATTTTGTTAAAAAGATTTATTTATTTATTTTAGAGGGAGAGCACATGGCGGGGAGGAGCAGAAGGAGAGGGAGAGGGAATCTCGAGCAGACTTCCGCTGAGTGGGGAGCCTGACATAGTCTTGATCCCAGGACCCTGAGATCATGACCTGAACTGAAATTAAGAGTCGGTTGCTTAACTGACTGAGTCACTCAGGGGCCCCAATTGACTGCCATTTAATTTAATTTAATTTTATTATTATTTTTAAAGATTTTATTTATTTATTTGACAGAGACAGCGAGAGAGGGAACAGAACATAAGCAGGGGGAATGGAAGAGGGAGAAGCAGACTTCCTGCTGAGCAGGGAGCCTGATCCGGGGCCAATCCCAGGACTCTGGGGTCATGACCCAAGCCGAAGTCAGACACTTAACCGACTGAGCCACCCAGGCGCCCCTTGGCTTAGGTCTTGATCTCAGGGTCGTGAGTTCAAAACCTGCATTGGGCTCCGCACTCACCGGGGAGTCTACTTAAAAAAAATCACTAGCCTTTTGAAGGATGTCACATTCAGTGGCATTCAAACTTTAGGGTCAAACTGACAGAGCCATAGTTGGGGATGCAGTGTCCGGGCTAGGGCTCATGACTCATTTCAGGCTATAGTGCATGGCAGCCAGCCGATCCCGTGAGCCTTCATTAGGTTAAAGGTTTGGTTCCGAAGGGGGCTTTCTTGACATCACGGGGTGTGGAGACAATTGCTGTGCCTGAGTTACTGGCTGAGGTGGGCCATCTGTGTGTTATTGAAGCCACCTCTGTGCTCTGACATGGAGGTGATTTAAAATGAGGACTTTACTGGTGGGTCGGTGGTGGTATCGCTTCTGCTGTTAAGGGGCATTCTGTTAGTCTTCCTGCTACAGAACAGGCTTGTGGGGAAAAGGGTGATGCAGTCAAGTTCTAGCATTGGAATTTTGAGACTAGCTTAGGTAAATACCGGAAACGACCCTGGAGAGTCCAGCAAATTGTACCTGAAGTGGAAAATGAAAGGATCTGCACACTGTGTCAGAAGCTAACAAACAGTGTGTGTGGTAGAATGTGGGGAGTTTGAAGAACTGGGTTCTTTCAACAGCTGGGCTGTTAATGAATTGTGTGACTGTGTGTTAGTCACTTACTGGAACTGAGAACTGTTCTGTGGAATTCTAATGGTCGAGGTTTCTTTTCCTTTTGTCCTCCTTTCCTCTCACTACCCCTCCCTTCCAGGTGCTGGGGTTGTTAGATTAAGACTGCCTTTGCCCTCAAGAATCTCATGTTTGTTGGCAGTGGTGAAGGAGGGCAGCATTTTTAACTAGTGCTGACAGTATGGCAGGATCAGTGTTAGTGGAGGTGTGAGCAAGTTGCTATGGGAGCATAGAGCAGGGGCCAGCAAACTTTCTCTGTGAAACAGGGCCAGATAGTAAATGTTTTAGGTTTGTGGGATATCCATTCTTTGTCACAACTACTCCACTTTGCCTTTGCAGCAAAAGCAGCCATAGATGATATATAAACAAATGGGTGTGGTCTTTCCAATATAGCATAACTAAAACAGGTGGTTGGCTGAATTTGGCCCACTGGCTGTAGTTTGCCAACCCTTGGCATAGAGTAGTAAACATTTTAGGGAAGTCTTTTCTGATGTAATAGTGGAGTAGGATCTTGAAGAATAAATAATTAGATAAAAGGAAGGAAGTTAAATGGCATCAAGCTAATTTGGAAGGTGCTCAGTTTGTCCATCTGCAATTTAGAATCTTTTGCTCTTCTGTCAGTAAGCTAACCTGGAGGTTATTCTTGGAGGGAGGGCATGGACTAGTTACATGCCGATATTGATATTAGGTGCTGTACATGCTTACTGAATTCCAACAATAACCCTTCAGGATGGGCCCCAGATGACTGAATTGAGGCTCTGGAGAGGTTATGCATTGTGCTCGGGTTCATGCAGCTAGTGTGTGGTAGGCAAGAGTTTGAGCCAGAATCTCTTGTTGAGGCAGTAAGGGGGTGTGGCTCTTCTCTTTTACTTTGTTTTCTCTCTTTTCGGAGCCCAGGAAACAGGGCATGGCTCACTATCACTGAATAAAATCAACTTTTTTTTTTTTTTTAAAGAGAATGAGAAGTGCACGTGCCTCCCTAGCAGGGGAGGGAAGGTGGGAATGGGGGGGAGGGGCAGAGGGAGGGAGAGAGAATCTTAAGCAGACTCCACGCCCATCGAGGAACCTGACACAGGCTCAGTCTCTCCACCCTGAGATCCTGACCTGAGCCAAAATTAAGAGTTGGACGCTTAATCGACTGAGCCACCCAGGCGCCCCCAAATCAACTCTTTATTCCATAGGTAATGCCCCCATTTGGGCACATAAAGTTAAAGACATTTCCCACTTACTGTTCTAGTTATATTTTGGAAGATTTTTTTTTAAATCAGAATATATTTTTTTTATTTGGAAGATGTTCTGTTTAGGACTTACAGTTTCTCTAGTAGCTCTTATAGAAACCAGAAAGGGGAGAGCACTGAGCTCATTGGCTAAAGGAAGGTTGGAGTGTATGAATTTTTCTGAAATGACCCACAAGCCACCTCTGTGCTAACAATAATGATATTATAATAACAGTGTTAACAGCTAATATTTGTACAGTGCTTTATAGCTCCCCTAGTGTTTTCACCTGGGCTGTCTCCCTTAATCCTCACAGCCACATGTGAGCTGGCTAATTTTTGAGATAGGTTGTTGGGGTCAGATTTTAGCTTCTGTCTCAGCCAGTTTTCTCTCTGGAAGGGCCATGTGGAGGTTCCACAGTAATACTGGTTTCAGGGTCTCTGGAGTAGGAATTACTCATTTAGTGTCCTGGAAGTTTAGTTTCCTGTTGTGGTTATGAATTGTGTTTGGTGACATAATTACAAATAGCTAACAAACCACTGACTTAAAGCTAGTTTTTGTTTTAAACCAGGTGAGAGAAAAACCCTTGCTTTTGTGGACTGGCTGTGACGTGAGGTTGGTCCGTCTTGTACAGTAGCAATATGATGGTTTAACAAGTATCGTGTCACTGTGGCCCCCTGGATTTGCAGGGTGTTTTTCATCTTAGCTCAGAGCACTTGATGTATCCAGGGAGGGGCAGAGGGAGAGAATCCTCAAGCCCACTCCCCACTGAGTGCAGAGCCCTGTCCTACAACTCATGAGATCACAACCTGGGCTGAAACCAAGAGTCCGAGGCTCAAAGGACTGCGCCACCCAGGCTCTCCAGCACTCAACTGTATCTTAACATTCAAGTGCAGGAGACTTGCTTGACTTAGCTTCCCTAGTCTTGGCCCAATCAGAAAATGATGGGTCCAGGGGGTGCCTGGCTGGCTCAGTTGGTAGAGCATGGGACTCTTGATTTTGGAGTTGTGAGTTTGAGCCCCCCACATTGGATATAGAGATTACTTAAATAGATAAATATTTTTTAAAAAATGGAAAATGATGGGTCCAGGGAATGCTTACCATTGTTGGCCTGAAATGCTTTCTCACACAAGATCTGTTTTCTGAAAAGCATTCCTGTGATTTACCTTTTCAACAAAAGAAATAAAGGATGTCCTTGAGGTTCAGGGTGAGACTGGGGCCCTTTTCAGAAAAGAGAGGTCCTTCACTAGAAGGCAGACCAGCTGTGTTCTGCACTGGGGACATTGGTGGAAATGCCAGGATGCACTGACAAAGAGAAGGTGGCAGCTGAGTTTTAAAATGTTTTTCCTTGGGGCGCCTGGGTGGCTCAGTCGTTAAGCATCTGCCTTCGGCTCAGGTCGTGATCCCGGGGTCCTGGGATCGAGCCCCTCATCGGGCTCCCTGCTCAGCAGGAAGCCTGCTTCTCCCTCTCCCACTCCCCCTGCTTGTGTTCCCTCTCTGGCTCTCTCTCTGTCAAATAAATAAATAAAATCTTTAAAAAAAAAATTAAATGTTTTTCCTTTCTGGAAAAAAATTTTTCTTTTCTGAAAATATTTTCTTTTGCATTCAAATTTATGTTTCAACAATAACTTAGACTTCTCTTATGTGGAGCTGTTTGTAGCACAGGGTTAAGAATGTAAGCTCTGGAGTCAGACTGGGTTTAAATCCAGACTCCCACCTGTGGCTTGGTAAACTTGGGCAAGTTTCTTAACAGCTGTGACTTAGTTTCTCCATCTATTAAGTAGGAGGAATTTTAGTCCCTATTCCATAGGCTTGTAGTTTTTTTTTTTTTAAGATTTTATTTATTTATTTTAAAGAGAGTGAGCGTAAGTGGGGCGGGTGGAGCAGACTCCACACAGAGAGCCTGACATGGGGCTCGACCCTAGGACCCTGAGATCATGACCTGAGTCGAAGGCAGACGCTTAACTGACTGAGCCACCTGGGTGCCCTGTTGTACAGATTAAACGTTTTAAGACATGTAAAATGTGTAGCTTGGTGCCTAGGATGGAGTAGGCTCTCAACAGGTTGGCTCTTAGAATTTTGATATTCACTACCAGGCCTCTTAAGCTCTACGGTTCCTGTTTGATTCAATGTTTTGATTCATTATTATGTATTCTAAGACACAGCGACAAGTGGGGTACTCTATTTTTGGAGTTCCCCACTATCCAGAGTTGTAAAGAACAGTATTTTATTGAAACTGTCAGACAGGAGCTTTCAGCTAGGGAACAGGAAGACTTGGGGATACTGATTTGATAGCTGGGAGAAATCTTTTTGAGAGCCCGCTTGTTGCTAGCTAGGAAGGAGGGCTTTCTGAGGGCGCAGCCCAGGATGGAAACAGCAGAAACCAGTGCGGGCCCTCAGGATGCCGGTGGTTCTTGGCCGCTGTGGTCCGCCGTCCCTCCGCCTCCAGCAGAGGCCTCGCGGCCAGTGGCGGCAGGCCCCGGGCGGCAGCTGCGGTGCTTCCTCACCGCTCTGTGAGGGCAGCTGGTTGGACAGCCCGCATGCACGCAGAAGACAAACTCAGAGTGGCTCGTTGGAGTCAGTAGGTCACATCCAGCGTGTTCCTCTTTGGACTCTGCTTCCGTTGTTGTCTCAGCTGTCACAGCCTGTTACATACTTGCGGTTGGAATCCCTCTGGATTCCCCACAGCACCTGTGCCTCCCTGGTCTGGGTGTGTGGGACTAAGATGGCCCAGCTGGTGACTCAATAACAAGATGAAGTGCGTATCGCTTGGGTTTTGTTGTTGTGGCTGCTGCTTTTTCTCCGTGTCACTGAGTGTAGGAGGAGAGGTGTGTGCATTAATTCACTCACTCAAGGGTTACCCCACAGCAGGCATGATTAGATGCCTTTTAATATTGATGTGCTTTGGTATCAAGTTCGTGTACTCTTCTCCGTTGCCCACATCAAGTTGCTATATATAAAATGGCCACGGGAGGAAGCACTGGTTAGTAGACAGGAAGAGCTGTTTTCACTGGGTTTCATACAAAATAAAAGGAGAGGCAGGTAAGCACAGGTTGTCTTGTTCAGACAACTTCACTTTGTAAAGTGGTGTCTTGAATATTCTTTGAGATTCTAACCAGTTAGTGCTTCAGTTTTGGTTGGAAGAGGCGAGCAGCTAGCATGTTTGCATTGAAAATAGATGCAGTATGGTGGTAGTCATTGAATTTAAAAAATTGCAATCCTGGTAATCCTCCCAAGCTTAAAAGGCACACCCAACACCTCTACTGAGGGCGGCTTTTATTGGTTCCCTCTAGTGGTTTGACAATAACTCTGAACTTACTCTCTTGGAATAACTGGACCATTTATACATATGCATGAGTTTACAAAAAACATGAGGTGGGAGATTTCAATCTGTATAACTGCTAAGTTGAGGGTAGAGTGATAGTCATTTGCTTTACAAAAGGAGGCTTATTTACTTTTTTATGAGTTTTCAGGAACATGCCTAAAAAGAGCAAGGTAATCTTGCCCCCAGTTTTGAGAGAAGACTTCTAGATTCCTTTTGTGAGGGCAGCCTTCCTTGTGCTTATTTGATAGACTCCTCTGTGGGAGAAATTCACCCCTTTTGTACAAGTTCCTGGTGAAAGCAGATCTAGTTGGCTGAATATCAGATTTAAACATTTTTCAGATTGCCATGAAAATACAGTTCATAAACTGACAGCTGGAGGTTTCAGGGTTTGCACTGCGTCCAGATTCCGCAAAGCACAATTGCAGGTACAGGTACAGTAATTGAGGATATTGGGGCAAATTGAAATACAGTCAGTTTACTCTGATTTCTGTTGACTTTTCTAAGGCTCTTTTTTTTCCCCCTGTTGGTAAAGATTTTATTTATTTGAGAGAGAGAGGGGGTGATGAAGGGCAGGGAGAGGGACAAGTGGATTTTGCACTTAGCGTGGAGCCTGCCTCAGGGCTCGATCTCACGACGACTCTGAGATCACAACCTGAGCCGAAACCAAGAGTTGAAACCAAGAGTCAGACGCTTAACCACCTGAGCCACACAGGTGCCCCTCTAAGGCACTTTATCATTTAGCATTTGGGACCTGTTGTGCACCATGAGTTGAAATGGAGAATCATCTAGTCTATTCTCCTTTGCTTTCAGAGCCTTTAGAGGGGATTGTACAACTGGTATTTTGGGGGGCTAGAAGTGTACTTTGAACTCCTTGTTCTCTAACTGTTGTGTTGCTGTTACTCAGGCTGTCCAAAGGAATCACTTCTGGCTGAGATTTATACACATTTTATTTTGCCTCTGGCAAAAATTCAAAAGTGACTCCTCTCCCAGCCTTTTTTCCTCTTCTAGCTTAAATTTGTCAGTTCCATCTTAAACATTCTGCATAGGTGCCTGGTTTCCCTGAGCCATTCCTCTCTTACTGAATGGGTGATGTTCACGTTTTTAATCTACTATGTAGGTGACAAGGATATTTTGCTGTGGGTATCCCATATTATCTAGTCAACACAAGCTTTATAGAAGCAGCTTTGTCTGACCCAACACCAGGAGATGTTTTTGGTTTTCAGGGATAAACATTTTATTTTTTTAAGATTTTTCTTTATTTATTTGAGAGAGAGCAGAGCGAGTGATAGAGAACTTTGAAGGGGGAGGAGCAGAGGGAGAGAGAGAAGCAGGCTCCCCGCTGAGGCAAGGGAGCCTGATGTGGGGCTCTATCCCAGGACCCTGGGATCATGACCTGAGCCAGGGCAGCCGCTTAACCCACTGAGCCACCCGGGCATAAACTTTTTTTTTTTTTTTAAAGATTTTATTTATTTGAGAGAGAGAATGAGATAGAGCAGGAGAGGGGGGAGGGTCCAAGGGAGAAGCAGACTCACTGATGAGCAGGGAGCCCGACTCGGGACTCGATCCCGGGACTCCAGGATCATGACCTGAGTCGAAGGCAGTCGCTTAACCAACTGAGCCACCCAGGCGCCCAGGGATAAACTTTTTTAAAAAGACCTCCAAGTGAGACCCTTATGCCTGTTCATGGGGTACAGTAAACCTGTGCCTGGTCACTTGCGTTCTGCAGGAGCCCTGCAAGAGCGTGGTTAATCCAGGGGAGCTCTGTTGCCCCCTGGTTTTTCCTCCTTTCCTTGGAGACTTCATATTTTCTACAGGGTTGTTTGGAAAGTGAGATTCAAGGAAACTCCTTGTTATCAGGGTTTTCTTGGTGACGAAGTTTTGCTTTTTGCTGCTTAAAATATACCACCAGTGGTTCTCTTGCCATAGAAACTGAGTGCTTTCTTACTGCAGTTGGGATTGCTGAGGCTCAGGGGAATACTGTCAGCCATGTGCGTTTATTTCTCTCTCGAATTCTAGCCTGGTGGGGCCAGAATGGCAGGACCAGGCTTGAAAGATTATTTAGTGCTGCTGTATTTGTCTTCTCTCCATGTACTGGGGACCATGTGAAAAAGGAGCTCCAGCTTCAAATCACTGCAGAGTTCTGGCCTTTCTTTCCTCTTTCCCCTAGGGACACTGAAATGACAGCATGCGTGACCTCTCTCTTCTCTGTTCACACCCCTCGCCCCTCAAATGATCTTTGAAACTCAGAGGCAGGACTCCCCATAACCCAATTGAAGGTCGTTTTTTCTCTTCTTGATAGTCAAACCTGTGCCTTAATAAAGTGCTTTGTTTTGCTAACAGTTAGACACGTTGCCTCTAAAACTGTATTTGGTCTATGGTTTGAAGGGTCATTGTTAAAGCAGAATGGAAATGTTTAAGAATTCCAAATATCTAGGTACTTTGGGGATGTGTGTGAGGTATGATCTCCCTATTTTAAGGAGCTGTTGTTTGGAGACAAATTATGTATTCTCACTTGTGTGTCTGTGCATATGTCTTTAGTGTGCTAGCTGCAGCATCAGTATACTAAGCTGTTTGTGTTCTTGGGCCTGAACAATCTCCAAATTATTTGTTTGACTTTCAGACGCATTTTTCTGCCTTTTCATTTTAAGCGTCTTGTCCAGCATATTTGTTTTGCTTTACACTTAGACAAATTTGTACTTCTGGAGTCTCTAGCAACTAATACTGTAGGGTGGGGACTAAAAGTGTATTAGAGGGGCAGTAGGGGTTGACAGGGCAACCCACCCCTGTTGGGAGGGATTTACTGGATTTTAGTAGACTACGGTACAGTAGTCTCCCCTTATCTGCAGGGTGTGCAGTCCAAGACCCTGGAGGATGCCTGAAACCATGAATAGTACTGAGCCCCATATATACTAGGTTTTTTTTTTTTCTGTACATACATAACTATGATAAAGTTTAACTTATAATTAGTCAGGATAAAGATTAACAACAATAACTGTTAATAATATAGAATAATTATAACGATATGTTGTAATAGCAGTTACGTGAGTATGGTCTCTCTCTCTCAAAATACCTCATTGTATTGTTTTTACTCACCCTTCTTGTGCTGATGTGAGGTGATAAGATGCCTACGTGATGAGATGAAGTGAGGTGAATGATGTAGGTGATGTGATGTAGCATTAGGTTACTGTTGACCTGACCTGATGATATGTCAGGAGGAGGATCATCTGTTTCCAGACCAAGGTTGACCCTGGATAAGGGGGGGTGGGGAACTACTGTACTAGATTTTATTAGAATTTCTTTTGATCAGCTTGTGAGCATTCCACTAGAGGGCAGATAAGGAACTAACGTAAAGTAGAATGCAGACCGTTCCATTTTCTAAAGAGCAGGATAGCGGTAGCTCAAGTTGAAGGTGGACTGTATCCATGGGTTAGGTGTACTTGAGTTTTGGCTCCCCATGTGAGCACAGATAGTGGTACCAGAAAGGTAGTCTTTAGAACCTCAAATTCTGGTTTCTGAAGATGTCATAGACATTAATTTCTAAACCCGAGACTCTAGCAGTGGCTGATAAAAATTCTTAATTTTTTCCTTTCATACACATGTGTGTTATCTTTTTTTTGACCGTCACTTCCCAGTCCCACCGTGTAACATTGCTCTGCTTTATTTTCTTCCTAGCTCCTTGGCACCGTCTGAAGTTACTCTGTGTTTTTGTTTGTGGTCTCTGTCCGGTCCCCACTTCAGTGCTGTATCTCTAGCTTAGCCCAGTGCGTGTCTCGTACCTGGTGGGCACTCAGTAAGTCCTGGATGGAAGGAATGTTTGCCACCATAGCAGTAACTACTCAGGCATCTTGGGTGTGTGTTTGTTTCACTTTTGGACTCTGAGAAAACTGAATCTACCAAACCAGTCTTTTCCAGCCTCCTTTCCTCAACAGGTCCTGACTGTTGGGAAGAATGAAGGTGAATGCTTTTCTGAGTCTCTTTCCTCTCCCCCACCCTAGCTTGCCAGCAAAGCACGGACAGAGAAGGAGGAGAAGCTGAGCCAGGCCTATGCAATCAGCGCTGGTGTTTCCCTAGAGGGCCAGCAGCTCTTCCAGACCATACACAAGACGTGAGTCGGGGGAGCATAGGGGTCCCTTGTCCCGGGGGCGATGCTGCCTGGCTGTGCTGTGTGGTAGCCAGCTTTCGGATAGTCGTGTTCCTGAAAGTCAGCAGAGATGCTGGTTAGTGTGTCGACAGCACCTCGGTGTCCAGGGATGTGGGTGTCTGTTGCCTTTCTCGTACAGGAGAATGGTGTGATCGTGGACAAGTTGTCTTCTCTGGCCTTCAGGTTCTTCATGTGTAAAAGTTGGTTTGGGATTAGATAATCCTAAAGATCCCTTTCAGAACTGGTATTCAAGAATTCAGAATTCGTGGCTTCTTTCTCTTTCGTTATTTTGATCTTGTTGTACCTTTCTCCAGAAGCTGATGCAGTTTTACTAAGGGGAAGTTAGTGTCTCTCTGTCTCTTTCTAATTAATTGTACATTGGGGTGTACGTAGGGAGTTAGGGAGAGCAGAAGGCCACCTTATTACCACCTCCGAAAAGACATTTTGTCACAGCAGAAGTCATTTGACCCTCCACTAGCTTCCCTAGCTGCTGAAAAACGGAAACATTTGGCACCCCCTCCCCCCCCGCTGCCTTCTGTTGCCCTGTGTAGCCGCCTGGGTCTGGTGCACAGATGGCAGCTGGCATCAGAGCTGCTGGAGGCCGTGGTGTGAGTGTCTGAGCAGTTACAGGTATGTGAAGGGGCTCTGAGGAATATCGGCTGCCCTGCGTTTCCCCAGGTGTGACCTAGAATGGGTTTTCACAGTCTGGCAAGTGCCCAGCTGTCTGATAATTGAGAGGGTCCAGTTTGAGGAGCAGTTTCCATTTCGGGAGGTGGGGGGCAGAGTGCAGATCACAGTAAGATGGAGTTTCTTTTCCTGTCTTTTTAAAGGTGCTATTCCCCCCTAGGTTAAAGGTTGGCAAACTCCAGCCAGATCAGCTCATTTATGTATCATCTGGGGTTGCTTTTGTAGTAGGTACAGCAGCAGAGTTCAGTAGTTGTGACAGAAATTGTATGGCCCTCACAGCCTCAAATACTTACTGTCTGACTCTTTATAGAAAAGGTTTGCCAGCCCCTGCCCTAGGCTGCTACTTAAGTTGATGAGCCTAGATGTTTGTTTGAATTCAATTTGGATTGGACTTCTGAGGCTGCCACGAAGTTTTCTATGGTTTTCCAGGTCCCTAATGCTTCAGAGTAAGTCTTCTGGGCTCTCCTTGGAATGAATGTGCATCATGTCATTGCTTTTCCTGGCCAGTGGTGTCCAGGAGGTGTTTCTTGGCTACTGCACCCTATGGGCTGCTAGCATCTAGTTACTGGCTGAGCTGTGAGCTGAGAAGTTGGGGTCAGTTTTCTGGAGTTATTTATTCATCAGGCAGGAGGTGTTGGGATGCCTGCAAGAGGCAACTTTCACCTGCTCTCTTCTCCTTCCAGCATTAAAGACTGTAAATGGCAAGAAAAAAACATCGTAGTCATGGAAGAAGTTGTTATTACACCCCCATATCAAGTGGAAAACTGTAAAGGCAAAGAGGGGAGTGCACTGAGCCATGTACGCAAAATAGTAAGTAAAGGAGCCATGAACCTTGAGAGAGAGGATGATTCCTTGGCCTTCACCCTTCCAGCCTCAGGGCAGGACCTTGTGCTGCAATCCCTGCCTGCTCTGACCTGCCAGCCCGAGAGCAGCCCTGCCTAGCCCCCCGGCCCCTGCGCGCAGTGCTCTGCGGCTCTGGCTTGGCCACTTCTGTGGGGCTGGAACCCACTGGGCAGTGTGCAATAAAGTGAGTGGGCAGCCCCGTGTCCTCGGCAGTGTGGCTTTTTGGAATTAGCCAGACCATTCCATGGTATTGCGCCTGAGCAGTTCCTCTCATCCCAGGCTGGGTTCTTCTCAGGAAGGGCTGGTTGGTATAAATCAGTTGCTGTTGGCGTCTCTGACCCTGCATATGTCATGTGACTGTCTCGATTGAGTTGCCGCATTTGTAAAAACATTCTGAGCATTACTGGATATAAAAAGTCTAATACTATTAATTCCCTGTCAGCTTTTCGTTCTGCACTTACGTGAAGAGGGGAGTGGGAGTTGGGATCAAAAAATCTCCTTTCACACTGTGTTTTAGCTTATCGGTTCACTTTCTTTTAGACAGTCTTAGCTGAAGGTGCAGCACATGCGGTTGAAACAAGAGGCCGCTGCCTACCTTCGGCCGGGAAGGCCCACAGATAGCAAGGGCCTTCTGGTGCCTGAGTGGTCCCTGAGCTGGACAGCCAGGACCGGCTGCCGAGGCCTGGCATGAACTGTTTGGGAGGCCTTGGTGCCCATCTCCTGTTCTGACCTAGGCTGAACTGGTCTCTTTCAGGTTGAAAAACATTTTAGAGACGTGGAAAGCCAAAAGATACTGCAGCGTTCACAAGCCCAGCAACCACAGAAGGAGGCTGCCCTGTCATCCTGAGTCCACACACACGGAGGACTCTTCCAGCATCCAGCCAACGAGGCGGTGGTGGTGGCTTCGGCGGAGGCAGGCCGGGGGAGGGAAGGGATCCTATATTTCCTGTTGGCTCTTGTTAACAAAGGGTCAGCATTTCCAAATCTTAGACTTGAACAAACAAAACACCCAACAAAAAAGAACAAGAGAATAATTTAAAAGTTGAATCATTACTTGACTAACAGACTTTGGTCCACCATGTCCTTTTCACAGCCCTCTTCTGGAACAGTCACCTTGTTAATTTTATTTTTGAAAATTCCTTTCCTGCTCTGCCCTTTCACCTCTGACTTTCCTAGTCTGTCCCTGCCATTCTGTTTTTATAAGTGGCTACACTTGCCTTCTGAGTGATCGAAAGAAACTTTTACATCTTCTCTTCCAAAATAAAAGTAACAAGCTGACTGTGATACTTAAGTTGAGACTAGAGCAGCAGACAGGTCTCACTTTAAATTTGTCTTTTTTTTTCTCTTTTTTTTTTCTTTTTTTGCACAGGGCATGGCTTGAATTAGTTTTATTTTTCTTAACTTTAAATATATATATGAAAATATATATTAAAATGTTCTCTAAATATTTTCTGCTTCTTGCAGGTCTCTTTTTACTAGATCATGGCCGCTCTTCCCACCTCATCCCTTCGAAAATAAAAACGTATTACCCTCCCCACCACCTATAGCCAGGCAACTAACTTGACTTGGTTCGCAGCAAGAATCTTCTGCAGCACTTTCTAGAGCCAGTGTTTGCAGGTGGGATTCAGCTGTGAGGGTTCCTGATGGCTTTTTAGTCTTTAACTGTGTGTGTGTGTACCAGTCTCACATTGGGCCAGAACCTCAGGATTCTCCCTCTGCCTTTTGTCTTACTTCATGGTACTAGAAGAACTTCCTCACCACTCTCCCATCTCCTAGATGGGAGAGTCCGCTGCCCTGTCTCCTGTGCCCTCTGCAGGAAGAACTCTTTTGCATGGCACGTCTCAGCTCTTCGAAGGATGATTTTCTTCCATAAGAAACCTGGAGCCCACATCTCCCGGTCTCTCGAAGTCTGTGTCCAGAGCCACTAGCCCAGGAGAAAGCTTGGGTGACCTATAGTTTCTCTTCTCCCACCAACCTCCTGCTTTTATGCCCTTCCCCACCCCCCTTAAATTTTACAAGCTTACGATAGTTTGTATGTGCTCAGCCGATGGGCAGAAAACCTGGAGAGAACTTCTGGACTTTAGCCCACCAGTTTGTCTGGTTTGACTAACCTGAGCGCGAAAACTGGCACGCGGTGCCCCTGTGCCTTCAGGGCAGTCCAGTGGGGCAGAGTGTGCCACCAGCTGAATATCAGGCACCTAGTGGGAAGTGGGTGATGCTCATGTGACTGGCTAGAGCTTTGGGGGTGGGGTGGGGGTTAACTACTATCTTTTTGGCCATGATCTCTTTCCCCTTCCTTTTTTTTTTTAATTAAATAAATGGATCAAAATTAAATAATTCAAGCCCTGCCTTCAAAATGAAATTTTTTTTTTTAGTATTGTTTAGCAAAAACAATAAAACCCAAATTTTTTTAACCATCACTCATGTGTCAGGTTTGTACGTGCTTTAGAGACCCCAGAGGGAGGGGGTGTAAGGGCGGGGGGTGTTCCGTAATCTTTCCATTTAGATTCTCTGCTTCCTACTCTTTACCCTTACCCTCTCTCCTTCCACCCCCTGGAGCTCACCCAGAGATAGAGTGCAAAGTGTATAATTTAAGAAGGGGATCCAGGGTTGGGAGGTGAGTGTGTGAGTGGGGTAGAGGCACAGAGAGCTGGGCACGTACATGAGGCCATTTGTTATGGGCTGTTTGGAAGAAAAACAAGACCGAGAAGTGTACTTTCATCTGCTATTGGCCACAGCTAGATTTAAAGTACCAGGCCTTTAATTTAGGCTGCATGGAAGTGTAAGCTGGAAAAGGTGAAAGAGGGAGACAGAAGAGAGACCTTGTAAGCTCTAGAAACCCTAAGAGATGCCATTAAAGGCATGAACGGGATTAATGGAAAATAGAAGCCTGGGAGGAAGCTTTGTGTCATGTATCCACATCATCACTTCCTCCCCATTTAAGTCTGTGAGTGGAAGACCATAGGTACCAACGATTTCTGGTAAGGAGTGCTTTTGACTCTTTATGAAATAGATGTGGGGGAACTTGAAGCACTTCCAAGAGGTGGAGTTAAGACTGAAAGGCAGTGAGGTAAAGAAGAAAGAACAAGGGCTTTGGAGGCATAAATAGTTGGGCTCAAATCCCCAAACCTCCCTTTCCTCACTTTGAGATTGTGGGTAAGTCATTTCACCAGTCTGAGCCTTAGCTTCCCCACTGTCAACATGGAACTCATACCCGTCTGCTACAGTTGGTGTGGAAGGCTAAAGATCTTTAAAATGCTTGCTACCTAGAAGGTGCTCTGTAAATGTTAGCTTGGTCCTGGGATGGTTGAGTCTGGGGATGAGCCTGGATTAGATGATTGTCAGAGGCTCCGGCTTTGTTTTAGAAGTCTGTCTTTGGATGGCGTTTTAAATGAGGCTGATCACGTAAAGCAGTTGGGCAAAGGGAGGGGGGTTGTCTCGGTCCTGCCTTCTGTCTCTCAGATCTCACCTCTACCTCTGCCCTGCAGTCGTGGGGAATTGCTTTGATTATAATAGGAGAACCACTCCTTTTACAGAAGGAGAGTGGGTTCCACAGGGCTGAGTGACTTGTCCCGACAACCACTGCTACCTGTGGTGGCAGAGCTGGAACAAAACCCCAGGCTTAAATCCACCTGGGGGCTCCTGATGCTCTCTGACTTCCCAGACTGATGGCATGTATGCTGCTCACTTGTTTGCCAGGTGCAGGATGGGACATAGACCAGGGGAGAGTGGCAGAAATGGGCCGCTAGATTGGAAGAACACGAACTATTGAAGAGTGTGGTGCGGAGGGCTCGCATCTCTGAGGACACATGTACAGGTAGCTCTGCAGTGTCTCCCTCCCCCAGGACACACAGACCTCTCCACCCCCCAGCACCCGATGACCTCCCTCCCTGTGGCCACATGCCTTTGGGTTTGCTGTTGTGGTGAAGATGCAGTCATTAGGGTATAAGTAGCATTCCCACAGTGAGTGATACTGAGTCTGTGCTGTGAAGAGCTTCTTGTTGCTTTGAAAATTGCTCAGACGCTGCAGTATTCGGTCAGGGGCTCCAGCCTGGAACCAGTGATTCAGGGTAAAGGCTCCTTTATATTTTTGAAGTTAAGAATACGTGTGTTGCAATCTGTTCTTCCACAAGACCTAGTTAGTAAAGGAAGATGTAGAGATCTTCCAGTCCTACACAGGGATAGAAGCTCCTGTCTTGTTGACATGGGGGACACGGTGGTGAGAACGTATGAGGCTAGGACCTGCGATGTGCAGGGTGAGTAGTGGCAGGGTCAGGTCTGGGAACTGGGATTGGTCATCTGGCTTGGAGGATGGTCGTTGTTTACATGGTGGGTTTGCTTTCTCATCGCTGCTGGAGGCTGCTCATGCCATAGAATTGTCCTTTGAGAAACTTGAAATCATCAGCATGTACTACCTAAACTTAAGGGGTTGGACATAATAGCACCAGGTACCTTATGGGGGAGAGAAGGATGGCATCTGCTGGTCATAGACTGCTGCTGGCTAGTGAAGTTTCTTTCTTTTTTTTTTTAATTTTAATTTTAATTTTTTTTTTTAAAGATTTTATTTCTTTATTTGACAGAGAGAGACACAGTGAGAGAGGGAACACAAGCAGGGGGAGTGGGAGAGGGAGAAGCAGGCCTCCCGCCGAGCAGGGAGCCCGATGCGGGGCTCAATCCCAGGACCCCGGGATCATGACCTGAGCCGAAGGCAGATGTTCAACGACTGAGCCACCCACACGCCCCGTAATAAAGTTTCCTAACGAGTTTATTCTTTTTTATTATAAAAGCCTTACATGGCTCATTAGAGAAATCTAGAAAATAAGGCAAATGTTTCCCGCTTCCACCCCCGATTGCGAACATCTTTCATATCCTCTAGATTCTAAAACATTTCTTTCTCCCCACCCCTTGCACTTCTGACAATGCAGTGTACTTCACAATGTCAGATGAAACTTGCCAACTGGTTGCCTCATCCCCAGCTCACGAAGTGCACTCTAATCTTAGCATCTTAGAATTGTTACATAGAAGTGGTATGGGGCTGGGTGATCTCTCAGATCACTCCCAGCCCATCTTATTTTATCTTGTCTGCCTTATCCTACAATGCCTTGCTTCAAAGCCACCTGTGAAGCCATCCTCAACAAAGTGGAAAGCGATTCCTAGAATTTTCTGTTATCACTCATGTCATGCGGCATGTATGCCTTGCATTATAGTTATTGTTTAGGTTTTCCTTGAGTGATCTGATGGGAGGCTGCAAGGCAGGGATAATGACTTACTCATTTTTGTATTATTCCCTAGCACCCAGCTGTTGAGTATGACTAAAGGTAGAAGTTTGAAAGTTACCAGTTTAATAACTAGATGAGTTGCCTGAGTCAAGATGAAAAGCAATCCAGGACGGAGTGGGATTTGAGGAAAGCTTGAGGTTAAGCTTAGAGGACAAGGGAATCAGTAAAGGACATGGGAGATGAAGAGCAAGGTGGGGGCAATGGGGCTCTCCTTCAGGTTTCTTGAGAGCATACTTTGGCAGCTGGGACCAACCCTGGTTGGGTTGTGGCCTCCCTGTCCCATTTTCCTGTCATTTTCAACTTTGTTGAAAAGTCTATAAAGGGGAACTAAATCTCTTCCTGAACTGGTAAAGTAAGGTGAGGGTGAGGCATATTTCTGGTGACTTCTCAGCTAACCTCTCCATTAACCCTTATGCTGACTCCCACAGTTAGTTTTAGTGGAGGGACTAACAAGAGGCTTCTTTTTGAATCTGGCCCCCTTTATTCTGGTCTCTGTCTTAGTTTCAAGGAGCTGCTCATGCTCACTGTGGGGAGGTACGTGTACTGCTCTGCAGAGAATATTCTGGGATGGTCCCTTGAGATGTCATGTAAGCTGAAATCTGAACAAGGTGCCAGCCAAGAGTGCTTGGATAGGGGGAACAGCAGGTGCTAAGTTGAGAGTGCTAAGAGCTTGGGGTGTTTAGGAACTACTAAAAGATAGGTGGCTGAAGCCTCATGAGCAGGAGCCGGATCATGCAGGGCCTTGTTGCCATTGTAGGGACTGGAATCTCTTCTTGGCACAGTGGGGAGCAGTTCAAGGGTCAGAAGCTGTCGAGGGCTTTAGTCTGTCAGGGGGCAAAGGTGGAAACAGACCGCTGCATTCTGAGGCTGTTGCGGTCATCTAGGCAGGACGTGGTGGTGACACGAATGACTTCACAACTGATAGGGCTTGCTGATGGAGAAGGTTTGAGGCCGAGGTGGTGAGGGGGAGAGGAACCGAGAGCGGCTTCCATGTGGATGGCGAACAATGAGAGAGGAAGAGGTTTGTGGAAAAATTGAGAGTCTTATTTTGCCATGTTTGTCTTACCCATGAAGCCCTGAAGAGCAGATGGCAGCTGGGCAGGTGGATGACAAGCCTGGCGTTCAGCAGGGAGGACTGGGCTGGAGCTGGATGTTTAGGAGTCACTACCTCATCGTGAACTCCAGAAGATGGGAGATGAGATCCATGGCCACAGAAGATGTTTTGGCCTCTGATGGGAGGGGGGCCTTTCTTCCACTATAAAGAGGAAGGAAAGAGAAGACCATACAGTTGCTGGTGGTGAGTTCATAGATTTGACGGGGAGGTGAGGGTGAAGGAGTATGTGTCCAGTGGTTCAGTAAATGGGAGAAATGGCATGGTTGCTGAGGTCCAAACTTGTGCATTGGGGGTGTAACCAGATGCCCATTTTGTGACTTTGTGGTAGTCCCATCAAGTGACTGAGGTGCAGATGCAGAAGGTGGAGAGCTGGGTGCAACCAAGGGTGTTCATTAGGTTGTGCGCTGTAGAGGGAGAAGGGAGTTCGGCCACAGATATCTGCGAGGGAGTGATTATAGTAATGGACCCTTCACCCCTACAGATGGAGGCTGTCCTCAGATACACTTTGGTTTTTGTTCAGATTGGCCTTTCTGAAAGTGTCCTGCTGTCATCCTCGTGTCCTGGCTATGGGAAGGATAAGCCAGAAGTCAGCATGTGAACAGTGTGCAAAATAGAGGATGTTTCCAGGGCCAGGGATGGCCCAGGTGGTATCAGAAGCTCAGCACAGATATCCTGACTTAGAAATACCAGGAATGTTGCAGCTCATAGGGAATAGTCCAGCCTTCCAGTTTATAATTTTCTTTTTAAAGATTTTATTTATGGGCGCCTGTGTGGCTTAGATGGTTAAGTGTCTGCCTTCGGCTCAGGTCATGATCCCAGGGTCCTGGGATTGAGCCCCACATCGGGCTCCTGGCTCAGCAGGGAGCCTGCTTCTCCCTCTCCCTCTGCCTCTCTCCCTGCTCATGCTCTCTTTCTCTCTCTCTATCTCAAATGAATAAATAAAATCTTTAAAAAATAAGGATTTTATTTATTTATTTGACAGAGACACAGCGAGAAAGGGAACACAAGCAGGGGTGGGGTGAGAGAGGGAGAAGCAGGCTCTCTGCTGAGCAGAGCCCCTGACAAGGGACTTGATCCCAGGACCCTGGGATCAAATGACCTGAGCCAAAGGCAGATACTTAGCAACTAAGCCACCCAGCACTCCTATAATTTTTTTTTTTTTTTTTTTAAGATTTTATCTATCTGAGGGGCACCTGGGTGGCTCAGCTGGTTAAGCGTCTGCCTTCGGCTCAGGTCATGATCCCAGGGTCCTGGGATCGAGTCCCATGTTGGACTCTGCCCAGTGGGGAGCTTGCTTCTCCCTCTGCCTGCTACTCTGCCTGCTTGTGCTCTCTCTGTCAAATAAATAAAATCTTAAAAAAAAAAGATTTTATCTATTTGAGAGAGAGTGAGAAAGAGAGCACGGGTGGGGGGAGGGCAGAGGGGAAAGCAGGGAGCCCAACCCGGGGCTCTAATCCCAAGACCCCGGAATCATTACCTAAGCTGAAGGCAGACGCTTAACCAGCTGAGCCACCCAGGCACCTCTGTCTTCCAGTTTAAACATCCTCTCTCCAGCATCCTCGACAGACTCTCCCTACTTGAACACTTTCATTGATGGGGAACTCACTGCTTTGAGAAACATGTGGTGCTGTGTCCTTTTGCCCTCTAAGCTGCAGCTCATTTCTAGAGCTGTGGCTAGAGCTGAAGTCTCCAGGACGCTAGTCCTTGCTCTTGAGGATGTTTCCTTTCCTCGCAGCCTCCGGATGAGGGGCACACAGATGTGCCTGGGAGCTGTCTTGTCTTCTCCAGTGAAATGGGTTTTTTCAGCTAACTATTCCAGCCTATTAAGAGCTTTTAAAAAATCTTGATTCTGTAATATAGTAGTTATCCATCCCAATGTTGTATTAATTCCAATTTATATAAACTATCTTCTGTGTTTTCATTATCCCAAGGAATGTGATAGAGACTTTAATAAGATCCAGATGTTTATGATAGTCATCTAGTTACCCTATCAAAAAGGGAATTGAAGTTGTTTGACTCTAACTTATTTTTGGTGTGCTCATGCAGGCCCTTGGTGGTCACTGTATTCTAGGTAACTGCTTATACAACATGTTCAGTGAACCTTTCTGAATTTTGTTAACTGTTGTTACACTTGTCTGACTTTTGAAAATTGGAACTTTTGATGAGCTCAAGTCTCTGGCAACCTTCAGTTTATAATATTTTCTCAAAGATTATTATCATTCTTAATTTAAAAAAATTTTTTTGAAAGATTTATTGGAAAGAGAAAGGGTGAGAGATAGATCATGAGCAGGGGGCAGAGGGAGAGGAGGGTGCAGAGGGAGAGGGAGAAGCAGACTTCCCGCTGAGCAGGGAGCCCAATGTGGGACTCGATCCCAGGACCCTGGGATCATGACCTGAGTTGAAGGCAGACGTTTAACCGACTGAGCCACCCAGGCATCCATTAAAGATTATTATAATTTTTTTAAAAACATTTTATTTTTTTAAGTAATCTCAACACCCAGTGTGGGGTTGAACTCACAACCCCAAGATCATGAGTCATACGCTCCAGCGACTGAGCTAGCCAGGCACCCCTCAAAGATTATTGACAGTGATTTTTCAAATTTTTCACTATAATTTCGTTCAACCAGATCACTTGAACTAATTCAAAGGGGCTCACATCTGATTGATGATGGCTCAGCTGCTTTTCCCATTTTGGAGATAATCTGTGTGATTCACCCGTAGACCTCAACTTCTTTGAGAGGTGTTTGGCTGGTATTTGGGACAGTCTTTGGGCACTGTGGTTTGGTGGTTAAGAGCATGGCTGGATTCAGACGGGTCTAGGTAATGTCAGATTTCATCTCTGCCACTGATGAGCAGTATGAGTTGGCAGCCTCTCTATCCTTGCCAGGCATTAGTTTCCTCTAAAATAAGTGTCTCAGTTGAGGATTAAATGAAGCCTTTAATGAGATGCCTGGCCCTTGGTAACCTTCTCTTCAATATGGCCATTATGATTCTCTTAAGAGTTTGTTGGGTGGGGCTAGTGAGCACACTAGGGAACCTAGAAAGAAACTTGTTTGGTTGGCCTCCTAGGGCATGGCAGAAGTGCTGGGTATAGACACCCTGTCCCCAGACCCCTCTGTTTCAGAAAGCAATGCTGGACACTCTTCAAAGGCCAGAACGGAGTATTTTGACCTTTGGCCTAGTGAGAACAAGAGAGTATTTCCCTCCTTTGTGTCCAGAGAAGACCTAGGTGAATTTTAGTTGACGGCAGATTTCTTAGACAGGCAGTATAGAATGAAAGAGAAGATACCTGGCTCCTTTTGGACTTGTGGATGTGAGGTGTGGTAAGTTGAGGCCTCCAAGGGGCCTCAGGCTGCCATCTTGACAAGTGATAGACCAGGGTGTGGGGCTCAAAGGGAGAGGGCCATGGTGTGAGGAGTAAGGAGTGGTGTGCTTAGGCAGGGCAGGATCCTGCTCCCCTGGTTATAATTACGGCCACAAGGCCTTGGAGATGTCCTCAAACTGTCCCACCCACCCTGCCCCCCATCCCCACCCTCAGTGCTATGGCTTCTCTAAGAGCTGATCTTTTGGGGCAGGAGGCCAGGAGGGCAGGTAACTAGAGCTGAGATTCTTTTCACTGTTATTCCTGGGCTGGGGCTGTACTTGGCAGGTGGTGCCAGGAATACCGGTGAGTCTGTTGAACTTCTGACCTCAGTGGCCAGATTAGGCCAGGATCTAGCCAAGGTTGTGTCCTCTTGCAGAACAGGGACTCTGCAAGTGTTGGCTGCTTGAGTGACCCAGGGAATGTGTAGGGGCAGGAGAAGGCAGAGTTGCTCCTGGGCTATGTGGGAAATAAGTGGAGATGGGTACGAGTGAGAGGAAAGAAGGGGTGCTGGGGTTTAAAAGACCATCTTCCCTGATTGCTTTTCTTTTTTCTTTTTTTTTTTTTAAGATTTTGTTTAGTCATTTGACAGCGAGAGAGGGAACACAAGCAGGGGGAGTGGGAGAGGGAGCAGAGCAGGGAGCCCGATGTGGGGCTCGATCCCAGGACTCTAGGATCATGACCTGAGCCACCCAGGCGCCCCTTCCCTGATTGCTCTTCATCCTAGTAGGTGTAAGGGAATGAGAGGTGGCTGGGGTGGGGGATCAAAATGCTGGGGTGGGGGATCAAAATGCTGGGGTCTTGGGCTGCGACGGCTCTTGCCAGAGCCTTGGTAGCAGGTTAAATTATGGGCGATGGAGGTGTCTATAAGACCATGTTGGGAGACATGGCAAATGGTGAGACCCCTGAATGGTATCTGTTTTTCCTCTCCCTAGCCCGCCCACACTTCCCCAGAGCCCTGGGTGGAGGAGTGAGGCACGAAGCTCTGTGCATCTGTGCCTGCCTGATGCAGGCCTGAGGCCATCGTCATCCCAGCCCCTCATGGGGCAGGAGGGGGCAGGTGTGGCCACTCCTCCCTCACAGTGGCCGTGGCCTTACTTGGGAATCTGACGGCAGTGCTCCCAGCACTGTGCACCTGTCCAGCTGCAGGAAGTGTGGTGGACTGGGGGGGCCTCCACCCACTCAGCCTCCTTCTCAGGCTCTCTGGCAGAGTGGCTCTTGGAGCTGAGCCACAATAATCCGAGTTGCCTGCCACATGGCTCCTTCCAGGGCCCGTGGGGACTGTGGGTGCTGCTGCTTTCTCACAGTGCCCTGTGGGATCTGACTGGAGGAGCCCTGGGGGGCCTGGGTTTCCTGGAGCGGTTGCACCTCAGCCACCACCAGCTGGCCTGCTGCCTCTGGACTTCTTCACCGCCCTGGGCTCTGTGCTCCTCCTGGATCTTTCTCACAACCTGCTTATCACCCTGGACCCCTGCAGCCTGTGGGGCCTGGGGAACCTGGAGCAGTTCGACCTGAGTTCCAACTGGCTGACCAAGCTGGGCACAGCCAGGCTTGGGTGCCTCTTCTGTCTACACTGGCTCTTGCTGGCTAGAAACTGCTACGTGTGGCCTGGCCACCATGCCAGGCCTGGAGGTCCTCTCTGGCTGGGAATGACATCAGTGAGCTGGAGGCTGAGGTTTCGGTGGCCTTGTTGGCGCTGGGCATCCTCTCTTGTAGACAACTTGTTGCCACATTGAATTTCAAGGTGACTGCAGATATCTGGATGGTGGGCATGTGGCTGCTGCTGGCCAGTAACACCTGGGTGCAAGACTGCGACCTGCAGTGGGCCTTTGGGAAGCCTGGACCACCTGTGGCACTTGTGGGTGCCAACCTGGGCAACCTGACTTGTCCTGCCCTCAGCTGTTGGGGGGGGGTTGCTGAGCAATGTGGAGGCCCGGCTCTGCCTGTCTGAGAGCTACTGTGCAGGGTATCCTGGGCACCATGCTGGTCACTGTGGCTGTGGTCGTGGCAGAGTGCAAGCGCAGGCGGGGCTCCAGAGGAGCTGGGGAAGGAGAGCAGATAGAGATGTGGACGGCAGGTAGAGATGTAGACGACAAAAAGGGCTGTTCTTCAGAAGTCTTTCCAGCTGAGTTGTCACCCTGGGCAGGAATGGGGGTGGGGGACAAATGGCTGTGTTCCTCTGGCAGGGCCTCTGACCCTCCCACTCACCTATTCTCTGACCTAGCACAATGCCAGCATCTCTCCCAACCCTAGAAAGAGATTTGGCCCTTAGTATTTCTCAACAACCTTCTGGGGACTAGGGCAGTAGAAGGCAGAGACTGAAGACCAGAGGGAATTAGGGTGTGATGGGTACCAAGGGAAGCTTCATGAATCCCAGTCTCCTGCCCCTCCCCACATGTGTCCCTGGCCGCTGCTGTTGCTAAAGTCCTGAGGATGGTGGGATGGGGTAGGGGTATTGCTCCTGTGGGCACAACCCAGCCAGGCTCCTACAACTATCTTATGGGCGTACACCGTCCCAGTTCCGGTCCTCCTCAACACCTTCGCTCTTTCCTGAGGGCTGTGCATTCTTGTCACATTTGAATTGGGAATCGGTTGAAGAGATGGCAAAATAAAGCCAATTGAAAATTTGATTCTGTACTATGTGCCTGTGGAAAACTTACCTCATGTGGTTGTGACTGGTGTGTGGGGGGAGGTAGACAGAATGGCCTTTAATCCAGGTTTTTTCTCATTCCCTTCATCTGGACATTCCTTTCCCCCACCCTCACCCCAGCATATATGTACATAATCCCATTTCCTAGATTTTGCATGGAGATATCTTTCTCTCATGTTTCTGTTATGCCCAGGCTTTATCCCAGTGACTATGAAAAATAAGATGTGAGAGGTGTTTTGTGTAGCTTTTACTGGCTGAGTGGGAATTTTTAATTCACTTGAGGCTCCTCTCCCCACCCCAGGGAACGGGAAGCAAACAGACCTGAATTAAATAGCCTGGTGGGAAGGCTTGTGGAGTCTTAACTTCAATATTGGAAGATGAATTTGTGTTTTGCCAGGTGGTAGGGGCTGCAGGAAGATAGTGGCAATCCTGGAGTGCCCAGAACTTTCACCCACTTATTGAACAAATAATTACAGAATACCTACTCTGAATGAGACCTAGTGGCAACATCTTTTGTTCATTTCTCTATTTATTTTTAAAAGATTTTATTTATTTGACAGAGACAGCAAGAGAGGGAACACAAGCAGGGGGAGTGGGAGAGGGAGAAGCAGGCTTCCCACTGAGCAGGGAGCCCGATCCGGGGCTCGATCCCAGGACCCTGGGATCATGACCTGCGCCGAAGGCAGACGCTTAACGACTGAGCCACCCAGGCGCCCCTCATTTCTCTATTTAGCATGTATTTCCTGAATGCATCCCATACACTATGCTGTGAGGATATAATAGTAAACAAACCAGACACTGTCCTTGCCCTCATGAAGCTCACAATCTAGGGTTAATCTGGTTGTTAACAAAGAATCTAAAATACATAATTACCATTGTGCTGAGGGATTCAAAGGAAGGGTACCTGATGTTAGAGAAACATAAAATAGGGGAGCTAAGAATTAACAAGGAGGCCAAAGAAGAAGCTGGGGAGGCCAGTTTGAAGCCTGCTGTAGTTAAACCAACAGAAGATGGTAGTTAGCCGGAGCATTGGAGCTGGAGAGGATAGACTGATTTGAGATGTCCCATGTGTCCACATCAGATCTTGCTCTTCTCTCAAGGGACAGAGGGAAGACAGACCCAGACCAAACTTCTCTACAAGTGACTTAGCCAAGAGAACACCTTACTCTGAAATTAAACAGAAGTAGAGAGATTTTGTGTGTGTGTGTGTGTGTGTGTTTACACTATTTATCCCCTACTATGAGCTGGTACCAACACTGCCACATTTAAACCTCTTAACAACGCTGTGAGGTACATGTCCTCTCCATTTTACAGATGCGTCTTAGAAAGTGCAGGCCCAAAGTCCGTTAGGGTTGCAGTTAGAATTGGAGCCCAGGTTTAGCAGCAAAGACTAGTTCGCCCACGGTTCTGATAACCTGAACCCACTGTTTCTTCCTCTAGTCTAGTTTTCAATTTTGGAGCCACGAGGAGGGATCCTTAAGTCCCTGAGCAGAGGGAAAGGCTGAACTCCGCAGCTGGAACACATCCTTCAGGCCGGAACTAGAGAGCGAGAGCATTGTTTCCCGTCGGAAGGGAAAAGTGATGCTCCTGCCCCCCACCCCCGCCGCTTCGCGACACCCGGAAGTTGCGTGTTCGCATCCCGGCGCCGGCCTCCCTGTCGGGGGTGAAGCCGCAGCGGACTGCCCTTCCCCAAGATGGCGACGAAGATGGGTTCGCGACGGTGGATGCTGCAGCTGATCATGCAGCTGGGTTCGGTGTTGCTCACACGCTGCCCCTTCTGGGGCTGCTTCAGCCAGCTCATGCTGTACGCTGAGAGGGCCGAAGCTCGCCGGTGAGCGGACCCACGCGGCCGCCAAGCGCGGTGGGGGCGGTACGGCCCGTCCCAAGAACGGGGGTGCGGTGAGGTGGGGAAGAAGGTGGGACCCTTGGGCTGGGGAGGAGTTAGGACCTTGGGCTTGTTAGGGGCTCTGGTCTGGGGCAAGGTGGGCATCGAGCGTAGTGCAGGGGTCCTGGCCGTGAGAAGGGCCTCCGGTTCAGGGGAGCCATGGAGCTTGTGGGAACTCAAGGGATCGCAAGGGCCTTCTCCCGCTTCATTCTGTCCTCGTTGCTTCTTCCCCTATCCGGCTCGCAGGAAGCCCGACATCCCAGTGCCCTACTTGTACTTCGACTTGGGGGCGGCCGTGCTGTGCGCCAGCTTCATGTCTTTTGGAGTGAAGCGGCGCTGGTTCGCGCTGGGGGCCGCCCTTCAGCTGGCCATTAGCACCTACGCCGCCTACATCGGGGGCTACGTCCACTACGGGGACTGGCTGAAGGTGAGCACCTCGGCCCAAGGCGGGACTTCGCTAGGGGGATGGGGAGCCCGAGGCCAGTGCCCTGTGCGGCGCCGCAGTTGGGAAATGCATGGTGCTAGCCAGGTGCATAGTGTGAAGCCCCGGAAGGCAGAACCCCCAGGCTTGTGGAGATTATTACAGACTGCAAGGATGAAAGGACCTTAGAGACCACACAAGACTGCCTTTCAGAGTGTGAAAACTGAGGTCCGAAGGCGAGAAACAGACTTTCCCAAGGTCACACTACAGTTAGCATTGCAGGTGAGACCAGAACCCTTTAAACCATTAGTTTAGTAATGTCAGACTGTAGGGCTAAAGGGACCTTGGAGAGTACCGGTTCCAACCATCTGATCTTATGAAATTTAATTAATTTAGTGCAGCATGTAAACGTGAAAGTGCCAGAACCTGTGCCAGGTGCTGCAAGCTTGTAGATAATCCTGGACAAAGGCAGGGACTGTCAGTCCAGTCGGGGAGGCAGATGTGTGAACAGCTACCAGACAGTGGGATTGATGGTTTTTTCATGGGACAGACTATACTTTATAGCAGAAAGAACACTGGGATTCGAGTCTGTACACTTGGAGGTGCAGAGGGGGCAACTCTTGGTGTCTGGGTTCTGCCACTTTCTGTAGGACCTTGGACATTTTTAGTAACCCCTCTGGGCCTCAGTTTCCACTTCTGATAAAAAGAGTTCTCTATCGCTGCTGCACCTGCCCACCACACTTGGAAATTGTAAGAGGGTTCATCAGATGGAATGGGATGTATAGAGATGGGCACTTCTGTGCTCTGGACAGCCAGGAGAAATGTGGTGGCTGCAGTTCCTGACTGGGGTCCCCTCACCTTGGTCCAGGTCCGTATGTACTCGCGCACAGTTGCTATCATCGGCGGCTTTCTTGTGCTGGCCAGCGGTGCTGGGGAGCTGTACCGCCGGAAACCCCGCAGCCGCTCCCTCCAGTCCACCGGCCAGGTGTTCCTGGGCATCTACCTCATCTGCGTGGTAGGTTGGGGGGCTGTTGGCTGGAAGTGCTTGCCTGGGAGTGAAGTAGAACCCAGGGAGGTGGGCAGAATAAGGCCTTGCATGTAGTTCCTGACGGTCTGCCTCCTGGGAACTGCCCCAGCCAGCTTTGGGGCCTCAGAGGCCCTTCAAGTGCCTGAGACCTGGCTGAGAGTCCCTTCTTCCAGCACTATTGCCACCAGGGAGAGAAGAGTTTGGATGGACCATTCAGTCCCAAGCCTGAGAGGAGAACAAGGTGGACTGGTCCTCTCATGGCTCCAGCCCCCAGAGGACTGAGAGAGGGGGCAAAGGAGAGGTTTGGTGGGGTTCAGACCCCGGATGGGGCTCTATCGCTTAGAGTCAGTGGGGGTTGCCTAGGGTAGCAAGTTATGGTACTCCCTAGTGGAGGACCTAGGCCAAGCCAGTGTGGATGGGGACCTGGACAGGCTCCAGGTCACTTGGCTTCATCTTAGTTACTGGGCACCATATCCCATGTGCAGAGCTCTGTATTCAGAGGTGAGAGCCCCAGTCTGGCAGTGGAGACACACTTCTGCCCTCCTGAGCCCCGAAGGTGAGGAGAGCCAGGCCCTAACTCCATGAGCTCCCTAGTCTGGGGGCGGGGGGAGATGCAGGCCCTCCTCTCCAAGAGCCCCAACTCTGAGCCGGGAGTCAGAAGCCCACCTTGCAGAGGCAGACTTGCAGGTGCCATCTCAGGGGCAGCCATCCCCAGACAGGCTCCTCAGCCCGCCGGAGAGACTTAGAGGATGGTGTGTCTTTAGGCCTACTCACTGCAGCACAGCAAGGAGGACCGGCTGGCCTATCTGAACCATCTCCCGGGAGGGGAGCTCATGATCCAGCTGTTCTTCGTGCTGTATGGCGTCCTGGCCCTGGCCTTCCTGTCAGGCTACTACGTGACGCTGGCTGCCCAGATCCTGGCCATACTGCTGCCCCCAGTCATGCTGCTCATTGATGGCAATGTTGCCTACTGGCACAACACACGGCGCGTTGAGTTCTGGAACCAGATGAAGCTCCTTGGAGAGAGTGTGGGCATCTTCGGGGCCGCCGTCATCCTGGCCACTGATGGCTGAGTGGCATGGCAAGAGGCTGAGATGGGCGCAGGGAGGCACCGAGGGCCACCCTGCCTTCCTCCTTGCTGGCCCAGTTTCTTTATGCTTTCTGCTCTGTTGGTTTGGTTCTTTGCTGTTTGTATATGTGTTGGTAAGAGGCAGGTCTCTTCCCCGGTGCCTGGGCTCAGCCCTTGGGGGGGTGGGAGCCCTGATTATGATGCCTTACCGGGGTTTTTCCTGTTCGTTAGTAGGAGACCTGAGGCCAACTGCTCCCTGGGTCTCCTGTCTCAGAGAAGGGAGTAAGGCAGGGCTCGGGTGGGGGTACTGAGAGTGGGAGACAGAGAAAGGAAGACCATGAACTGGAAGTGAGCAAATGTGAAAAACTCCTTTTTGAACCTGGCAAGTGCAGCTAGGCTCTATAGTGCTTTTTGGAGACTGAGAGTGAGTATGTGTGTTGACGCGGGGATTGGGCTGGGAGGAGCCGAGAGGCCGGGCACCACAGAAGTCACGTGAGTTCTCAGGGTATCCCAGGGGCAGACGAAGCACTAGCTGTCGCCCCACCTTGAAAGCAGAGCAGGCCCCAGTCTGGGGGTGCAGGGGTAGGGTAGGCAGTGGCCAACTTCCTGTCTCCTGCCTTCTGTTTCCAGCTCTATGGTTGGCCTGTTTGGGGTGAGTGCCCTCCCAAACACCAGACCACACAGTCCTCCAAAAATAAACATTTTATATAGACATTTGGCTTTGCTTCTATGTTCTCCCCACAGGGCATGTTGCCATTGGCTGGGATTGATCTTGGGTTTCTTGAAAGACCACATCTGGTTAAGCCCCACTTTGGTCCTCCCGTGATCTCTGCCCTGTTCTGAGAGTTCCCACAGGCCTTTGGCTCTCTAGTCAAGATCCTCCCTGCAGTCTGCTTTTGATCCATCCCCTCAGTCCGTGTGTCATAGCTTGTCTTCCTCCCCTTTTATCCTCCTGGTTTCTTTTGAAGAAATCTTTGGTGAGGGCAGCTAGAGGGTGGGGGGGACTAACATTAAGTGTCCACTATGAGGATTCTACATCTTACAGATGAGGAAATGGAAGCTCAGAGAAGGCGAGCAGCTTACCTCAAGGCACAGAGCAAATGTAGCCACAGCTGGATTCCAGGTTGGGCCTATCTAATGCCCACACACAGTGGTGCACTCTGTCACCCCTCTCCTAAGGGAAGTCAGAGGCTGCTCCTGGGGTTTGGTTCTGTCGTGGCCCCGTTGTGCCACGATGGTCCTCTCTGTACTTGTCCATGCGCCTCCTGATTGAAAGTAGTCAAGCGACCAGTATGGGGGCCTGGCACATTGTGGGGGTCAAAAATGCAGAATGAAACCTCTGGCTTTGGACTCCTGCCGCCTGAGGTGTTCTGTTTCCACAAATGGAGACAGCCTCCAGCAGGATCGAGGGGAAAACATCCAAGTCTGGGCCTTGCTTGGAAAGAGAGCTGGAGCTGCCTTTGGTCTGGTCTGTGGGATGGAGGGGAGCCCCTCTGGAGGGCTGCTGACACCCAGGTGAGGGAGACAGTGACAGCATTCATCTTGGGGGCACTCCATCTCATTTAGCTCTTCTCTTCCCTCTGGGAGCCCCCTGGTTCTCCAACCCTCAAGATCTTGCTCCCAGAAGGTCACTGCTCATTCCTTTCAAGTGTGAGCTGACTCTCAGACAAGTATTTGTGTTTTAATCAAGGCCTCCTGAAAATTTGTAAGACCCAAAGGAATTAAAATAAGTGCTGGAATATCAAGCAAATGGGGGTGATATTTTGGGCAAGGGAGCCTCAAAACAGAGGCCACAGAAATTGGCCACCTTTAGGGTTATCCCTGAGTAGAGCCCTGGAAGGCAAGCCCCCCACCCTCACCTCCCATATCTCTAGACTGAAAATTGAAGGCCCCCGGTTATAGCTTTGGAGCCAGTGGTGAGGGTGGGGGAGGGCTGTCTGGGTCACACCCTTCTTCCTGTGCTTGTCCCCACTTGGGCGCCCCCCTCTGGGCAGAGTAGAGTGGGAGCTGCTTCCTCTGCACATCACTTAGCCGTCAAGCCTGGTCCAGCCTGTGGCTGCCTGGGATCACCTCCCGCAGGCATGGCTTTTGGTTCACCCTGGTTGTCCCAGGGCCTGCAGGGTGGGCGGTGAGGGTCAGCTGCCGGGGTCAGATGCTGGTTTGCAGAAAGAGTCCGGCAGCCCCTTGGCATGGTTGACCAGCTCATAAGAGTCCCGGATATCAGCCAGGCCAAACCAGAAGAAGATCCACTGCTTGTTGGAGAAGCTGCCATCACTGTGTTTGAAGTACCTGGTGGGGGGAAGGGGGCAGCTTTTAGGGCAAGGCCAGTGCTCACTACTCACTGGTTATTTTGAGGACCTACTACATGCTAGACACCCTGATATTACTGGTTTCATCCTTACAGCAGCAGCCAGGTGTCTGGTGGTGGCTTGCTCTTTTCCCAGAGAAGCAGCTAAGGCTCAGAGAAGTTAGTTGACCTGCCAGAGTCCCAAAGCTAGGAAGGTTAGACTGAGGATGTCCTTTGCTCTCTGTGCCTCCAGGGGAGGGGTTCTTGTTCACCTCTTGGTCCCCACAGAGCTGGATGAGGGGATAGTTGCAGAAGGGAAGAGAAAGGAGAGAATGTTTCGCTGGAGATGCAGTGGGCCTGGGGTCAGCGCTTGGCAACTGGGCCTGGAATAGAACCTGGAGGGTCAGGATTTTTGAGGACTCTGGGAGAGTTCAGGAGTGTCTTCAAGGAATCCACTGCCATGGGGCAGAGCATGTTTAAGTGTGCTCTGCTTCTGGGGAAATCTCAGACTCCGTGGGTGGTCTGCTTCCTGGGGAATGTGGGGCCACACTGAGTGGGGCCTTTTTCTTGGGGGAAGCCGGGCCTTCCGGGGGTGTGGCTTTGGAGACCTGGGGCTGGGGTGGGAGCGGGACCTACCAGGGATTGATGGGGTTGGTGACCCGGGAGCGCCAGAAAAGCGTCTGCAGGTCCCGCCGCAGGCACTCCCACAGCATCTGGCCCGAGCCTTGGCCCTGGCGGCTGGAGCTCACCACAAACTTGTCTAGATATGGGGTGCCCCCCAGTACGGGCTCCGTGGTCAGAATGGCAGCCGCATTGTACCTGGCGCAGCAGGGGAGAGGCAGGCTGGGACCTCTCCTTGGCCCCAACCTGCCCAACTCTGTCCCTTGGTCCCTGCCTTCCAGGGCCCGCAGGCTCACCCCTCAGAGACGTAGACAGAGTGCAGCCGCGGGCGCAGCGAGGCCAAGTAGTCGTCTCGCAGCTTCTTGCCGAAGCTGGCGTTGACCAGGTTCACCAGGCGGCCCTGGTCCAGGCTGTCCAGGCTGCGCACCCGCAGCATCCGATCGGCGTTCTTGAACAGGGTCCCGGACCCTGGGGGTGGCATGGAGGAGGAGGGGTTAGTTTAGCCCAAGAGCCAGGTCCCATCCGTTCCTGCATTTGCCCTGCCTGGTGGGGGGTCCAGATACGACAGGGGCCGGGGGCGGGGGGGCAGTGACCCTCTTTGTAAGATCTTCACAATGAAGTGATTTCTGTGGTCGGCATAGATATGTACATGATTTTCACACAGGGAGATGCTTTCCCCTGGCAGTTTGTCCCTCAGCTTCCGTCCATCGTCCGGAGTCCCACCTACTTCCCCTAGACCCGCCTCCCTCCTCCGAAACCGGGTCTCGCTGGTCTCCGCCCCCCGCCCCCAGGCGCGGCCCTCACCCTTGTTGCTGAAGAGCTCGGTGAGCAGCGTGCTGGCGGCGGTGATGGCAGCCGAGGAGTGGTGCGGCAGGCGGCTGAGCACGTCCACGATGAGCCGCACCTGCTGCCGCGCCTTAGTGCTCACCCACTCGGCGTTGGTCACCAGGTCCAGATCGGCGGGCAAGTTCACCTTACTCAGGACCTGCGTCCAGGCGGCAGGGGGTGAGCCTCTGGCCTGCAGCCTGCCACGAACTGCGCCCCTGCCCCACGGACCCTTCCTCAACCACCCCTTTACCCTCACTTCCTCCCAGAGTCCTCGGCCGGGGAGAGTTCGGATCTGGGCCCCACGCCGCTCCCCACCCACCCGGCTTGAGAATGACTCTGGGGCCCGTCTGGGAGGCGAGCAGGGAGCACGAGAGGGACTCATCCAGGCCCGGAGTCGCGGGAGTGGAGCCCGTAAGGAGGGGACACACCTTTTGACTGCTGTCGTGCAGGCCTCCTGTGTTATTGAGGAAGATGATTTTGGTGGGCTGTAGCGCCTTGGCTAAAGCCGCAGTCACCTCCAGCGAGTCCAGGAGCACAGAGCGGCGGGCGGTCGTCTCCCCAATGGGGCACAGGATGGGGATGCTGCCGGACTCCAGGCACCACTGCAGCAGGTCGGTCTCCACTGAGACGATCCCGCCGTAGCTGTGGGCCAGACGTGGTGCTCAAGAGGGCCCCCTCCAGGCCTGCTGGACTCGGGTAGGGCGCGCGGTGGAGCGGGTCCAAGCACGCTGGGCCAGGCGGGGCCCGCACTAACCTGGCATGTGGGGCTGGCTCCGCGGCTCCCAGCACTGAGCCGCCGCCAAAAAAGGGCACGGCAGTGGCGGCGTTGTGCCGCAGCTCATCCACCAGCACCTTGCAGTTCTGGGCAAGCTGTGCCTTGGCCTCCCAGAAGGAAAGGCAGCCGGAGGGCGCGGTGGGCGCGGGCAGCCCGAGGACTACCAGCGGCTTCATGTCCATGCGCTGCAGGAATGCCAGGGCGAAGGCCAGGCTGGATACGGCCCGACTGCACTTGAGTACCTCCTCGTCCACCTGCGGGGGAGGGCGTGTTCAGGAGGGCCAACGCTGGCTCTGACTCCTGCAGCCTGGCCCCCGGGGCCCTGTCGGTGCCCCTACCGTGCCCAGGAGCAGTCAGGCCCCATTTCTGGCTAAGGGCGCCCACCTGGTCCGCCCTTTGCCCCGTTGGGTCTTGCCATCCCCTTATCTCACATTGGTGTTCCTCCCTCTGTGCCTCCCGGCGACCTTGGACTCTCTGACTTCTTGGGGGGAGGGGTGACCCAGGCGGCTCCTGTCCAGGTTCCCCACTTGCCATCTGAACCCCTAACTGCGCCCATGGTCGGGGTGGGTACTTCTCCAGCGCATCACACTTAGCGGATTAGGGTCCCCGTTCTCCTCGCCTGGGCTGGGCGTGAGACTATTAGAGCAGCGCGCAGCTTCACCCAGTCCCGGGCACTCGTCCGGGCACCGTCGCACCCCTTCCCGCTTCCGCTGTGCAGAGTCCGAAGCCGGTCCCGCCATGCCTGGCGACACGTCGCCGTACAACCCCCATCCATCCCCTCGCTGTGACATGGCCGGCGCCGGGCTCCGCTCACCTCGATGACCGCGAAGGGCTTGTCGGCGGAGTGGTAGCAGGTCTGGAACTGCGTGAGCCAGTGGCGCGCCTCCCCGGGGCTGGCTCCGCACTGGTTCAGAAAGGCCTGGATGTCCCGCTGCACCAGCGAGCGGCCGGCTGGGGGCCCCGGGGAGTCGGGAGGGACCGGGGGCGCGGGGGGCGGCGTCCACTCTGGCTCCTCCGCGGCAGGCGAGTGGGTGTCGTCCTCTGCGCCGTCGGTCCCTTCTCGTGCGGCCTGGGCCGGCGCCCAGGCGGTGCTGAGCCGGCGCCCCGGGCTGGCACCCCTGGCCGCCCGCCGTCGCGCGCTGCCGCTCAGTCTCCGGGCGCCCCCAGTGCCTCGGGGACCGCGCAGCCTTCCTCCCGCAGAGGTGGCCCGTAGGGCCCAGGCCAGCCGCGCCGTCGCCATGACAACCAGACCGGCGGGGGGGCCCCCCCCACGAGTGCGCTTCTGTCCGCAGCTCCCGGCTCTGGGGGGCTCTTAACCTGCTGCGAGGCGGGGCTGGGCCAGCCGCGGCGGGGCGCGGACTGGGGGCGCAGAGTCGTCTCTGGGTGCATTTGAGGAGGGACAAGCCATGGGTCGGAGGGCGGGGCCACCAATATACCCCGCCCCCGTGCGGGGGGGACGGAACCCACTAGTGCGGGTCACGAGGCAGAGATAAGTGATGGCGGGGTGTCTTTCATCTGCTGCCAAGGCCGGTTCCAGGAAGGGCTCAGGGGACCCAGGGTGGCTTTGGCGGTCTGCGGGGTTCAGGATGATTAAACGGGAGTGTGAGGAGGGCAAGAGGGGAGAGCAAGTGGCGGTTACCCTGGGACTGAGGGAGGAGACTGCAAGGAGAGGTGGGGAGGAGTGGAAGGAGGGTGGAGGTGTGCCAGCTCTGCTGGAGGGCGGGGAATGCCTCTATCCTATGATCTGAGCTCCAAGAATATTGGAATCGTGAGGTTACCAGGGTTGTCCAAGCTCCAGACCCTGGGTACCACTTTGAAGAATTTTGTCATAGTCTCAAATCACCCCTTATTATTTATTTTATTTTATTTTACTTTTTACTTTTATTACCTTGTTTGAAATTAGGCCATAAGCTATATGCCAGACTATAAGCACTGTGAGGCCAGCTTCGGTGTTCCTTTTCCTCCTTTCCCCAAACATATGCCCCCTTCCACTAAGACCAGCATTCAGATCCAATGGGAAAGGTAACCGGAGGGCAAATCACCCCTTATTAGTATTAAGGTTCTTAAATTTAAAATTTATCCCTATCAAGATTATAACTAGAAAACCAGTATCACTTGCTATCAACAGAAGAAAGCCTTAAGAATAAAGCCAAAACAAAATGTTATTAAGTTCCAGCTGGCTAGTGTTGCCTGCTCTCTTGGTAGCACAGAAGGCTACCAAGTACACAGTGTCAGAAGCACCCTGGCAGCCTGGGAGGCTTTCTCCTGACCTGTGGAATGCCAGGCCCTGTGCAAAGCACTTCACATATAGTAACTCATTGCATCTTCACAATGATGCCAGGATGGGTATTATTATTCTGCCCATTTTATAGATGAGGAAATCGAGGCCCAGAACTATGTGAGGGCCAAGGTCATTGGGCTCATTAACAGTGGGGCTGTTCTTTGAAGCAAAGCAGTTCTGCTTCTGATGCATGCTCTTAAACAAGATTTGAAAAGGGCTTGAAAACTTTCCCAGGATGTGATTCACTGTGACTTGATACTGTATCCACCTGCTGCCAGAAAGCGCCCAGTACACTATCCATTGCACACATCCTGCAATCCTGCGCTCCCGTACATGGTGCTGGAGCCCCCCCCCCCACTCTGTCACTGTAGAGGAGGAAAGCAAGTGTGGAGGAGCAGTGACTTGGCCAAGGTCACACAGCTGGTAGTGTCACGGCCAGATGCTAGGCATCCTAAGTTCTCGCCACTGCTCTTTTCTTCCTTCTCTGCAGTTCTGTGCTCCCTGTGCTGGGAGTCAGGACTCTTGGGGCTCTGCCTGAACGGTGAGCAGTGGCCTGAGCTGCTTCTCTCCTGAGCATCCCAGAGGATGCTGGGTGAGCACACCAACCCCTTCCCAGCATCCCCTGCCAACACACTCAGGCATGCACCAACACGTGTGCACACACAGCACACGCATGCACTATCCCAGGCAGGAGACTCCTGGCAGGGGTTGGGGGAGCTGACCTTTGTGACCTCGTCCACTAACTTTTCCATTTTCCTACTTAGAAATCCTGGGTTCCAGTAGAGAGGGAAGCATGGAAGGTCTGTACCCCCTACTCTGTGGGGTCATCTCTAAGGCCTTCTTTCTCTTCCCAGTTTACTGCGGGCCCACCCCCTACTTCCCTACACTTCCCAGAATCCACCAGAGGAGGTGGTCCTAGCTCCTGGGGGATTAATCATTTTCCAAGCCCCTCAGCGTTCCCACCCTCCCTGGCCCCTCTCCACTCAGGATTCCTCCTTCTCCGTCTCTCTGCCCCAGCTCTGGCCTCTCTTCACTCCTTCTCTCCCAAATGTATGCCTCTCCCAGGCCCTTTCCCCCTCCTGCCAACTCAGGGCCTCTGTGAGGGTAAGGCTGTCTTCTCCCTTCGGACTGGGGCTCCCTGAGGGCAGGGCTGTTTTCTCCCTCCTCAGACCAGGGGCCCACCCATTTCAGTAGCCAACAGCATCAGCCCCATTTTCCCTGGGCTGGTGGGGCAGACAGCGGCTGGGGAGCTGCTTCCCCCTGCTTTGGGCTTTAGCCCAGAGGGCCGTGTCCCCAGGCAGCCAATGAGCCCAGGGATACCCTGGGTAGATGATTAACTCCAGGTCCAGTGACCCTGGGGCCACTGTGTCCCCACTGCCTCTCCCTGGGGGAAGGCCAGCCTCCAGTTGGAGAACTGGCCCTGCTTTGTGGAGGAGATGAGTGTGGGTGTATGAGGTCAACACCCCTACCTGACCCCACCCCTCTGAATTAAAGGCCTGCAGGATCCCTGTGGGTCTGTGGTTCCAGCTTGAATTTTCTTTGTTCCCCTCTGAAGCAGGCCGTCGTTGTGTTTTTCAGAGCAAATCTTTCTTGTTGTCAGTGTGCCCAGAATCAGGATGCTGTCTTCTCACCAGGCCCTGGGTCATGGAGATGCTGGGATCAGACACAACCTTCCAACCCCTCCAGATACTTCCCCTCAGCACAGGCCGCAGCCTTGAGCACAGGAGCTGGTTTGAAGGGCCAAGGCTGTCCCTCCTACTAAAGCCCCCCTCGGCTGCCACTCAGGACAGGTGGGCGTGGAAGTGACAGGAAGCCGGGCAGGTGAGGGGACAGGGGTGACAGCTGACGGTTCCAATCACAGCACCTGAGGGGAGATACACACACACACACACACACACACACACACACACTACATACAGAGTTACAAGCAGACACCCCTCCTGAGGTCATACTCATCTACCCACATAGAGGCACAGAGCCATACTCATTCACATGCTGTAATGGTGTCTGCCATGGGCGAAGTGGCCAGTAAACACTGAATGAATGAATGAAGAGAAGACAGAAGGAAAGACGTAGGGCCCTGTGGAAAGGGAAGCCTGGCTCTGTGGACTATCATGGGATTGGCCCTAGGACTTCCCAGCAACCCCAAGGTGGCCCTCTCCATCTGTGAGGAGGAAGAGCCCAGTGGAAGAGTACACAGACCTCGGTCAACCACCGTTTTGTGAGCACATACTATGTGCCAGGTCGTGAATGGCGCGCTCTGAGCATGCCGTCCCATTTTCCCTGGCTGGAGGTCAGGAGGCCTGGCTCTGCCACTTCCTTGGCTGCAAAGGTTTGGGCAAGGCATTTAACTTCTCTGGGCTCCCGTTTTCTCACTTGTAATAAAGGGGGGAAAGAGAATAAAACTTAATCTCACTGCATAGTAGTGAAGATGAAAAGCTCTCCATGGGCATGCAGTCAGCCAATCCACACCGTGGGAAACTATAGGGCAAGCAACCTGGTTTCTTCAACAAATGAATTACAAGGAAAAGAGTAGGAGAGAGGAGGGAGGAATTAAATGAAAAGATGTATTTTTAAAAAAGATTTTATTTTAAATAATCTCCACACAACCCTGAGATCAAGAGTCACATGCTCTACTGAAGCCAGCCAGGTGTGCCAAAAAGACAGACAGACAGACAGATAGATTTGAAAGAGAGAGAGAGAGAGAGAGAGTGAGTGCAAGCCGGGGGAGAGGCAGAGGGAGAGAGAGAATCTCAAGCAGACTCCACACTGAGTGTGGAGCCTGATGTGGGGCTTAATTCCACGACCCTGAGATCATGACCTGAGCCAAAATCAAAAGTTGGCGGCTTAACTGACTGAGCCACCCAGGTGCCCCCCCGAAAGATGTATTTTTATTTTATTTTATTTAAAAATGATTTTATTTATTTATTTGAGAGAGAAAGTGTGAGAGAGAAAAAGAGATCACGAGCAGGGGGGCAGGGTAAGAGGGAGAAGCAGACTCCCCATGGAGTGGGGCTCAATCCCAGGACCCTGGGATCATGACCTGAGCCGAAGGCAGACACTTCACTCACTGAGCCACTCAGGCGCCCCTCGAAAGATGTACTTTTTTAAAGATTTTATTTATTTACTTGACAGAGAGAGACACAGCGAGAGAGGGAACACAAGCAGGGGGAGTGGGAGAGGGAGAAGCAGGCCTTCCCGTGGAGCAGGGAACCCAATGTGGGGCTCGATCCCAGGACCCTGGGACCATGGCCCGAGCCAAAGGCAGATGCCCAACGACTGAGCCACCCAGGAGCCCCAAAACATGTATTTTTAAAGTCTCTTTTAATCCTTATTTGAATTCTGAATCAAACAAGCCATAAAAAATGAGACAATTGGAAAAATTTGACCACAAAGGATATTTGATATATTAATTTTTAGGTGTGCTATAATTGTGTGTCAGGTTTTTAAAACTACTCCATATAGTGTGCATCCTAAATATTTATAGATGGAATGATAAGATGTCTTGCATTTCGTTCAAAATAACCCTGGAGGGGAGAAACTGGGGGTGGGGGGACAGATGCAATAAGACTCGCTCTGAGTCAGGAGCTGGTATTTGTTGAAGCTGGACGACGGGCACAGGGGATTCATTATACTATCTATCCACTGCTATGTATGATTGGACAAATGAGAAAATTCAATGAATTCCCGTAGGAGCAAGCTACCAGTCTGACAGGTAAAACACTCCACAAAAGCGAGCTTGCTTCTTCCATGAGTAGTTTTCCTTCGAGGCACAAAGATGTGAAATAGTAAATACTCCACAAATACATAATTTATGGATTTAAGAATTTGGTTCCAGGGGCACCTGGGTGGCTCAGTCGTTAAGCGTCTTGCCTTCGGCTCAGGTCATGGTCCCAGGGTCCTGGGATCGAGCCCTGCATCGGGCTCCCTGCTCTGCAGGAAGCCTGCTTCTCCCTCTCCCACTCCCCCTGCTTGTGTTTTCTCTCCTGCTGTGTCTCTCTCTGTCAAATAAATAAATTCTTAAAAAAAAAACAAAACAAAAAAAGAATTTCCGTTCCAATTGTGCGATGAGCCTCTTGTCCAGCAGGGGACTCCCTACTCTCCGCGTCTTCTGGCTGCTGCTGCTGAGGTTTGTGAAAAGGAGGAAGTTATCCGCAGTGTGAGGGAGATGTTGCTGGCCTGTTTGCATCTGCTAGAGACCTTCTAGAGATGGCACACACACACACACACACACACACACACACACACACACACACACACACACACACACACGGAAGAACCTGTCCATAACCCTATGATGGTTAGAGTCTTCCTACAATCTACAATTTCTGGGGACTGGGGGTATTTAGGAAAGGCTACTGTCTTAAAGTTAATGATGGCAAACTCTTCGTCAGGTATGTTCTAAGCACATGATATGTATCCACTTATTTAATTCCCACACTCACACCACAAAGTTGGCGTGACGGTGATTACAGAGATCCCAGGAGACGATTTTAGACAAGTGGAGATAAAATACTTTCAGGTCACAAGTAGAAATTCCTAGCGGACAGGTGGAAAAAGATTGTGGAGCTCAGGAGAGAGGTCAGGGATGGAGAGGCCCTGAACGTGGCCACAAGCTAGCTGCCAGGGAGGGGCCGGAGAAAGCGGAGAGCACATTGGAGAGGTAGAAGGGGGCCCAGCAGGAGTCACCCAGAATCCACAGGTAGAGATGGTTCAAGAAGAAAGGGGCAGCCCACGGCATAGATGCCTCAAAACCTGAGAAAAGCCCACTGGTTTCACTTACCACTGACTTTCCCATTTTGGTGTGTGTGTGGGGGGGGACGTAGAGTGGGAAAACCAGGTGGCAGATGGTTGGGGAGGGACCCGGGATGAGCCCACGGGAACTCGGGGGAATTGTGGCTGCAGAAAGAAGCAGAGCCTCCTTATTCAAAGCTTGGTTCATAACATCACCTGGGAGCTGGTTGGAAATGTGGAATCTGGGGCCTGCTCTAGGCCTACTGAATTAGCATCTGCATTTTAATGAGGTCCCCAGGAGAGTCTATGGGCATTAAAATCTGAGAAGTACTCGAGCAGAGATGTTGGTTGGTCTCTAGAAGTCAAGAGAGGTGACATTCAATATGGGGATGTCCCTAGTGAGTTTGAGGTCAAGGAGGAGATGGAGGGAGAGGTGAAGACCCTGGGGTGGAGCTGAACTCGGGGGTGTTGTGTTTATGGCTTCGTGGGGGTTGGGTGTTGTGTGGGACTCGTGGGTAGGGTTAGGGGGTGTAGCGCTGGGTGGTACTTCTCTGTCCCATGGCTGAGAGCTCCCCAGGGGGAGGGGGGATATCCATCTGTGTGTTGGAAAGAGGAATGTGTAGAGGTGAGTGTGTGTGTGTGTGTGTGTGTTTGAGGGTTTTGGCATGTATGAAGGGGGGAGATGGGCGGAGCTCATGTGTATCTTTTGTATGTTTTTGTGTTTTTATAAGTTAGAAGTCAACAAATCGAAGTTTCATACGGTCCATCCTATTATGTGTATGTCCCAAGGCGAAATTGATGTGTAGGCAGGGGTTTGTGGAGTATCAGGGCTTAGCAAACTGTCCTAAGCTTGAACAGCCCTCCTGCTGGACTCAGGGAACTCAGGGCCCTACCCGACCTGTCCTCCGTGGAGAAGGACGCGGGTTCCGCTGTCCGTCCGCAGTTTGTAATTACACACTATTGCCACGAGAGGGCGGTGTCGGCCCGGCCCGGGGATACGAGGACGGAGTGAGCTCCCTGCGAAATTACAGCAATCCGTTCGAGGGGGCGAGTGAGAACCGGTCCGGGGCAGCGGGTTGGGGGGCCGACTCTTGGTGCCTTTGTGTCCAGGCTTGCCGCCTCCCCCTCCCCGGGCTCTGGCTGCCTCTACCCCAGCCAACGCCCTTCCAGAGCCACCCCATCTTCCCGCGCCGATCTCGCATCCCAATACCCGCAACCCTCCTGCAAGTAGACCAGCCCGGGAGTGGGGGGGCGGGTGTGAGGGAGTGAGGATGCAGCCAAAGGGGGAGTCAGGGGCAAAGGCGTTGAGGGGAGTGGGAGGTTTTATTGGGGGCAAAGTTGGGAGGAGGGGTCTCAGGCTTCCTCAATCGGGACACACGAAGGGAGCGCCCACTGTGGACCGGACAGGGTGCTGGGCGAGTGGACCCGGGGACCCAGGGCTCGGCCCTTGCCCTGACCTGGGATCGGGGGCCCTGGTTTCGAGTCCCAGCCTCACATACTGGCCTCGGGCTGGCTTTGGGCAAGACCTTCACTCCCACTGCAGGGGTTCTCCTTTTCATCTTCTCCGTGGGGAGAAAGCTGGCTTCCCTCCCGATTCACCGGTCGTAGGTCGGACTGAGAAACCCCAGGGAAGGTACCAATGTTAGTGTGGCAGGGCAAGGTCAGGGGCGGGGAAGGGCAAAGCCGAGGGTAGCGAGGCCAGTGGTGTGGGTGCAGCTAAAGGAGACCAGGGGAGCCACTGCAAGATTTTGAGGACTGGCCCAATCTCAGCTGGGCTCCTAGAAGTTAAGGGATGGTGGGGAGAGGTGGTGGATCCCAGGCAGAGACCAGGGGTCTGACAGTGAGAGTGGAAAGAGGAGCTGGTGGTTACAATTAGGGTATACTTGATAAAACAACAACAACAACCAAAACCCCAAAACAGCAAACTCTTTTTTTCATTATAAAAGTAATTTAGGAAAATTACTGAAAACTGGATAAATAAAACCTACCTACCCTACTAATATAGCTGCTTTTGCAGTCGGTCTTTCCTTCTAAGCTCTTTTACATTAAACAAAGATGGCTGTGTTATTTTGTACCTATAAATATTTCCTGATTTTCACTTAGGATATCAGGAACATTTTTCATATTATGTCCTGTATTAGTTTCCTAGGGTTGCCCTAACAAAGTACCACAGACTGGGTTGCTGAAAATAGCAGAAATGTATGGTCTCTCAGGTGGGGAGGCTAGAAGTCCAAGATCAAGACGTCAGCAGGGCTACCTGAAACCTGTAGGGGAGAATCCTTCCTTGGCTCTTCTAGCTTCTGGTGTTTGCTGGCGATCCTTGGCATTCTTTGGATTGTAGGTGCACCATTCCAATCTCTGTCTTTGGGGTCACATGGCTACCCTCTCCCTGTGCGTGTCTCCTCTTCTTAGAAGGACACCAGACATATTGGATTAAGTGCCACCCTACTCCAGTATGACCTCATCTTAATGAATTAAGACTGCAACATCCTGGGCGCCTGGGTGGCTCAGATGGTTAAGCGTCTGCCTTCGGCTCAGGTCATGATCCCAGGGTCCTGGGATCGAGTCCCGCATCGGGCTCCCTGCTCCTTGGGAGCCTGCTTCTCCCTCTGCTTCTCTCTCTCTCTCTCTCTCTCTCCCCACCTCTGTCGCTCATGAATAAATAAATAAAATCATTTAAAAAAAAAGACTGCAACATCCTTTTTCCAAATGAGGTCCTAATCCAAGGTACTGGGGGTTAGGACTTCAACATATCTTTTTGGGGGACACAATTCAACCTGTCACACTTTCTAACTGTGCCTTTTAGTGACTAAGATTTCAATAAGGGTGAAATTTCCTCATCTATTCAATTAATTTCTATTATTAAACATTTGATTTGCATCCAACTTATATATGATTATAAATGTAATTAGCATTTCATGCATAACATTTTCCTTTATGCTGTTGAATGATTTTTTAAGGATAAATATTCAGAAGAGGGAATATCTGATCAAAGTTTATGAAAGGTTGAGGGCGCCTGGGTGGCTCAGTCGTTAAGCGTCTGCCTTCGGCTCAGGTCATGATCCCGGGGTCCTGGGATCGAGCCCCGCATCGGGCTCCCTGCTCCTTGGGAGCCTGCTTCTCCCTCTGGTTCTCTCCCTCTCTCTCTCCCTCTGTCCCTCATGAATAAATAAATAAAATATTTAAAAAAAGAATTTAAAAAAAAGTTTATGAAAGGTTGTGAGTACATTTTCAGGTATATGGTGTGAAGAGATGAAGCACAAGACAGAAAAGAATTACCCACAGGCTCATCAGCCAGAGAAAGCTTCCACGAGTCTGTCGTATTTTTTTTTTAAGATTTTATTTTTAAGTCATCTCCACACCCAAGGTGGATCTGAAACTCACAACCCAGAGATCAAGAGTCGCAGGCCCACCAACTGAACCAGCCAGGCGCCCCCTGCTGTATATTTTTATATACATTTACTACCCTTATTTTTTTTCTGAGTTAAAATCTTAAGGCAGGTAACATTTTGTATTCTGCTTTTCCCCTTAAAGTCCTAAACAGCTTCTCATCTCATAAACTGCATGATCAACTTTTGGGTGACTGCATAATGTTACACTATAGGAACATTTTTAAAATTTATTATTGAATATGCTGTTATGATACTTCCAAGTTTTCACTCTTATAAATAAACTGTGGTACACATTTTATGCATATATTGCTGAAATAAGTTTATTTCAGTAAGTGCCCAGAAAATGAATTCCTAGGTTAAAGTGCATAAAGGCTCCTGAGTCTTTGGAAGTTGCTTTTCAAAAGGGTTGTACCAGTGCACACTCACAAGCTATGAAAGGACGAATATGTCTATTTGCCAACCTTCCTTGCCAGCAGTGAGTTTTATCTTTTTATTTATTTTTTTTAAGTTTTGAAATCTTCCCAGGTAAAACATGGTATTCTGTTTTGTGTTTTTTGGTGACCAGCGATGCCATTTGTTCTTTTTTAAAAATTATTATTTATTATTTATTTTTTAAAGATTTTATTTATTTATTCATGAGAGACAGAGAGAGAGAGAGGCAGAAGGAGAAGCAGGCTCCCAAGGAGCAGGGAGCCCGATGCGGGACTTGATGCCAGGACCCTGGGATCATGACCTGAGCCGAAGGCAGATGCTCAACCATCTGAGCCACCCAGGCGCACTATTTATTTATTTATTATTAACATATAATGTATTATTTGTTTCAGGGGTACAGGCCTGTGATGCCATTTGTTCTTATGTTACCTTTCCTCCTTTGGAAGTTGTCTCTTCATGTCCATTTGTCTTTTTGGATCCTAATGTTTTACATAGAGATCTGTATATTCATTTTACATAGAAAAGATATTACCCTTTGTCATATCTGCCATATGGATTATGTTTTAGTCTGTTGACTCGTTTAAAAACTAGTTATTGGGAAATGCGAATCAAAACAACAGCAAGGGGCGCCTCACTGGCTCAGTTGGTGGAGCGAGCGACTCTTGATCTTGGGGTGGTGAGTTTGAGCCCCATGTTGGGCATAGAGATTAATAAAAATAATAAAACAACAAACAAAACCCCCCACAACAGTAAGATGCCACCTCACACACATTAGGATGCCTACTGTCAAAAACACCAGAAAGTAGCAAGGGTTGGTGAGGATGCGGAGAAATTGAAATCCCTGTGCGCTGTTGGAGGGAAAGCAAAATGGTGCAGCTGCTATGGAAACAGTATGGAGTTTCCTCAAAAAATTAAGCTGGTAGATTTTATGTTATGTGTATTTTTTTTTTGGTGTCTATGTTATGTGTATTTTGCTACAATTTTTGAAAAGAAAACCTAGGGAAGAAGAAAATATAACAGATATCCACTAAAAAACTTAATGAATTTTACCCCGTGTAAGGGATTTCTGTGAGCTGGGCATGGAGATTATAAAACAATAAGATGTCAAGGTGCCCACGCACCATGAGTATCCAAACGGAAACCAACATTCACAACACAGTCTTGTCTACGCTTTGATAGAGGATGTGGAGGATGGAGCAGCTGGGTGCCAGGGAGCATTCAGGGGCGATAGCCAACCCAGACCAGGTGAGGTGAGGGGTGGGCGTGAGGGGAGGGAAAGTTCCTGGCGGGCTCCATCTGGGACAGATTAGGAGCAAGCCTGGCAAAAAAGAGGGGGTTCATGCGTCATTTCAGTTACGCTTATATGACACACACCTGCGTTTAACGCTTCTGTGGGCAAAGCTGTTGACCTTTCTCCTGTGATTTCGTCCCATCCTTTATACTCATAAAGCCCTCTTCCCTCAAGAGGTCCCGCTGTGCCTTCTTCCTGATTTTCTGTGGTTCAATGTATTTTTACATGTAACTCCTTAGTCTACTTGGAAATGACTTCGACGATGGGCGTGGGGTCCAGGGGGAGGATAAGGGACCCCAGTGGGAGGGTGGAGAGGCAGAAAGGGGATGTCGGGCAGCTGATACTGTCTTCATTCTGCTGTCCTCCTTCCTGACATGGTGACTCTGGGACTTCTACACCGTTGACCCTCTTTCCTCCCTGTGGTTGTTTGAGCTGATGGGTGGGGTGGGTATGTAGCAGAAGCCCTGGGTGATTGGAAGTGATGATCCAGTAAGACCCTGCTGGCCTTGAAGCATGAAAGATGCAGGGCAGACTGCAGTAAGGACTTCCAATATAGGGATCGAACAGGACGGGATGGAAGCATATGTGCCATCGCTGCTACTCATAAGCTATCACTCTGTCTCAGCTCCCACTTTCCCCCTCCTTATAAATACAGTTGACCCTTGAATGATATGGGGTTTAGGGATGTCAAAAATCTATGTATAACTTTTGACTCCCAGTACCCTACTGTTGACAGGAAGCCTTATAGATAACATAAAGAGTCGATAAAATAAACATATTTTATATGTTAGATGTACTATATCCTGTGTTCTTACAATAAAGTAAGCTAGAGAAAAGAAAATGCTATTAAGAAAATCACAAAGAAGAGAAAATATATTTACAGTACTGTATTGTATTTACCGAAAAAACCTGTGTATAAGTGGATCCGTGTAGTTCAAACCCGTGTTGTTCAAGGGTCTCGGGTAACTTTATTTATCTGCTTGTTCACTTGTTTTGGGCTGTGTTCTTGCTGGACCATAAACTCCTAGAAGGCACGCATCTTGTCCATCTCGTTCCCTGTCGTATTCCCAGTGCTCGGAGTAGGGGCTGGTACTGAGCAGGTGCTCCTGGGCATGGGGTGAATGAATAAGAGGAAAGAATGACCTCTTTGTGCTGACCCCTGGGGGTGGAAGGAAGCCAGGATGAGCTGCCAATCTGAGCTGCCTGCTCCAATGCCTGTGGGCGGATTGCTGGATGAGGGTCTGAGGATTGGGACCCCCGAATCTGGGGCAGACCCCTTATGGTCTGGTTTTAGCGCCTGCGCTCCTGCATTCTATGGGAGGGGCAAGGGGGCTGAGGGGCCTAGGGCGTCTCCCACCCACAGATGCCCTCTTAGCTGAAGCTGGGGCTGGGCTGGAGATGAGGCAGAGGCTGGGCCTCTGTCTGGGTCCAAAGGGACGGGGCTGGGGGAGGCAGGGCTGAGGCAGGAAGGCGGCCGTTCCTGATGAAGTTTCCTGTCTCAGGGGCTCAGAGACATTCATTACAGCCAGGAGGAGAAGTAATTAAGCCAGAGAGCAGCAGGGGTGGGGGGAGAGGGAGGCCTGGTTTTCTCAGGAGGCTCCTGGTAAAATTAATAAGGGCAGAGGAGGGGAGGGCTCTGCCCAGTCTGGGAATATTGGTAACAGAGTCATGGCTTCAGGGCCGGAGTCACCCACATCTGTGCTGACCACCGGAGGAGTGGACCCAGAGGCCCGAGGAATATGTTGCCATCTGGCTCTATGAGGGCAGCCTGAGACAGAGAAGAGAGCATGGATCAGGGCCCCATTGGCCTGAGCTCTTGCCCCGGTGTCCATTTACCTGCTGTGGGACCTGGGGCAAGTTGCTTGACCTCTCTGAGCCTCAGTTTCTTTAGCAGTAAAACGGAGCTAAACACGCAGACCTTATAGGATTGCAGTGGGACGTCAATGTGACACTCTCAGCAGGGTGCCCGGCATGCCGCGGACACACGTGGAGCTGGGATTCAAGAGACAGTTTGTGGTGGGTGGGCGTGAGAATCCATCCACATGTGAGTGGGTGACGGGGTGGAGGGGCAGGAGCGTGCAGGCTCCCCTGACAGCGGCCCATGGTTCTGAGTCCTGGGGCAGACATAAGAGCCTCAGCTACGGTTTAACGGACACCTGCTCTGGGGTTTTTCTCCATTTTCTGTGGTCCTTACAATGGCCTTGCAAGGGTATTATTCCCATTTACAGATGAGGGAAACTGAGGCCCAGAAAGGCAAAATCAGTGGGCTGTGGAACTGAGATTCCAGTTTAGGCCTGTCTGGGGCCACAGTCCTCAAAGGATCCTTTCCTTTAAGGCTGCAAGAAACCCAGTCTTGGGGGGAACCATGGGGAGCAATGGGGGCACCTAGCCTCCTCCACAGATACCCCAAATGCCTCCCCTCTTGGACAAACATCTGGGTATGTGTCTTCAGGAGAGAAAGCGCTGGACACTCACCTCTCTTTATGGGCCAAGGGGTCCACCCTGTTGCCTACTCCTGGCCAATCTTGGGTCTCCCCTCCTCCGAGGCACTGAGCCTGGCCTCTGCTCTTTTCTCTGCTGAGACCACAGCCCTCTGGGCTCTGGTCCTTCCTTGGGCCTCATTCCTGGCTGGAGGCTGGAGGAAATGGGGAGAAGGGGCCGGGCTTTGGCTCTAGGGCAGGGAGGTGACAGGCAGAAGACATTAGGTTATAGTCCTGGGGCCTTCTGACAAGATGGGGAGAGGGGACAGGGAGCTGGTGGACAGGAAGAATTCCCACCCTGCAGGGGGCAGGCAGGAAAGAAGGGGTGGCAGCAGGTGGGGTTTAGGTGAGACACCCGTGTGCCAGGCAGGCCAGCCTAGGGGCAGCTCTCAGAAAGTCTGGGGATCCCATGAGGAGGAAGTGGGGTCTCCTACCCCTACCCTATGCAAATGTCAAAAATATGGTTCCCTGCTTGGGGCTAGAGTGCCAAGAAAATAAAGAGAACAATGTTTTATGGATTATACATTTTGTTTCGAATTATTTTAATTATTTCTTGTTTTTAATTTTCTCAGTTAAAACTTTTCTGATTATAAAAGTAATATCCATTGCAAATTATAACAATTACATAAAAATATAAAGAAAAAATAACCTGTAGTTCCATCCCAAGAGATGACTATCCTTGACATTTTTTTTAAAGATTTTATTTATTTATTTGAGAGAGAGAGTGAGCGAACGAGCAGGAGTGTGTGTGGGGGGAGGGAAGGCAGAAGGAGACTCCCCGCTGAGCAGGGAGCCTGACAAGGGCCTAGATCCTGGGACTATCCTTGTACTTACCCTTGGATATACCTACTGGTTACCTTCACAGAAATGGGAACCTGGATAAAAGGTAAACACCCATGACTCTAAATCAGCCTTCTGAAAATTCTCCTACAGTCTCCTCTCTAGTGTTCGCCAAGGGGCTGGTCATGGCCTGGGCAGCACTGGGTATTAGTGCTGGAAAAAAAAAATCTCCGTCCCCCAATTTTTTAATTGGGAAAAAAGTATCTCTTTCTTTTAATTTGTATTTCTTTGATTAATAGTGAGATAGAATACATATTTTTCACATTTACTAGTTACTTGCGTTTCATCCTTGCTCACTTTTTCAAACAGGGATCTGGGTCATTTTTTTTATTGATTTGTAGGTACTCTTTCTATATTCCAGACCCAATGCTTCTTTGGTTGTGTATGTGGTAAATATGTTTTCTTGAGTTTGAGGCCTGCCATTTAGTTTTTTTTTTTATTATATAGAGAAGTGTTACATTTTAATGTAGTCCAACTTATACAATTTTTAATATATTTATTTCACTTGTTTTTGTATTGAGAAGGGCCTTTTCTTTTATCACCACTTTCCTACAAGTTTGGAGGAGGAACAAAGTCATGCCTGGTACCACCGCCTCATGCAACCAGACTGGATTTAATTAAGAGCAAAATCGAGACTTAACGATCTGACCAAGCCCCGGTCTAGACTTCGGCAATCAATTTCGGTGACCTCAGAGCCTACTCTGTGCCTGCCACCCAGATACCAGCTGCTTCCTCCGCTGTGCCTCAGTGTCTTCCTCTGTAAACCGTCGAGGCTGGACTAACCCGGGGGCCTCTCGGGAGGAGGTCCCTGCAGGCTCCAGGTTCAGAGGGCGCCAAGTTCAAATCCATATGCTAAGGTTTCCACCTAAGTAAGCAGTTTCCACCTCTGCAAAATGGGAATAGTAGCAGTGCCTCCCTCGCCAAGTGGTTGGGAAATTGTTGCGAAAATGAAATCAGATGCAGCCCCGCGCCCCAGTTAAGCCTCGGTCGAATCAGATACTAGTTAGTACTACTAGTAGAAGCGTTTAGGAATTCCTGACCAGCCTCCTGCTGCCACCCACTGGGAATCCAGGTCAAGACGTGGGTCCCTGGCTGTGTCGCCTCCACGAGGGGAAGGAGGCCCGGGCAGACAGACGAGCACCGGGCCGCCAGGGCTGGTGGCCCTGGCGGGTTGGGGGGGAGGGGGACTCCCCCGGGAGAAGAGGGACCAGGGCCGTTGGGCGGGGGGCGGGGGGGGGCGCGCAGCAGCCGCGGCAGTGCGCTGGGGAGTCTCCGGCCTCCCCCGGGTTGGGGCCCTCCTAACAGCTACCCCATCATCGCTCCGGATCCGCCGGGCGATCGGAAGCGGGCAGGATGCCTGGAAGTGGCGGTGCCCTCCGCTCCCTCCGGTCCTTATCAGCGCCGGGCCGGATGAGCGCGGCGGGGCGAGGGGTTCCGGCACTGCGCGCTGCTGGCCCTGCGAGAGATAATGTGTTTGCGGGAGATAAGCGCGGCGCGGCCGCTCGTAGGCTCTGTACACAGACGCCACTTAGCTGTGCAAACACCTGCCGCTCGCCTCGGGCTGGCGGCCGGCGCAGGACCCCCGCGCGGGTGGGGCGGCGTGCGGCGGGGGCGGTCACCCGCCAGCCGCCAGGGTGTGGGGTGAGCGGTGGGAAAGCGTGTGGAGTGGGCGGACCTGCGCGCGGGTGTCCCCCTGCGGCCTCTGGGTCCCTGAGTGTGAGAGCTGGGTGCGTGCCCGCGTGGCAGGGTGGGCGGTGGGTGCAGGTGGGTATCTGAAGGAGTCCTCCTGTGATGTGTGAACCCTTGGGGTAAGGGCCCTCACACCCAACCGTGTCGCCTCCAGCCAGGCCCCAGGGATCTATCCACTACTCCCTACCAGGTGTTGCCTTCCTCCCCTTGGGGACAGGCACCGAGACCCGGAGGGTCCCAGAAGCTGCGGGGCTCAGGCCACCTGTGTCCTGGCGGGGCTGGGTCTATGGGACACTGACCAGGCTCCAGAGCTGGGGGCTAAGTTAGAGAGGGGCTTCCCTGGGAGAGCCCCTGGAAGGTGACCACACCCTCTGACTGCCTCCTTCATCCCAGGGCTCTCAGCTCTGCCCCCTAAACTCTCCTTAGAACCCTGTTTTCCACTCCCAGCTGCTTTCAGAACCTCAACATGCTGCTGGAGACCACGGGCTTGGCGCCACCACCATCCTTTTCCTTCTTAGGGTACCCCATGCCAAGGTTGTCTGAGGGACAAACCATCTTATCTAGGAGAAAATGACCAGCTGCCCCCAGACCAGGGAAGCCTACTCAACAGACTGGTCAGAGGCATCCTGCCCAGGCTCCCAGTTGAACACAGAATCCAGCTTGGCCCAGCTTCAAGCATGTCTTACTGACATCTCATTAGCTTGAAAGACTGTCCAGTTCTGTCCAGTCATGCCTGTTTCTGCCACATGCCCAAATCTGCTTTATTTCCCAGGACTCCTGCTTTTGCCAGAACCTTGGCTAAACCCTGTGTTTTTGGCCTGACTCCTGCCCGAAAGCAAAGCCACCAAATACTAGCATAGAGCTCGTGCACTGCAAAAGAGCATCAAATCTCAGGGGCACCGTTCACATTGTAGACATGGAGTAGTGTATATGAGCATGCGGTGATCTCTCCATCAAATGCTTGATCAGCAGGGGAGCCCCCGCCTACAAAATACCACACCGGCACCCAGGGCCTTACGGTATGAGAATTAAGTGGGCAGGGCACCTGGTTGGCTCACTCCGTGGAGCATGCGACTCTTGATCTCGGGGTTGTAAGTTTGAGCCCCACGTTGGGTGTGGAGATTACTTAAAAATAAAATCTTTTTTTTTTAAAGATTTTATTTATTTATTTGACAGAGAGAGAGACAACGAGAGAGGGAACACAAGCGGGGGAGTGGGAGAGGGAGAAGCAGGCCTCCCGCCGAGCAGGGAGCCCGATGCGAGACTCGATCCCAGGACTCTGGGATCATGACCTGAGCCGAAGGCAGACGCTTAACGACTGAGCCACCCAGGCGCCCCAAAAATAAAATCTTAAAAAAATAGTGACATATTCACAAAATGGAATATTATGTAAGATGAGAATGAACAAGCTATATGTTATACATTTAACAACAGGGTGAACTTCACAAACATAATGTGGTGCATAAAGAGGGGGACACTTAACACTTACCATGTGATTCCATTGATATGGTTGAAGTAAGGGTAAGTGATTACCCTCAGCAGGGAAGTGACAGGAAAGGGGGCAATAGGAGGACTTCTGGGGGACTGGTAATGTGCTCTCTTATACTGGGTGCTGGCTACACTGGTGTGTTTAGTTTGTGGAAACCCATCGAGTTGAACATTTACAGTTTGTGCACAATAATGTATGGGTGCTATTCTCCAATAAAAAAAGTTGAAAAAAATTTAAAGCATTTGGAGGGGGGCACCTGGATGATGCAGTCGGTTAAATGTCTGACTCTTGGTTTCGGCTTGGGTCATGATCTCAGGGTCGTGAGATCAAGCCCTCTTCAGGCTCCTAGTCAGGCTTGGAGTCGGGCTCTGTGCCGGGTGCAGAGGCTGCTTAAGATTCTCTCTTTCCCTCTCCCCCTGCCCCTCACCACCATTCACACGCACACACTCTCTCTCTCAAATAAGTAGATCTTAAAAAAAAAAAAAAAATTATAGAACTACCATTTGGGTGAATTTAAGCCCTCTGCCACTGACTAAACTCTCTGCCCTGTTTTTTTTCCTCTCCTCCCTATCTCCCCCCTTCCATCCTGGGCCTCATCTGGATGCTCACATCCTCATTTCCCTTTTGGCCTGCTTCTGGTTGCTCAGGTCATGGGATTATATTCAAATACTTCTAAATTTTTTCTTGTTGCTGTTATTAGAGACGGGAGTGCTTTAAAAGTTTGTTTTTTTTTTTTTTTCTTCCCACAAGGATGCCGTATACACAAGTGCAGTCCTTGCCCAGAAGTCTTGTTTCCCCTTTGGATGTGTTATTATTGGGGATTAGGTCCAGCTGAGAGTGAAGGAAAACTCAAATTTATAATGTCTCAACCCGGTTGTTCTCAAACTTGAGTGTGTATCAGAATCAAGCAAGAGGCCTTGTTAAAACCCAGTCCCCACCCCCAGATTCTGATTTAGTTCTCAGGATGGGACTTGAGAATGTGTCTTTCTAACAGGTTGTGAGGTGATGCTGTAGCTCTTGAACTGGAAACCACACTTTGAGAATGATTGCCGTAAACATACAAGGTCTTATTCTCTTGTTTAAAAAGCCCAGAAGTTGGCATCCTGGGTTGGTGTGGTGGTGAATTGTCAGGGATCCAGGGCCTGTCAGGCTTTTCACACTGGCTGTCTAAGGTGTCCTTTGCCTTATGGTCCAACATGGCTGCTGGAGCTCCAGCCATTAGGTCTTCCTCCAGCAAACAGAAAGGAGGATGAAGCAGGAAAACAAAACAAAACAAAACAAAACAAAACACATACCATTATGGTGCCTTAAAATGCCTTGAATGACACTTCCTGGAAATTTTAAACATTGCTTTCATTTGTAATTCATTGGCCAGAACTTAGTCATATCTACATAATTAATTGCAAGAGAGGTTGGGACTATGTGTGGGGTTTTTTTGTTTTTGTTTTTGTTTTTGTTTTTATTCTGGATGGCCAGGTTTCAGCTAAGTCTGAGGTTATCTGACTAACGAAGAAGAGAAGAATAGATTTGGGGACAATCAGCAAGTCAGAGAACATATCCCAAGCCACCCCATCAGCCCAGGGCCAGGGAGCCAGGCCTGTGCCAGAGGCCCAGGCCCAGCTGGTAAGATTAGGTGACCTCATGTAGGCAAGTCACCTTCCCTCTTTGTTTCTCATATCTTTTGTCTATGAAATAGAGACTCATTCATATCTGTATTCCAACATACCTTTATTGAGGTTCTCCCGCGGCCTGGCACTGGGCTTGGGGCCACGATGGAGAGAAATAAGTCAAGGGCACTTCATGCCAGGTGCGCACAGTCCAGGGGGCAGATGGACAAACACCTCTGCCCTTCTGATGGGGAGCCCAGCCGCAGAGTTGGAGTGGGGGTGACCTCTACGAATAACATTTCCTCCTACCTTTACTGTTGTAGGAACAGATACAAATCATGCGTGTGTGACTTACAAATAGTTAAGTACTGTGGAGAATGTGTGGCTTTTCTCTCTGAGGGACAGACCCAAACGGAGTGTCTGGGGAGTAATTCCCAATGTCGCCACGCCTCACCAGCAGGAGAGGGAGGTGACCTGGGGGAGAGTGTGGTGGGGGCTTCAGATATTCATGGAGGCCATGGACAGTCTTCCTCAGGAAGATGACCCTTCACACAGATTTTGTCATGCAACTTTAAGGGATTCACAGATTCCCAAAGCCCATCGAAGGACCCTGGTTAAGAACTTATTGTAGGGGTGCCTGGGTGGTGCCGTCGGTTAAGCGTCCTCCTCTTTGTTTCGGCTCAGGTCACGATCAGAGTCATGAGATCGAGCCCTGAGGCAGGCTCCCCACTCAGTGGGAAATCTGCTTGAGATTCTCTCTTTCCCTCTGCTCCTCCGCCCAACTCATGTGCTCTCTCTCTCTCTCTCAAATAAGTTAAAAAAAAGGGGGGGCGCCTCGGTGGCTCAGTCATTAAGCGTCTGCCTTCAGCTCAGGTCATGGTCCCAGGGTCCTGGGATCGAGCCCCGCATCGGGCTCCCTACTCCGCGGGGAGCCTGCTTCTCCCTCTCCCACTCCCCCTGCTTGTGTTCCCTGTCTTGCTGTGTCTCTCTCTGTCAAATAAATAAATAAAATCTTTAAAAAAAAAAAAAGGGATCTTTACTGTAGAGAAAAATCTTCTCAGCTAGTGGTGGTTTTTAAGAGCCGCAGGCTCTGGGACAGCAGTTTCAAGAGGTTTTCCTGAATAGCTCCGTTCCGGAGCAGGGACCGCAAGCAGGAAGACCCCTGTGGCAGGGGCAGGGATGGCTCGGAGACTGGACTGTGGTTTCTGGGGACCTCAGAGCTGGGCAGAGGAGAGGGGAGAGTGGGCAGAGGTGAGGCAGGAGAAAGTGGCCGGAGGGGCGAAGGAGGAGGGAGGCAGGGAGGGCCACGAATGTGTCACGCCAAGGAATGAGCAGGTCTGTGGTGCCTGTGGTGGGGGTAGGTAGGCCCAGAATGGGCTTCAGGCCAGCGCCCTCTGGCTGGGGGCAGCACCCCCCCGCATCCTGTAAGGTGCAAGGGGGTGTCAAGGAGAGGCACACCCCCCCCCACCAAACCCTAGGTTCTGTACAGCTGGCCTGGACCTCAGTCTCCCCGGGAGGCGCCGGCAGGGCGGATGATGGGTTGTGTTCTGTTTTCTCCTCTCTCTGCTGTCACCTCCCTGCTCCCTGCGTGGATGGCACAGACTGAGTCACACTAATGGCTTTCTATGGAGCCCTCAGAACTAATGAAGCTGCTAACAAGTGATTGAGCAAATGAGTCGACACCACTTTATCACTCCACTGGGGGCCATGGAGCAGGCCATGGGCTGCACAGGGGACATGGAATGGAGTAGGGGTGAAGCCTGTTGCTTGGGCCGGGCAAGGGAGGGAAGGGGGTGGAGAGGGAGAAGTGGGAGGTTCCGGGTGAGGGAGGAGAGGACAATGTGTGGAAAGGGGCTTAGTGAGAGCTGTGGAGAGGGATGGGGAGATGCAGGGGGCAGAGAAGTGGAGAGGGGAGTGGAAGGGGTGTTGGGGGCAGGGGATGGGGTGAGGGTCCCCTTTGGTGCTGGGCACTGGGGGAGGCAAAGATAGGAAGGCCAGGCCTTGGCCCCGAGGAGACCACAGTTTGGTTGGGGAGGGAGAGAGATATACCCATTTTTGTATTTATCAAAGAAGCCTGTGACATGGGCTTTATTATTCCCTTTTTGCAAAGAGGCTCAGAGAGGTCAGGCAACTTGCCCAAAGTCACACAGCTGAGAAATGCAAGTGAGATTCAAACCCAGAACAGCCTGACTCCAGAATCCATGCCTTTTCCACCACCCTCAGTTTTGCAAGTATGTGGAAGGGAAGGCATGATCAGAGGGGCACCTGGGTGGCTCAGTCGTTAAGTGTCTGCCTTCGGCTCAGGTCATGATCCCAGGGTCCTGGGATCGAGCCCCGCATGGAGCTCCCTGCTCGGCGGGGAGCCTGCTTCTGCCTCTCCCCCTGCTTGTGCTCTCTCTCTCTCTCTCTCTCTCTCTCTCTGATAAATAAATAAATAAAATCTTAAAAAAAAAAGAAGACACGATCAGAAACTGCTAAGAACAGATTACTCTGGGTTGATCTAATTTGCCTCATTAATGGAATTACTTGTCGGGGGTGGAGGTGCCACAGGCTCTTGGCAAAATCTCTCCTGACATCCTGTGGACACAGGGGTGACGTATGGGCAAATGGCTCAATGGCTGGAAGAATTTCTAATTAGATGTGGGGCCAATTCTAAAGATAGCTGATGGCAGAGCTGAGGCTATCAGTGGGGACAGCGACTCTGGCCCATGGGACTCTGTCCTTGGTCCTGTTCTCCTTCACATTTTTTTTTTCCCTTTTCCCTTCCCTTGTATTTATTTCTCATTACCCAAGTAATGTATGTCTATTGTAGACAAATGTAAACTATGGATCAACAAAAAGAAAGAAAAAGCATCCTGGATCTTACTAAGAACATTCGCCCAACAGTCTTTTCAACTTGCTGTAAGTTTGAACATTTTCAGAATGAAATGTTGGGGATAAAAAACCCTCAACAACAACAAACCCTCAACAAGGGACACTGGGCTGGCTCAGTGTGGGACTCTTGATCTCGGGGTGGTGAGTTCGAGCCCCACATTGGGTGTAGAGATTTCTTAAAAATAAAATCTTTAAAAAAATCTCTCAACAAAAGGTGACCCACTGTTCACATTTTGGGTGTATCCTGCCAATCGCTTTACTGCAAATAATAGCCATAAACTGTAGCATTTTATGGGGCATTTACCATGAGCTGGCAATGGTGCTGAGCGTCTGATGGGCACCATATCATTAAATCATCATCTCCCTTTACGGGCAGTTTTATGATCTACTTTTCACAGATGACAACGCCAAGGCTCAGAGATAAAGTAGCTTGGCCACAGAGGCTGGGGGAGTGGATGAAGCAGAGTTTGAACCGGGATTTGTCTGGCTCTGGAGTGGAACTCTGAGCATCTAGGAGACCCCACGCTCTCTAACTGCACCTGGACGTGCTCCCCCACAGTCCTCCCCTCCTCACCTCACCTCCTGGGGGCTGTTTGTGCTGGGTGGTCATGAGTCTTCATGCTGCTTCCCTTCTGCTTGTACAGAACCCTCTGGGGACACCACCAAGGTGTGAACTCCCAGAAGGCACAGACCCCAGGGGAGCAGGATATTCTCCTGGTCTTTAAGCAGCAACCGCCAGCGGGCATTTCTCATATGTTCCTTATACAGGCAGGTGTCTCAGGTTCAAAAAGCCAGGAATCTATTTTATTTTTAACACTTCTTGAAAGCTTACTATTTACCAGGCACTGTGGTAAGCTCTTTAGAGATAGTAACTTTAAAAAAAAAATGATTCTAAAAAGTAACATACAGTAAAATTGACTTTTTTGGTTAGGGTACAGTTCTGACTTTTAACACGTGTGTAGATTCCTGTGGTCACCACCACAGGTCAGGATTCGGAAGAGTTACGTCACCCTGAAGGGCTCCCAGGCTCTGCCCCCGTGCAGTCATTCTTCCTCCTACCCCTATCTTCGGCAACTACTGATCTGCTCTTTATCAACCATAGTTTTATCTTTTTGAGAATGTCCTATAAGTGGAATTATACAGTATGTGACCTTTTAAGACAGGCTTTTTGCACTCAGCCTAATGCCTTTGACATTAATCCAATTTATTCTGCATCTCAATGGTTCATTCCTCTTAACTGCTAAGTAGTAAATATCGCAGTGTAGGAATGTATCATAGCTTGCTCCTTCGGTCACTCACTGAAGGATATTCGGATTGTTTCCAACTTGGGGAAATTATGAGCAGAGCTGCTATAAACACTCATGTACAGGTTTTTGTGTGGACATATGTATTCGTTTCTCTAAGATAAATGCCTTGGAGTGGGATTTCTGGTTTCATAGAGGGTCTAAAGGGTCTCAAGTTTAACTTCAGAAGAAAATGCCAAAATCTTTAGGCATCTGTCTGAGTCTTCCTTCACAATTCTTTTAGTGCAGATCTGCTGGGAGCAAATTCCCTTAGTTCTTTTTTTCACTGAGAATTTCTTTTCTTTTTGTTTTTGTTTTTTTTTTAAGATTTTATTTTTAAGTAGTCTCCACACCCAAGGTGGGTCTTGAACTCATACCCCCGAGATCAAGAGTTGCACGCTGCACCCACTGAGCCAGCCAGGTACCCTCTCTGTGGCTTACAGTGCATGATTTCTAGTGCTCTATCTTCACGTTCACTGGTTCTTTTCCTTTGTTGTATCCATTCTGCTATTTGATCCCATCCAGGAAATTTCTATTTTGGTTATTTTATTTTTTCACTTCTAAAATTTCCATTTGGTCCTGTTTTTATATCTTTAATTTAATAGCTGAGACTTTCTATCTTTTCATTCATTCAAAGAGTATTTGCCTGAAGCATGTAAAATAGCTGCTTTGGGGGCGCCTGGGTGGCTCAGTCAGTTAAGCGTCTGCCTTCAGCTCAGGTCATGACACCAGGGTCCTGGGATGGAGCCCTGCATCGGGCTCCCTGCTCGGCGGGGAATCTGCTCCTGCCTCTCCCTCTGCCCCTCCCCACGCCACTCATGTTTTCTCTTGATTGCTCACTCTCTCAAATAAAATATAAGAAGTCCAAAAAGAATAAATAAAATAAAATAGCTGCTTTGAAGTCTTGGTCAGAGAAATCCAGCCTCTGGGTCATCTTGGCATTTGCATCTGTCTGAGTTGAAGATTCTCCTGGTTCTAGTATGCTGCATAATGCTCCCTTGTATCCTGGGTATTTAAAAAGGTTATGTTGTAAGAATCTGGCTATTGTTAAAGTTCTTCAGAGAATGTGGGCGATTTCGTTTTAGCAGGCAACTGACCCGGGTGGCTTCAGGCTGTGAGTCCTGACCAGATTTCCGTGGGTGATAGTTTCAATGTCATTTCAACATCAAAGCTTTTGCAGTGGGGTTCAGCTTGGTGCCATGTGTGTCACATCCAGTGGCCAGTCTGGGACCTGGGCGGTGGTCTATCCTCTAGCCCAGTCTTACGCTTACACTGGAGACCAGATCCATTCGAGTACAGCCTGAGGGGTGAGCTCAGGAGCTCGTGAACTTGGTGAACTTGCTCTTCCCTGTCTGTGATTTCCTTCGTGATTTCTCACTCCCTGGGGATTCCCTGTTTTGCTCTCCAGTGAGAAAATGGGGGTTACCCTGCTCTGCTGCACACTCCTTGTGACTGTGCCCGACTTCAGGCTCACCCCACCCTCTTGGGGACACAACTCTTTGATCAGAGGGGGACGTTCCCCTCCCTTAGAGTTTAAGGTGTGGGGGGGGGCTTACCGTCACCACTGCCACTGCCGCGGAATTGTCTGGGGGCCAGGGCGGGAGAGAATGCAGAAGAGAAACCCGGGGGCTGCACTACTCTCTCTGAGTGTTAGGCTCCCCTTTTCCCCCCTCGAGCAGAACCAGAGAGGTTCTGCTGTCGACCTCTCTCTTCACTGCCGTGCCCAGTCTGCCTTCTGGGCTGTCTTGTGTCCCAGCTGGGGGCCACCAGAAGAAACCGGGATGTCACCACCTCTGTGTTGAGCAGTGCTTCGATCTCTGCCTTTCTTCCTCAGCGTGCCCAGTGCCCTTTGCTTCTCCGACTCCCCAGATGGCTACTCCACGCATCGCTGTTCAAGTTGTAGAGCTGCGTTCAGTGGGACAGACAGGGCGGCCTGGCCTTACTCCATCTCAGCTGGAACCTAATCGCTTTTAAAATTGTCACAACTGGGGGTGCCTGGGTGGCTCAGTCAGTTGGGTGTCTGCCTTCGGCTCAGGTCATGACCCCAGGGCCCTGGGATCGAGACCCATGTCTGGCTCCCTGCTCAGCGGGGAGTCTGCTTCTCCCTCTCTCTCTGCCCCTTCCCCCACTCCTGCTCTCTGTCCTCTCTCTGGCTCGCTCCCTCTCTATATGTCTCAAATAAATAAAATCTTAAAAAAAATAAAATGGTCACAACTATACAAAGTAGATACTGTTGTCATCTACATCTGACAGATGACAAAACTGAGGTACATGGAGGGTGAGTAATTTGTCCAAGGTCACGCAGCTCGTAAGCGGCCAACCCAGTCCTCCTGGCCCTGGAGTCTGTGTTCTCAGCCCCTAGTTCTGCAGCCTTGGAGGCAGGTGCACGCTAGCCCTGGGGAGTGAGGTCTGGTGCCCCTTCTATAGTGGGCAGGGCCCCGTGTCCCCCACTGCCTAGCCTGCAGGGTGGGCAAAGGGAGAGTGCAGAGTGCAATGGGACAGGAATACACTTTTGTCTTTCGGAGTGTGTACATGTCTGTGTGTATACACACATGTATGTGTATACACATGTATGTGTGGTTGCTAAATCATGCAGCCCCTGCACGTGAGGGGGTGGATTCATTCGTTCAGCAAATATTGCTGACCCCCGCCCCTGTGGCATCCCCCACCCCTGGGGATACATCAGTGAGGAAAACAAAGACCCCTGCCTTCATGGAGCCTATATTCTAGGAGTGTCTTAGTCTGTTCAGGCTGCTATGACCAATTCCCATAAACTTGATAGTGCTTAAAAAGCAAAATTTATTTCCTACAATTCTGGAAACTGGGAAATCCAAGATTAAGGCACCGGTAGATTCAGGGTCTGGGGAGAACCCCTTCCTGATTCATAAAGACGATTCGTGCTATGTCCTCACATGGCAGAAGGGCTGAGGGAGCTTTCTGATATCCCATTCATGAGTCCTCGTAAACTAATCACCCACCAAAGGCCCCACCTCCTAAGAGCATCACATTAGGGGTTAGGATTTCAACATACGAATTTTCAACATACGACATTCAGTCTGTCGCAAGTAGGCAGACAAGCATAATAAATAAGTTAGTGTATAGTATGATAGAAAGTGGCAAGTGCTGTGGGGAAAAAAACAGGATGGGTGAGGAGCATCGGGAGCGCTGGGGGAGAGGGTTGGACGTATATTTATTGGCAAGGAAGGAGCCCTGCGATGTCTCATTGAACAACAAATGTAAGACAAAACGCAGTCTATACAGCATATTCCATTTTTTACTTATGGTAAAACTGTGTTCTACAAGCCTTAAGGAGGAGGGCACCGCCTCAACTGTGCATTCCATGTGGCTCTCTCGTATTGCAGGGGACAGAATAAAGTTAAACCCTTTCTGAAGAATCCCTTTGTGGTTACACCCCAATTCCAAGACCTGCTGCCCATTCTTAGATCTGCACTGCTCTTTCTTTGGACTTCCAACGAGTGAGTCAAGTCATTTGTGGTGGGAAGCCAAGATTTCCCACTCAGCCGCCGGAAGAGTTGGAAATTCTGTTCATGGAGCCGGAAATCCCTGGAGATTTGGGGGTTAAGTCAAGGGCCAGCTACTGATTTGAACACTCTGTGCTTCCATTCCACCTTCTGCAAAAATGGGGCAAAATATGTTTGCAGTGAAGACTAAGTTAATGTGTGAAAAGGCCTGGTATATTGGAAGCACTTGAGAAATGTTGATTCATTATTTTGGCTGACACTGAGTTTTAGTTGACTGGGAGACATCCAAATGGGTATGTCTGGGACAGAGGATGATATGGGTCAGGAGCTCGACAGGGAAGCAAGTGACGGAGATTTGGGGCTTATTCCCAGACGGGGCTGTGGCATAAGACGAAATACATATTTGGTCTTTGTCCCCAGGTCCTGACACAGAGCTCCTAAAGCCCTCGGCATTTCCTGGGTGAGAGGAGCATCTTTTTTTTTTTTTTTTAAAGACTTTATTTATTTATTTGAGAGAGAGAATGAGAGAGAGAGAGTACATGAGAGGGGGGAGGGTCGGAGGGAGAAGCAGACTCCCCGCTGAGCAGGGAGCCCGATGCGGGACTCGATCCCGGGACTCCAGGATCATGACCTGAGCCGAAGGCAGTCGCTCAACCAACTGAGCCACCCAGGCGCCCCAAGGAGCATCTTTTGTTTTAATGAGGGGACTCTTGGTGAGGGGGCCCCTAGAAAACTTCAGGAAGGGGACTGGCCACCAGAAAGACCAAGCCTTGATGGGAAGCCTGGAACTTTCGGCCCCACCCCCATCTCCAAGGAGGGCCGTGCACTACAGCTCCACAAGATAGAAGCTCCTGACCTCGGGACCCTTCCACCCCTTGCCCCATGTACCTCTTTATCTGGCTGCTTATTTGTATCCTTTATAACATCCTTTATAATAAACCAGTAAATGTAAATAAAGTGTATTCCTGAGTTCTTGGAGATGTTCTAGCAAATTATCAAACCCAAGGATGGGGTCGTGGGAGTCCCAGATTTATAGCCAGTTGGTCAGAAGCATGGGAGGCCCAGGACTTTCGATGGTGTCTGAAGTAGGGGGCAGGACTGGGTCACTGGGCCCGTGGGTGGTGGGAGCTAACCTTGGGTAGTTAGTGTCAGAATTGAATCAAATTGCTGAGCACCCACTTGGTGTCAGGAGAATCAGAGAGCTGGTTGTTGAGGTGGGAAAACACCACTGAGTTGGCTAAAACCATGCGGGAAGATGATATCCTCGGGGTGGGGACCACATATCCTAGGCTCCCTCCTGGCGAGGAATGGCCATGTGACCAAGTTCTGGACACTGGGGTAAGAGCTGAAGTCATGTGTGCAGCTTCCCCATTAGATTTTTAAAAGGAAAACGCTCACCCTCTATTTCTCTTTACTCATTGCCATGAGCTGGCATGTGAATGTGGGGAGATGATCATTCTTCCGCCAAACAGATGAATGCAGCTGTGTCGGGGTAACAAGATAGAAGGTGCTGGGCTCCTTGGGGGCCAGAGCCCCCTACCTCTGGACCGTCTGCCAGCTCAGACCCTTATATGAGAGGGAAATCCACCTCAGTGGCATCGAAGCTACTGTTATTTGGTCTCTATCAAGGCAGCCGCACCAATATTCTAACTTGATATTCTCACTTGTTCACTGATTCGGCAACCATTTCCTTGGCGCACCATGGGAGACGTCCGGAGTCATAGATACAAGGTCTCACATGGCCTGGTTTATCATTTCTCTCCCCATAATCACGCCGCTTTTCAGAATCTGAGTTTCTGTACCAGCAGCACAGACTTCCTGTGACTGTAGGTCCCCGAGACGTTCCAGACTCAGACAGGAGGCTCATCCCTAGGAACGGGAGCATTGCCGTGGGGTGGGGCTGGGGGGATGTGCACAGGTCTTCCTGGCGGGGGCTGGAGCCCGGGGCCCCTCCCAGCTACCTGGTTACAGGATTCACAACACATACTAGCATTTTCTCTTTATTGATTTAGAAAATTCTTTACTCTTTCTCTTCCTTCCTTCCTTCCTTCCTTCCTTTCTTTTCCCAATGCGACCTGAGATCTCACGACCCTGAGATCAAGACCTGAGCTGAGATCAAGAGTCAGACATTTAACCAACTGAGCCACCCAGACATTCCAGTTTATTAATTCTTTATTTTTTATTTTGTTTTTTAAATTTTTATTTTTTAATGACAGAGAGAGCTTGAGCGGGGAGGGGAGGAGCAGAGGGTGAGGGAGAGAGAGAATCTTAAGCAGGCTCCACGCCCAGCACCGAGCCCAACGTGGGGCTCGACTTCACGACCCTGAGATCATCACCTGAGCCGAAATCAAGACTCAGACTCTTAACCAACTGAGCCACCCAGGCGCCCCTTTATTAGTTCTTTAAATTATTAAAGAAATAGAGGGGCGCCTGGGTGGCTCAGTCGTTAAGCATCTGCCTTCGGCTCAGGTCATGGCCCAGGGTCTGGGGATCGAGCCCCGCATCGGGCTCCCTGCTCCGCGGGAAGCCTGCTTCTCCCTCTCCCACTCCCCCTGCTTGTGTTCCCTCTCTCGCTGTGTCTCTCTCTGTCAAATAAATAAATAAAATCTTAAAAAAATTATTAAACTAATATATACACCATATAAAAACATTCAAATTCAAAATATACAGAATATAGGTAAATTGCTGGAGAAATCCTTGCTTAGAGATAAGCAGGACTGGGTCACTAGCCAGTCTTTAGAAAAGGCTGGCCCAAGTGGGCAATCATAAAAATAGAAACATATATGCCCTTGTCATTTTGTTTTGACTTCAAACATATAAATGCACATTTAGGCACTAGGCTGTCTTTGGGCTCCTGACTGGAGTTGTCTTTGTCTCCCTCGCATTAATCATTCCCACAACCCATCACCTGTTATTTCCAGTTTCCTTAAATGGGGTGAGAATGTAAGGACATGAGTGAAACTATCCGGTGCAGAAACCGCTTAGATTTTTTTTAGAATTTTCTCCGAAGAACTTCTAGTTATCCTTCACACCTCATGCAACATTTCGGCAATTCTCTGGTCGATTCAGAGCAGCCAACTTAGTTTTCAAGGAAGTGATTCTGTGCACTCACATTTCATCAGTCTGTGTAATATTTAAGTGAATTACGTGATAATAGGATTATAGGATTACAATGACAAGTATACCTGGCTGAAAGAGGCGAGAGATCCAGCTGACTCTTGGTAAACAGGCAGCCCGACCCCCAGGGGTAACTGAACTACCTGCTTTTTGAGACCACGGGTCAGCGCACCGTGGTTCCGCGAACCTGTTTTTGTATGTCCTGAGTACAAATGGTTTTACGACGGATGGTTTTATATCTTTAAATGGTTGGAAAAAATCAAAAGGAGAATATTTCATGATGTGAAGTGGATGTGAAATTCAGTCTTTGATATCCACCAATAAAGTTTTATTGGAGTGCAGCCACGCCCATTCTTTTTTTTGGGGGGGCGCCTAGTTCTACCGCTGCTTTTGTGTGACAGTAGCCAAGCTGAATGGCTGAACAGAGACTAAAATATTTACTATTTGGTCCTTTTCAGAAAGGCTTTGCCAGCACCTGTTCTAGAGAGAAGCCTGAAGCTTGGGAGTGTACCATGCCTCAGGTATCTGTCGCCGCGATTTACGGAAGGACCGACGACTTGGGGTAAGGGAAGTTTTCCTAGGAGAACTCCTGCCATCAGAATCGAAAATCCTTTCTTTCTTGGCATTACTACCTCCCAAAGGCACCCCCTAGATATAACCAGAATCCACGGTGTTACAGTTTGAACCATTTCTCATTGACCTCACTCACTCACCCACGGTCCCCGTTGCCCTTCACAGGGCTTTGACAGTGACAGATCATGGGAAGTAGAGGGTGGCCCTATCTGCTCCCCTACCATTAATCCAAGCAGATGACAAAGCTTCCTTGAATGCAGCTAATAACCCTTTGGAGAGGTGGCCATTTCTCAACGGTGGCAACGTGTTATTCCTCATTCTTTGCTTCATTCCGCGCAAAGAGCCAGAGTGTTTTTAGGTAACAGGACATTTGTACTCATGACAAAATGAACAGGCTTGCATTTCGATAAGCACCATCATGGTAGCCAGTATTTTCCCGGGCTGTGGCTGGGAATCAAGATAGCATAGAGTTTCACATGGGCAATACACAAGCAGCCTTAACCATCGGAGAGCAGACAGATCTACCGCCTAACTACCGTTGACGTCCATTGATTTTCCACTGTCTCCTCCGGGGGATTTTTTTTTAGCTAGATGCAAGGCTATCAGTACTGTCTGGATGTAACTGGGAGTTGTCCTTGGGTGAAACATGTGTGGGATATCTGCACCTGTGAGGAGTGTGTGTGTGTGTGTGTGTGTGTGTGTGTGTGCGCGCGCGCACGCGCGTGCACCACCATCACTTCTTGGCTGGATTATTGCAGTGGGTTCCTAACTGGCCTCTCTGCTTCTGGCCTTACCCTCCTACAGTCTATTCTCAACACAGCAGCCAGGATGCTTCCTTTAAAACCCAAGTCAGGGAGCGCCTGGCTGGCTCAGTCAGTGGAGCCTGGGACTCTTGGTCTCGTGAGCCCTACATTGGGTGTCGAGATTATTTGAAAAAAAATCTTTAAAAATAAATGAAAAAAATAACACCTAGGTCCGACCATGTCACTCCTTGGACTGAAGCTCTTGTGTCATTCTGAGCAAAAGCCAAAGTCCTCATAGCAGCCTACAAGGCCCTACATCATCCAGTCCCCTGCTGCCTCCCTGATCTCCTCTCCTTCTGACTGTCCCCACTGCTCACTCCACTCCAACCACATGGACCTCCTTGCCATCCTCAAATTGCCAAGCACACTCCTACCTCAGGGCCTTTGCACTTGCTCTTTCCCCCGCCTGGAACATTCTTCCCGAGGTAGCCTCATGGTTTGCTTCCTCACTTCCTTCAAATGCCATCTAATAGGTGAGGCCTTCCCCAACCACCCAACATAAAATAAGCCCCCCACACCCCAGTACTCTGTCCCTTGTCCCCTAACTTTTCTCCATAGTACTTATCATAATCAGACATACTACATGCTTTCTTTATTGATTTTCTGTTTCCTGCCATTAGAATGTAAGTTCCATGAGGGCAAGGATTTTGCCCCTTTGTTCGTGGCTCTGTCCTCTGTGCTTAGCATAGTGCCTGGCAGAGTAGGGGCTTAATAATTGCCACATGGCAACCTGCTGTCCATAGAACCTTGGGCATGAGGCCTTGTTGAGGGTGGAAGGCAGTGGTGGACAGTGGGGTGGGATACAGAATGCTAAGCCTCTGGGGATGTGTGCCATAGGTTATCCTATCTTGACGAGTGGCCCTTGAGCCCCCTTGAGCAAGGAGTCCAAGTTCTTGGCCTCCCTGACCCCTGGAGGGGCCTTACTAGGTGTTCTGAGAATGGGGATCAAGGGAACCCCAGTGATTCTGTCCCCCCTGCCCTTTGAGGACAAGGTGGAGGCAGGTGCCGGTCCCAAGTCTACAATAACAATTATTTTGAAGTTTCTCCTTTCACATATATCAGCCCCCCACCTCCCAGACATGTCTAATAGTAACTGAGTCATGGGTCAATGACGATGGTGGGTGTGTGGGTGGGGGTAACTGAGCCCATTGATCACGGGCTGAGACATCCTCCCCACTAAGGAACAAGTTAATAAACTCTTCAATGAGGAGGTGGTGATTAATGGACCAATCAGCTTGCCCTGTAATTGGGAAGTGGAATCCGAGGGCAGGGTGGGACCATGGGAAGTTTGTAGGCTGTGGGGGGCTGGCTCCTGGTCCCTCTCACAGTCGTTCTAAACGCAAATAGGGGAGCGACTTTTTTAGAGGTTTTATCCTGAATCCAGGCCTTCCCCCACAGCTTCTGGCTTTTCTACTATTTCTCCTCTGCTCCCATCTGCCCTCAGACCCCCCCCCCCCCACTCCCCAAAGCATGAGAAGCCATCAATTCCCTTTGGGCATTTCACAGTCCCTGTCATCTCTCTCTGCCGGGGATCAATACGCTAGAAAGCCCCTGTCACCACCCCCGCCAGGTCTTCAGAAGAGCAAATGGCCCCCACTCTCAGATATCCTTGTCCCCTGTAGACTGCACGGGGCCTTGTCTAGGCCCTGACCCCTGGGATTACAGCTGCCCCAACCAGCCCCGCTGGCTCTCCTCTCCATCCCGAGGGTGACTACCTGCCCCCGTCCTTCCATGGCCTCTGGAGGCGTGTACTTTTATTTTTGCCATCTGCTCCCCCAGCTGGACCCAGGCTTGTCCCTCTGTTTTCCTCTCTGTCTCTATGTCCAGGCAACTCCCCAGACTGGGGCTCTGCAAGGATAGTGGTGTGCCTCCTCCCTTGGGTTGGGGCTCCCCTGTGATGCTGCTGCTCCCCTCCCCTCAGACTGGGGATCCCCAAAGTTATGGCCATGACTCTCCTCTGAGACTGGGGGTCCTGGTGAATGATTTTTCTCCTCCCCCTGAGTATAGGGTCCAGGTCCCCTCTTCTGCCTCCATGCTCAGCATGCTGCCCTCACCTTTCTTGGGGTATGCAGGGCCCATGGGGCCTGACTGGTTGATAGGGAGCCGTTTCCGGAGAATGCAGGTGATTGAACCTATAAAAAGATGATTGAGGGAGGCCTAGACTCTCCCCCTTGAGAGAGCTCTAAAAATAACACCCATGGCCATCTGTCCTGGAGGGTGGAGGGGCTGGCCCAGAACCAAGATGGCGCCTTCTGCCCTCAGGGGCTGATGGGACGCAGGGAAGCCCTGGAGGCTCTGGCCAGGCTGGGAGAAAGGGAGCTGGAAAGGACTTTATGGGGAGACGCCTCAACAACCTTCTTTTCCCAGTGGGGGCAGGTGGGTCTGATGTGGTTGGCCTCTCAGAGAGGGTAGCAGGCTCCCAAATTAGCCTCCCCTCCCCTGCTCCCATGCCCGACTTCTGAGCCCTATGGTCGTTCCAGGTAGTGAGGCATTCTGCCCCTCTGCTGAGATGGCCTCTTCCTGGGGTCTCCCCCAGCCCTTTCCTCTTGTTCGAATCCTAGGTTCCCTCCTCTCTCAGACCTTCAGTTTCCTCATCTGTAAAATGGGAATAAATTCAGCTCATTGGGTTGTGCTGCGATCCTGTATGGCCAGTGCACAGTAGGTGCCTAATGAACAGAGTCCCTTCCTCTTTCTTTCAAAGGCCCTGGGCAAGGATTTTCACCCCAGAGCCCAGTGGAGACTGCAGTGGGCTGGGGACAGTGGCACGTGCTCGGGCAGCCCTGGCATCACTTAACCCCAGAAGACACCAGTGCCCTGAGTGACACCTGGATGGGGATGGGGTATGCTGCCTTGGAAGGGATCTCTATGCCAGGCCTGCCTGGGCCTGGGTCTGTGTGTGTCCGGCTGGATGCACAGGTGGCAGACTCAGCTACTTCTGGGGGTGGGGACTGGCCTTGGCTTCCTCTCAACCCTCTCCCCAGCTCTTTCACAGAGAAGGGACATAGTGGGGTGTCCAGAGAGGCCTCTCCTCTAGGACATTATAAACATTAGGTCAAAAGCCAAAGCTATAGCTCTTACCCCGCCTCCAGTAGAAAGATTCTGCCCCTCCTTAGCCCCTCTCCAAGGAATTGCAGAGCGAGGGCTGAAAAGGGTGCCTTTTCCATGGACCGGTCACAGGTCCCACTGGCTGGAGATAGTGGCCAGCCTAGGCTCCTCATTCCCACCCACGGGTGGGCTAGGGAAGATGGAATCTTATCCCTGGTCCTAGGGGCTGCCCCAGGAGTCTAGATACAAACGTTTCACTTCCTCGGGAGGGCTGCACCTGCTGTTGGGGGGCTGTGTGGTGAAGATGGGGTTCAGGTTCTGTCCAGAGTCTGAGTCTGAGTCTGGTGGCTGCCCCCTCATCTCCTGCAAGGTGGAGACATCATGCACTGTCTGGGTGTACACTCAGCGATCTGGCGGGGGTGGAGGCAAGGAGGAGGAAAGGCCCTCCCCAACCCTCGAGCTCCCCCTCCCCCTCGGACTCTCCCTCCCTTTCCAGGCCGAGATATAAGCCCCGCAGGGAAAGCGCTGAGCAGAGGAGGAGGCCACAGCCCGACCTGCAGCAGTCCAGCCCTTGGGACTCCTTTCGCCTTCCACTTGCTCATCTCTGCTTCCAGAGCTGTCGCCGTGAGTGGCCCGGGAATAGTCTGGTGCGGGGGAACCCGGGCTGTTTTGTGGAGAAACTGAGGCTGGGATGGTGAAAATTGGTGCTGAGCGGCCAGCATAGCCGTCTGCCTCCAGCTACCGTTTTGGGCAGTACGAGTCGGGGTTGGGGAGGCCGGGCTTATGCCTCTCTGACAGATGGGGAAACCGAGGCAGAGACGGTGCAGTGCCCGAGAACACACAGCGAGCCGGTGGCTGAGCCTTGGTCCGGTAGCAGCCCCGCACAGGCCGGCGAGCGTGGGCCGGACGGCCGCCTCAGCCCCCCGCCGTCGGGTGTCGAGGCTGGGGATGACCCACGATCCCTGCCCCCTCTCCAGATGGTGACGGTGCGCAGGCCGTGGCCCGCCATGGCCACAGCGCTGCTGACCCTGCTCGCCTGCCTGGGGGCGCTGGTCCACGCCTACCCCGCCAAACCCGAGGCTCCCGGCGAAGACGCCTCGCCGGAGGAGCTGAGCCGCTACTACGCGTCGCTGCGCCACTACCTCAACCTGGTCACTCGGCAGCGGTGAGCGCGCGCGCCGGCAGGGCGCGGGGTCCTCGGGGCTCCCGCCCTCCGCCCAGGGGCGTGTCCGGGTCTGACCCCGCCCACTCTGGCCCCGCCCCCAGGTATGGGAAACGCGACAGCCCCGAGGCCGTCCTCTCGAAACTGCTCTTCCCCGACGGCGAGGACCGCCGGGTCAAGTCACGGTAAAAGCGCCCCCTCCTCCCACCGCCAGTCACACATCCTGTCCCCTAGTGCTCGGTCTGGGATGTGCGGCCCCACCGAGCCCCACCCTGGCCCCGCCACCTAGCGCTTTCCCCCAGTCTAGCCTCGCCAGATCCGACGCCGGGCTCTGAGCGATTCCTTTCCTTTCCTTCCTACAGGCCAGAAGGCGCGTACATGTGGTGACGACCCCAAGGGCTCCTGGGAGATATGCTAACTACACCGACCTCATTTGCATGGTTGCTCCTGACCCCGGAACCTGGGTTCCTCTTCCTGCCTGCTGCGCCTGGGCGGTGGGTGCGGGATGGGGTCCTCATTCCATCTCTCCGTGTCCCCAGCCCCTGGGCTGGAGGGCTGTGTGTCGTCTTTCCCTGCTTCCCAAATAAAGAGCAAATTTCACTGAAACGGAATGTGTGCGTTTCTATTTCCTTTCCCTTCTCCTTCGTGGAGGTGGCGTCCAGGGGGAGTGGAGGGTGGAGGCACCAGCCAGGAGAAGACCGGGCGCCAAAGGCTCCCAGGACAAGGCTGGGGCAGAGTGGGGGGCTCTCTCTGCTCTGAGCTAAGAGAAGACACTGCGGCCCAGCAGGGGTGGGGAGAACGGAGCCCGAGCAAGGGACCTCTGTGGCACTCTCCAGTTGGGTTGGAAATGGGACAGGTTCTTGACAAGGGGCAGGGAGGAGCAGGAAAAAGAATTGTGAGAGAACGGGGAGGATGGAAAGGAGCTTGCTAGGCAGCCTAGGAGAGCAGATGGGGACAGAGGTGCTCTACCCACCTGCCTCCGAAGGTGCAGGTCGTTGGGGGCGTGGACTCAGCACCAGTACCTCAGGACAGTTACCTCTTGAGGAGATGTATTGCTAGCCTCCAGGGCTCTAGTGACAGGGTAGAGATGGGATCCAAGATAGGACTGTGGAGGAAGTCATTTGGGGGGTGAGGTGGGTTTATGTGTGCCGGGGGACGGGTCATTTCTAACGACCCCCCTTCCCTGGGCAGGAGGTGCAATGGGAGTGTGGAGGATGCCCTTTCCCGTAGCAACCGCCCTCCCCGACATGCTGAATTCCCACTCCTCATGGAGAAGCCACTCACTGTGCCTTCCTGGTGTCAAGGCTATGGGGACACCCTCCGATGCACCCTCCACATTCCCACTAGACACTGAAGGCACTGTGGATGTTTAAACTGGAGTCTGACCCAAATCCCTCACCACTCTGTACCTATCACGGAGGAATCCCAGAGCCTGCCTGCACGCTGATCTTCCTCGATACCCTTCCTTCCCAGCCCCTTTCCTCCAGGAAGTCTGCCTTGATTGTCCCTGATCTGCACTCTTCTTGCCCTCTGTGGCAGCCCAGCTCTCATGGCCTTGCTCTGTTCTGTCCATGTCACTGTGCCTGGTCTGAGGAACCCCTAAAGGGAGGGCCTATGTCTTCCCACTCAGACACAGCCTCCTCAGTCTGTGGGCTCTCTCCTGGGCCTCCAGCTTAGCAGGACATGCACAAGCCCAAGGTGGGGAGCTGGGGATTGAGGAAGAGAATCAGGTTGAAGCCAAAGCCCCAGACCCAGAGCGGGTCAGCAGTTCAGGAAGGCTGGGTGTGGCACTTCGGGGGGCAGGAGTCTCGCAGGACTGTTTGCAGTTAGGTGGCTATGGGGGCGGGGAGAGAAGATCCTAAAGCCGGCTCTGTCATAGCTGCCCTAGGGGGCCTGGGGCTCTGACTCCTATCCTCTCCTGTGCTGCCTGCCTTTGAAGATAGGGGAGGAATGGGTGCCAGGGAGGCAGGTCCGGGGTCTGGCACACATCACAAGCTATGTGGACTCTGACGCTCGAAGCCTTTGTCCAGGCACTCCCCGGCCCGCAGAAGCCCTTTCCCTCCTCCCCAGTCTGGAAAACATCTTCAGGATAGTGTTCACCTCCTCCCAGAAGCCTCTCCTGATTTCTCAGGGTAGAGTTAGTTTCTCTGGTTCTCTCTCCCTGCTGTATTGTCATTATCTGAGATCCACCTCCCATGTCATCTTGCCGCTTCTCTCCTCCAATCCCAGGCCCTCTGCACCAGGAGAGGAGGAGCGGGAACGCACAGGAGCTGCCGCGAGCTTCGGTTCATTTTGTGGTCAGAGGAGCGGGATGGTGTGTGCCGGTGCTGGTGTCCATGGCCCCATGACTCGCCATCTGCCTGGGAGGGCTTCGGTCAGCTTGAGGCTGATGGAAGAGACCCCTGGTATGGGGTCTGTGATCCACAGACAATTTCAGTTTGACCTGTCTGGTTGGCCATCAGTGACATGGGTTCACCTCCCATTCACTTGGAGGAGTGTTGAGCCGGAGCGTTAATCCACAGGTGACCAGACTCAGCCAGCGTTGCCGCCTCAGGAGCCTTAGATGTGATATTAATGGTGACAATAGGTACCTTTTGAAAGAAGCACTTACGTGCTAGACACCGAGCTATTTGTTTTACACACACCATATTGCTAGAATATTGACTTGGCTTTTTAAATAGAGGCAGAATTAGCAGTGGCTGAAACAAGACAGCAGTTTATTTCTCTTTTATATAAAATTCAAGTGGCATCTGGGGATCAGCAGCTCTGTTCCAGGAGGACATCCAAAAGCCCAGGGTCCTATTTTGTGGCATCCCCATGTCCTCCTCCACGTGACTGAAGATGGCCCACCATCACCACCTCTGTGTTCCAGTCCCTGGGAAGGGAGGGGAGGGGGGAGTGCAGGTGTGCTGGTTACGTTGATGGGTTCACAGTTACCCTAAGACTTAGCAGCTTCAACCAATCATTTCATTTCACTCATGATTTTGTGGGTCAGGATTGGGAAGGGCTCAACTAGGCACCTGTCCCTTGAAGTCTTTCAGGCAGTGACAGTCAGAGGTTGGCTGGGGTCGTCGGAGGGCACCCCTGGGTTGATGCCCAAGAAGGCTCACTCACTCACATGTCTGGTGGGTGCTGCTGGCTGCTGGCAGGGGGCTCAGCTGGGTCTGTTGACCCATGGGGGCCCCTCCAGTGCTATATTCTTGGGGTAGGTGGACCCACATGGTAGCTGACTGCCCCCCCCCAAAGTGTGAGGGCTCAGGGAGAGCCAGGAGGAAGCAGCGCGCCCTTGGCTTCCTGGGGCTGCTGTAACAAAGCACCACAAGCCGAGTGCTTTAATCTGGAGGCTAGAAGTCTGCAGTCCGGGGCCGGTGGGGTTGCTTCCTTCTGAGGGCTGTGAGGGAAGGGGCTGTTCCAGGCCTCTCTCCTGGGCTCGCAGACGGCTGCGCTCTCCGCATGACTGTTTCCGCGTCCAAATGTCCCCTTGACTTAAACACAGCGGTCATATTGGATGAGGGGTCCGCTCTCCTCCAGTGTGACCTCATCTTAATCAGTGACATCCGCAATGACCCTACTGCCAGATAAGGCTGCATCCTGAGGTACTGGGGTTAGGACTTCAACATATGAATTTGGGGGGGGGGACACAATTCAGTCCCTAACAACTGCCTTCTGTGACCTGGTCTCACAAGCCACATGTCATCTTCCAACACACACCATTGGTCAAGCAGTCACAGGTCCACCTGTATTCGAGAAGAGGGGACACGGAGCCCTCTGGAGAACGACATGTGGGAGAGGAGGTCTTTCTGGGGCCATCTTTCTGTGGACAGTGGGCCTCAGGGCCGCACGTCCACCCCCAGGGCCGAACGGCGCGAGGCACCTAATCGCTCATCTCATTGGCTGGAGCTCAGTCACGTGGCCCCAGCTCGCGGCCGGCACCACCCCTGAGATGTCCTTAGCGGGCGGAGGGGCCAAGGGCTGTTCTCAGGCTCTTTTATGATGGCAGGAGAGAGGGAGAGAGAGGGTACTGGGGCAACTCGCGTTATCTCTTACAAACACGCTCTCCTTTGAACAGCCTGAATCTGAGCTCTCACCCAGGCCTACGCCCATGAGTCCCGCGGTGGCGGGTGGGCAGGGGGGCAGGGGGCCCGGGACCTCCGAGACAAAAGATCTGGATTTGAGTCCTGTCTGCCAGTAGTCAGCCGTGTGACTCTGGCCGAGTCATTCCATTTCACTGCCTGTTTTTCTTCATTGGTTACACTGGTTATACCTTAAATAATAATAATATTTCACTGCTTAGGCTCAGAGAGATTATGTACTTTGCCAAAGGTCACACAGCTAGTGAGTGGTAGAGCTAATGAGAAATACAGCTGAATCTACAGTCTGACCCATGTTTATTTTTATTTATTTATTTATTTGTTTGTTTGTTTATTTATTTATTTAACAGAGTGAGAGAGACAGCGAGAGCAGGAACACAAGCAGGGGGAGTGGGAGAGGGAGAAGCAGGCTTCCCGTGGAGCAGGGAGCCCGATGCGGCACTCGATCCCAGGACCCTGGGATCACGACCTGAGCCGAAGGCAGACAGACGCTTAACGACTGAGCCACCCACTCTCTTACTCTCTTCTCTCTTACTTCTAACCCTTCTCAAAACTGCTCTGGCAACTCTCCCTTCAACTCCCCCAAAGGAAAAGTTCCCCTCCTTCCACACCCAGCCCCTCTTTAGGAAAAATCTGGGCTGACAATGATAGGATTTGCTTTTGCAGGTGCTGTGGCAGGGAGGGAAAAATACTGAACACTTCAGTGCCTGCAGGGGCCCTGGATGCAGATGGAGTCTCCTGGGAAGAGAGAAGTGGGGGCAGAGTCCAATCTCCAAATGAGTGATCTGAGTCCCCAGTCAGGCCTGCATTGATTTGGAGGGAATGAGATGGGGGCTCAGGGTGTTTGTGTGTGTGTGTGTGTGTGTGTGTGTGTGTGTGTGTGTGTGTGAGAAAGCGGTCCTCAGCCTAAGGGTTTCTCCAGCTAATAGGGGAACCCCTGGGTTACTGGCATCCAGGGGCAGTCACTTGTCCCCACCTCTGCTGCTGCCACCCAATGCAGGAATAAGACATGGTCCTAAGAGCTGGGCCAGGCTGCTTTGGAGGCACTCTGGTGAGAGGCGGGCATGGAAGATGTGATGCTGGCCAAATTCCTGCCCTTGCAGTCCTGTATGTGGGGACCCCCACCCCGCTTGCTACGGTGCACTCGGCCTCACCATGTGACCCCAGGTGTTCCTGGGGTGTTCCTCTCCTAGTGTCACTGAAGCCCTCACTCCATCCCTAATGCAGCCCAGTGACCATCCATCCTCCCCGCCCTAGAAGGCGTGGGGCTGGGCAGGTGGAGAGGGACCTTTTCCATTTCATTTGGTCCGCCTGCAGGTAAGTACTTGGTGCCTTCTCTAAGCAGGGCTCCACGGCAAGCCCTCAGAACACAGGCAGAGGAGCGAGAAGCATCACCCGGTTCTGGATCTGGCCATACAGTTCAGAAAGCACATCCACTACCTCCCCCTCTTCTTTTGTCCCAACATCCCTGAGAGGACCCAGAAGGGGAATCTGTTGTTTGCAAAGGAGAAAAATGACAGCTATAGGTTCAGTTGACATCGTGGAATACAAGTCATTTCTTAGGCACAGGGCAAAACTATAACTGGCCCCAGCTCTAGAACCAATTCCTAGATCTACCATCTGTCTGCAGGGGCCCGGTCCTGACATATGTATTGGCCCGAACAGGTCCCACCAGGCTGCAATCTTGCCGGACGCCAGACCCTCCGAACTAGGGTTGGAGACTGGCGCCCCCTGGTGGCACAATGCAGCCTCTGCGGCCCCACCACCTTTGTTTCGCAAAGTGGACACCAAGCCCAGGACTTGGCGGGACAGACCGACCTCCGTGTTTGTTTTTGGGATGTAAGCTGTTGTCTTGTGAAGCATTATTGCTCTTCTTGATACGGGAAACCAGAATTGAGTGGAACATGGCAGAACAGACATTTACTGAGACTTTCTTTATCCTCACTACCTGGAGGAAAATCAAAGCTCAGAGAGCCTAATGGAATTATTTCCCAGGGTCCCACAGAGCCAATGGCAGAGCCAGGATTTGGACCTTTAAGCCCGCTATGCTAGATCCCCGGGGTAACACCTCGGGCCATCATACCCTCTACGACTCCCCCCATAACACACACACTTTTAGTGTCTTGATCTGGGACAGTAGAACCTCAGCGGCAAAAGGTCCTCCACTCCCTACTCAGGCTTCAGTGTGTCATTCAGACACAGCCAGTTACTGCTCCTTGGCCTGAGCTGGGGAGGGGGCTGGGGGTGGAGGAAGGGACGCGGAGCTGGGCAGACTCGGAGGCTCCTGGGGGTGGAGGTGAGGCAGCAATATTGGGACGGTGGGCTTGGGATTCCAAGCTAGAACTTGAGTCCTAGGTGGCTGTGTGGTTTTGGGCAAGTCTCTTCACCTCTGTGAGCCTCATGTTGCTCAGCCAAAACATGTGAAATTATGGCAATACTTTGACAGCCTCACTTAGGAAAAAAAGAGTCCAGATTTTGGAATTAGACTTTGTTTTAAACTCTGAATTTCCCACTGACTAGTTATGTGGTCTGAGGCTAGTTACTTAAAGTCTCTGAGTTAGTTTCTGAATCTGTAAGATGGGTCTTTGCAGGGACTCGGTGAGGTGATTGAGCTAGGAGCACATTGGAAAGTTCAAGGCTTTATGATGCTGGTTGATCACTGCCTTGGAAAGGAGCTCCGGGAAATGGCTCTGGCACCCGCTCCCCTCGACTCCAATACCCCTAACCCCAGGCACATGGGTTCTCATTCTGCACCCCACACACCAGCCAGGTCTCTCCGTGCCTGGGTCCCCACTCCTTTCCACATTGTCTAGTTACCTAAGGCATCTCTCCCCCAACTTCCCTGTTCCCACTTTGTCCTAGTCACACCTGGAAAGGAAGTCCTGACTCCTCATCCTGGGGTCTCGGAGCCCCAGCCTCAATCTTATGCCTGGAGGGAATTCGTGGGAGGCAGGAGGGGCTGTTCTCAGGCCCGGGACCAGAACCTTTCAGTCATCCTGAGGTCCTAGACAACCCCCCATTCTTCTTGAACCAAACCTGCTCTGGTGCCCAAAGGCAGATGGGGTCCCACGGGAGACCTGGAGGCCCACTTTTACCTGTTATACTGCGGCCCTGTCCCCCTCCCGGCCCTGGTCCCAGGGCTGGTGCTGTGGGTACCAGGGAGACGGTGGGAGGAGGGGGTGAGGGCTGGGGAATGAGAGAGGCTGACAGGAGGCGGGGACTCTGGGGGGGGGCTGAGGACTATAAAGGGGCACAGGGGAGGGGAGGGGCACCCATCCAGCCCTCAGGACTCAGGGTAAGTGGCCCCAGCCCGGGGTTGGGGGGAGGCCGGGCCCTGGGGGGGGGTCCTTGGGACTAGGGGCCGGGGTGGGAGAAGAAGGAGCTTTGCAGAGCAGGGAGGTGGTATTGGGAGGTCTGGGGTCCTGCCTGGGTCTGGCTCCACATCTGGACGAATCTCTCACCCTGGAAGAGCAGTCTGCTGACTCAAAGACTGAAAACGTGTGCGGGGAGTGCGTGGTGGTTGTGCACACAAATGTGACTGCAGCCTTGTGAGTGACATGGTCCGAGGGTGCGCCCGTGCCTCTCAGCTGAGAGCAACACGGGCAACAGTGTCTTCTCCAGGACCTGTCCCTGAATGGCGGGGGGCGGGGGGCGGCAGACCCACGGGCCCTGGATTTCTGTCCTTTGGTTCACGAGTTCATTCTGCGCGCTCCCATCCATTTGGTAAGCTGGAGCACCTCTTCATCCCACCCCGCGTCCGCCTCCCCAGAGCCACCAGGCCCTGGGTGCCATGAGTCCTGGGTCCCCTGCCCCAGGTCCCCACCTTCTCTGCTCTGCTTTTTGACTTTGCCGAGGGCCTGGCTGCATATGGGGGGGCTGCTGTCCGTGCTCTCCGGGGCGGGGTCTGGGAGGTGGGGCGGGCAGGTCCGACGGGGCCCTTCGCTCCGCCCCTTCGTCCCCAGGCTCGGAGAAATGGGTGAGGGGCTAAGAAGCTGGGCAGGTGGGCTCCGTTCTGCCTCTACCTTCCCCACGCTTTGCTCCTCAGATGCCCGCCGCCCGCCACTTCCTCTCCCTGCTGCTCCTGCCCACCTGCGTGGCTCTGTGGCTGCCACCGCCGCGGGGGGCCCGGGGGGCCCCGCTGGAGCCAGTGTACCCTGGGGACAAGGCCACGCCAGAGCAGATGGCCCAGTATGCGGCTGAGCTCCGCAGATACATCAACATGCTGACCAGGCCCAGGTGTGTGCGAGAAAGAGAGAGAGAGAGAGAGAGAGAGAGAGAGAGAGAGAGAGATCCCAGTCCCGTTGGCCCTGGGCCCCGCCCCCGGCCCCGGCCCCAGCCACGCTCTGGGGAAAGCAGAGCATCTCCACTGACCAGGCCTGCGGCCTCAGGCCCCAGGCGGGGGGGGGGGGTGCCCAGGGTGGGCATGAGGCAGGTGAGCTGGCACGTGGGCGCGGTGCTTGTCCCAGCTGCCTCTCCCCTGCCAGGTACGGGAAGAGAGACAGAGAACAAACGCTGGACATCCTGGAGTGGGGCTCCCCCCGCACTGCTGCCCCCAGGTGGGTTTGCTTCCCTGCTCTGTGTGCCTAGATCCCTGGGGCCGAGATGGGGGTGCGGGGAGGGGAGAACAAAGGCTCAGGGCTGGCCCGAGGTCTCCTGAGGGTGGGAGGACTGTCCCCTCCGACTGCCACGTTCTGCCCCCTCCTCACAGGGAGCTCAGCCCGATGGACTTGTAACGCCCGCCACCTCCTGCCTCCTCGGACTCCAAGGGCAATGCCGGCCCACCTCCCTGCTCTGCACCCTTGGCAATGGCCGAAGCTTGCTCCCTGCTCCCGCGCAGACTAAATAAAGCAAATCGCAGTCAGAGCTTCTCTGTGTGTGTGTCTCTGTGGACCCCTGGTGGGGGCAGGAGCAGGCCAAGTGCTCTGGAGAGCCAGGAGGAGGGGAGGGAGGCCCGGGAGGGAAAGGAGGGCATTGTCAGGGATCCAGAAGGCCTGCGGGGGTGGTCAGAGCCATTCAGCTCATCCTCTGCTTCACAGAGGGGCAGGCCCAGAGGGAGGCAGGGACTCCTCCAAGGACATTCAGCAAGTGAGTGAGGCTTGAATCTTCCCATTTCAGCACTTCTAGACCTTCCTGATCAATAGCCTGGTGACAACCATGCCCCCAAACGCACCCCCACCAATGTTTTTCAATACCTAGGCACCGGGTGAGGTACGAATGTATACTAAAGCGTCCTTGGCACCGGGCCAGAGGCAATGACCAGCCCGGAGGAGTGACTGGTGCCAAGTCACCAGCTGCCCTCCGCTGGCAGGTCGGAGATGGGTCACTGTGTGTGTTCAGTAGGAGCACGGCTCATCAGGGGGCACGGGAACACGGCCAGCACAGGGGGACTGTGATGGGGAGGGTCCTGGAGACAGTGTCCTATACAGACTATTGGGAAAAGGAGCCTACTGTGTGCCGAGGGCGTGCAAGCCTCCTGACGACCCAGTGAGGGAGATACTGTTCTCACTCTACAGAGGCCAAGGCTGAGGCTCAGCAAGCTGTGGCAGCTTCTCCCAGGTCCGGCACAGACAGCAAGCTAGTCCAGGCACATAGCACCAGCTACGGAATCAGAGGAACTCGACTCTGATCCCAAGATCTGCCCCTCTCTGTCTGTGTGTCTGTCTGTCTGCTACAACCTCTCTGAGCCTCAGACTCTTCATCCGGAGAGAAGGATGATAGGGTTGCCGTGAGCAAGACATGAAATAACAAGTATGAAACATGGAGCGTGTGGGGCGCCTGATGGTGCAGTCGTTTGAGCATCTGACTCTTGATTTTAGCTCAGGTTGTGATCTCAGGGTCCTGGGATCGGGCTCCGCGCTCAGGGGGGAGTCTGCTTGAGATTCTCTCTCTCTGCTCCTCTCCCCACTCACACACACTCTCTCTAAAATAAAAATAAATAAATCTTTTTTAAAAAACCCAAAACAACCCAGGTGTTTGCAGCCGGAGGGAGTGAAAATGCTGAGCATCCCTTGAACAATTCTTCTTTCAGCAAGCGAACCCATGGGTGTGCTATTATGATCTCTATGTGCACCCATATGCTCTAGGATCGATTTGTTGGAAATTTGAATTCCAACAAATTTTGGAATTTGAAGGGATCGTCATGGCAGGGATGGATGAGAAGTGAGAGAATTAGAACCTTCCTGGTTCCTGGAAAAGAAACATTGAGCGTGGCCCCTTGACCCAGGTAAATGCTCAGTAAATGGGAGCTTCTCCGGGGCAGAGTAGCCCCCGGCCAACCAGCTGTCGCCATGAGGCATGCTAGAAAGAGCAGCGGCGAGAAAACACGGGCTCCACACACGAGACGCTCCATCTGACGGAGGAGAGGCACAGTTAACTCTGTGGGGCTCCAGGACAGGGCTCCTGAGAGGTAATGAAGGCCTGGGTGTAGGAGTTCCTGGAGCAACTGCAGGAGGGGAGGCCCCAAGGGGGAGTTCGGCCTTCTGGCAGGAGGTGGAGTAGCCGAGAGATGCGGCCACCCCAAGAGTCCAATCTGCAGATCCCACACTCCAGCTCCGGGAGGGTAAGGACCCAGATCTGCCCTAGGGAGGGCCACATGGAGGACAAGTCTCAGTGGACCCCCGGGGCTTTGCCAGGCCTTGCCCTTCTTGGGCACCCTGAGTAGGTGGGGATGGGGTAGTGTGTTTGTGTGTGTGTGTGTGTGTGTGTGAGAGAGAGAGAGAGAGAGAGAGAGAGAGAGAGAGAAAGGGAGTGAACATGTCTCTTGCCCGTTTTCCCGGGGCTGGGAGCACCTGTGGATAAGAGAGCGTCATGGCAGGGATGGGTGAGAAGTGAGAGAATTAGAGCCTTCCTGGTTCCTGGAATGGCTTCTCTGGCCTCCCCTTCAGTGCTCTGCCTGAAGAGACGGGGCTGTGGGTTTGATGGATGAGAGGCTCCCCTTTCCTGGACGCAGCACCTCACCCTGATCCCAGGACAAAGACAATCATGTTTCTCCTTAGGTCCTGGCTGAGTCTGGAGTGTGCAAATGACCCGAAAGTGGATCCAGGCCCTAAAAGGCACAGGACTGGAGAGGATGCAGCCACCAGGCAAATGCTTGGCTCAGGATGATTCTCACACCCAAGGGAATGGCGGGGGGTGGGGGTGGTGTGGGGGGAGGGGGGCGGGATGCGGTTTCAGCAGAACAAAGTTTGAGTTTGGATGATGGAGGCTGAAGCCCCAGAATTTTCTCTGGCAGCCAAGGGGATAGGCTCTGAGTAGGGAGAGAGGTAGACACTTCCCAGGGGCAGGAATTAGGATCGTGCGCAGGACATACTTGTGTGTGAGAGGTGCCTCTGAAGCTGAGCACCTCTGCCCCTGCCCCCTGCCCAGGCCTTCTGATGGTCACCCCGCCCAAGGAGAGTGCCACCCTCCCACCCAGCTTCTCAGGGACAGGCCCCGCTGGGCTCATTGCCAGTGGGGCTGAGAGGGTCCTGGAGGCCCAGGCAGGACATCTTCACCCTGAGGGGCAGGCAGAAGCCCTGCTGCTCGTTCCTGGGCCAACACAGGACATCCGGGGCTAGCATCAAAGCTGCCCTGGTCTGTGGAGACACTTGTGTGGGAGGGGATCCTGGCTGGAGTCCCTCCTTTGAGGTTGCTGGAACTGCTCCTCTCGCCTCTGCTGGCCCTCTGGGTAGAGGGCCCCCCACCAAGTGGTGAACGTGTGTAAGTGGGGGGCAGGTGCATCGGCTGCAGGGAGGAGGCAGGACAGACCTGCAGGAGGTCTTCTTCTCTCACAGTCGGAACTCCGGGGCCCTCTCTCCCCTTGAAGGACAGGTCCCTTCTTACCTAGGGCCCACAGAAGTCACCAAGCCGGAGAGATATTTATCTTTATTGCTCTGGTGGGAGGGGGAGTGAGGGAGGTGGGCAGGTAGGAGTTAAGGCTCCTTGCAGGATACAAAGGGGGTCGGTGGGCCAGGAGACTTGAGGCAGGCCTCTGAGGTCTGGGCCCCGCCTGGAGAAGGAAGTCCCTGGGGCCCTGGTATCCGCCCCCTTCCCCCAGGGCTTCCTCTCTTTCCAGCCCAAGCTGACCCCAGTTCTGTGGCTCCAGATCGGTGCCAGCTTGCCCAGGCTCTCCTACCTGGGGCCCTGGGAGGACGGCGGCGGTTGGGGTTTCCCGGTGGTCCGCTGGGGGGGTTTCGTAGCATTCGCCGGTAGGGGTTTCGTAGCATTCGCCGGTAGGGGTTTCGTAGCATTCGCCGGTAGGGGTTTCACGGTGTTTGCTGGTGCGGTTTTCGTGGTGTTCGCGGCTTTCTTGGGGTTTTTAATGTTTTTAGATTTCTTGGTGTCCTTAGACTTCAAGCTGCGGAACAGGTCTTTGCACAGATCGTGGGGGTGGCGAGGGCGGTGGGTGGGGTGCCCGGCGATGTCCGTTTCCTCCCGCACCCCCTGCCCGTCCTCCCTCCCTCCGGCTCTCCCCCCCCTTCACCTGCTGTTGAAGAGCTTCTCTAGGTACTTGTTGAAGTGGGCGAAGTTGGACATCCAGTCGGCCGCCCTGGGCTCGGGGGGCTCCTGCAGTTGCAGCTCCTCCCCCAGGGCACCCCGGGGCCACAGCAGCAGCGGCACCAGGCACACCAGGGCCAGTGCGCACGCGCAGCGCAGAGCCGGCGCCTGGGGGGGGGGGAAGCAGACCGAGCCGCGGGGTGTCACGTGACGCCCACCGCTGACACTGGGCTGGTGGACTCAGCGACGCGTCTGTCTCCGGGACGCGCGCGGGTTAAGGGGCAGCCCCGTGCCCAGGCCGAGTGGGGCGCACCTGGACCTGCGCAGTGATGCACCCACGCACAGAGCACCGGGGGAATGGTGCGGTGGGGACGGCCGGGGAGGTACACCCTCGGATGGACCCTCGGGGGCTGCGGGGAGCCGCTGGTCAGCTCCCTGACCTCACCGACCTCTTCCGCAACTCCTTGCTCACCCCACTCCAGCCTCTCCCGCCTCCTCGCTGTTCCACAAAAATGCCAGACATGCGGTTCTCTTGCCTGGAAGACGTCCTCCCGACATCTGCACGGCCAACTTCCTCACCTCCTTCAGGCATCAGCTCCAACTGCACCTCTTAAATGGGTCCTACCCTGACACCCCTGTTCAGAATTGCAGCCCATCCCTTCATCTTGCACCTTCCCCTTCTGCGTCACCTTCTAACTCTGCTTTTTAAAAATTGTCATCTCTCCCAAGAGGCACGCCCCTCCTCCCCCCATGCAAGCGCCATCACGGCCGGACTCCGCCTGTTCTGCTCACTGATGTAGCAGAAGCACCTAGAACAGCGCCTGACACTTGGCAGGTGCTCGGTGGTACATGTTAAGTGAACGACTGACACGGCTGCACTGGAATGCCGGCCCAGGGCCCCATATGTGCACCCAGCTGTGCACAGGGAACTTTATGCTGGCAACACACAGGCACATCCAGTGATTCACATACTATGATGCCTGTACCTGTGATACACACCCCTGGGGCCCTCAACCCTCTCTTGACCAGGAAAACCCCTCAGCCCCACCACCCAAAGCAGGGAGAGGAAACTCTGGCAGCCGTCCTGGCCGTCAGACTGGCAGAGGCTGCTACCATGGTCTCATTCCTTCATACCCCTCCGTCCCCAACTCCCGGAGAGCATAGCTGCCAGGGGTCCCAGACTCAGCTGCCAGACATTACCATGGTGCTGGGCAGGTGCTGGGCAGGTGCAGGGCAGCACAGCAGAAGGGTCTCCGGCAAGGACCTCCGAGGCCCTTTATATTCCTTCAGATCCATGCCCCCTTTCCCACAAAGGCTCCACGCCCAGCCTGGCCTCCTCCTGCCCCGTGTCCCAACCTGGGAGTTGGGAACAGGGAGAAAGTGGGGGCGGAGGCACATGGGCTGCCGGCTGTCCTGATCTGGGCACAGTTCGTGCCAGGGGCCCAGTGGTGGGGGTGGCAGAGGCGGGAGGCACTGGGGAGTCGGGTCACCTTTTGCCTCAAGTCTACAGATCCCAGGGAGGAACTGTCTCTGGGGTTGAGAGGGGGCTGTGCTTTGCCCAGGGACTGTTCTTGGGGTTGGGAGGGGGCTAGGCTGAGAGACCAGGTGCCCCTTCCCACCCAGCTGGGGGCTCAGCACCCCTACTCCTGGCTTCCAGGCCTGCCAGCAGGGGCTTGGGTGAGATTAAGGTTTCTGCCTTAGGATCGCAGGCCCTACTGATCATTCTGGAGATTTTCGTGGCCTTGCCTAGCTACTTTGGAGACCCTGATGGGAGACCTGTGGAGCTTTCTGGAGTGTGATGGGTCTCAGCTGCCTGAATGATGAACTCAGGGCTTGGGCTGCGTCAGGTCACAGAACCTTGGCTGTGTGGCCGTTAGGGCCCCTCGAGCTGCTCAACATTGCTGCTTCTCTGTGTCGAGGCTGTAAAATGTGGAATGAAGCTTTTTCATGCCAATCCCCATACCCCCAGAAGAGACACAGTAGAAAGAGCAAGGGCTTCTGGGTAGGAATCCTGACTTTACCACTTCCTGGCTGTGTGACCTTGATTAAGGGACATTACCTTCCCCGAGCCTCCGCATCCTCATCTGCAAAATGGAGCTGATCACATCTATAGCCTGAGGGCTGTCATGAAGATCCAGTGGGATGATGTAGCTGAAGCCCTTGGACAACTTCTGGCACAGGGTGATTAACATATATGAGCCCCTCAACTCAGGGATGCACTCTTCCCCCCCACATCCTCACTTCTCCCTTAGGGGAAGGGGTGAGAAACTCAATGTCAATGTCACCAAGTTTATGGGATGGCTCAGCAGCCAAGTGAGACAGGACTGCATTTCCACGGAGCCAAGACTCTCAAGAAAAACAAATGAGATTCCTATGATAAAATTCCATAGTACAAGTTGGGAGGAGAGATCTAGGTGTCAGTGTGCCCCAAATCCCAACAGACAGGCTGTCTTTTATTTCACTTAGACACAAGCCCAGTGTTGATGATCCATTCCCAAAAGAGCTCCAACGATGTGTCCTCTTGCAGCCTCAGCTGTGAGGACCCAAGCTGCCCTTACAAACCCCGGGGCTTCTCCACAAGGCCCCGAGGGCGCTCAGTCCCTCACTCTTCTGGACTCACTCACTCATTTCAGGAACTGTCAAGTTCTGAGGGATGGTGTGTATCTACCTGCCTTCCTGGTTCGGAAGATGAGACAATGCTTGATGGGGTGAGCGGGTTGAGGGAGGAGGCACGAAGCACTCAAATATTATTATCACAATAATAATCACAATCACAAGGTACTGTCACAATCATAATGACTCTGTGGAGCATATAGTTATATACTAATGACTGACAATTACTGCCGATGCTAGTGCCAGGTACTGGGAGAAGCACTCCGTTGCAGTGTCTCTGATTTTAATGACACTTGCAGGTGTTAACTCCTTTTGCATTTGAGGAAACAGTCTCAGAGAAGTTAGGAGACTATCCAAGGCCAGGAGGCATGAGTTTCAAGCTCAGGACTGACTCAGATCTGGAGAAGCAGTCCTATCTTCTTGGAAAGATACCCGCAGTCAGTTACACACCTTTCTGTGTGTATTCAGGATTCAGGCCATCTGCGGTCCAGAGTCTCCCCTCGATCACCTCCTGGTCCCTTGGCCTGCCAGCTCCTCCCGACTCCAGTGGGGTTGCTGACCATGCTCTGCGGCCCCTCCTCACTCCCGTTCTTCCTCCATCTTCTTGGCTCTGTTTTTCCCAGGGGCCTTTTTGAGTAAACTCTTCCCTGTTTCTCCAAGCCTGATGGTCAAGACACAGGCATTGGCATCAGACTGACCTGGGTTTGAAGCTTGACGTCGCCTCTTGTTGGCTGTGTGTCCTGGACAAGTTGCTTTGCTTCTCTGAGCACAGTGTCCTCAGTTATGAGGGGAACACTAGAGCTGGGTCATGGGGCTATTGGGAGACAAAGCTGAGAGAAGGTTCCTCAGGCTTCTGGCCTCAAGTCTTCCTTGAACTTTGTGATTTGCCCCAGGACCTTTCAGAGAAATTCTTTTACTTAATCTGGCTTAGATTGGATTTTTACTTGCTACCAAGCCAAACCAAAGCAAACTGAAAAACCTTTGACTAATAAGCCTTCCATGACTTCCTGGATTAAGTCCAAACTTCTTAGCATGACATTTGAGGTCCTTCACAATTTGACCTCAGCCCACTTAAAAAACAAAAAAACAAACCTTCAAAAACAACTTTGGAGAAGTATAATTTAAACACAATTAAAGTTGCCCATTTGAAGTGCACCGTTGGAGGAGTTCTGACAAATGTGTAACCACCCCCCACAGTCAAGACACAGAACGTTTCCATCCCCCCGGCTAGTTCCCTCCTGCCCCTGTCTAGTTCACCTGGCCCCCTACGGCTGAGCTCATCTCTATAGATTAGTTTTGCCCGTCTTAGACTTCATGTAAATGGCATCAAACAGCATGTTTTTTCTTCCTGGCTTCTTTCACTCAGCAGAACGTTTTTGACATTCCTCCGTATTGTGAGGCGTATAAGCCATTTGTTTTTCTTATTGCTAAGTAGTACTGTTCCTTGAGGAGGATGTGCCACAATCTGTTTACCTCTTCCCCTGTTCTGGATATTTGCTTTTCCACCCACTCTCTTCAGCCACATCTCCTGCTCATGGATAGGCTCCTCCCTCAACGTAACTGTCTGCCCTGCTACCTGCTAGACTCCAGAGGCCTCCCGAACAGTTCTTTCATACCCCCAGCCTTTGCTTGTGCACTTCCTTCTATCTGGAACAAGTGTCTTCTACTCCTCCGCCCTGCAAAATCGTGGGACTCGGTTCTGGCAATTCTTCTTCTGCGAAGCCTCCCCGGGCCCCTCCCTGCACTGCCTTGGGCTCCTTGGATCCTCTCTGCATCTAGTTGCCTGGCGGTCCTCACCTGCCTACGCACCAGGCCCATCATCTGATGACGATCCCTTACTTATTCCATCCTTGGCTGTGCATTGGAATCATCTGGAGAACTTTCCAGCTACTGTTGTATGGCTCTGCCCCCAGAGTCTGCATCTTGTAACTGAGCACCCACTTGATGGCAGGTACTGCCTTAGGTGCTGGAGATCCAGTGGTCAATAAGATATAGTCACTATCTCCAAAGAACTTCACAGTAGTAGGAACAGGTGTTTATTGAGTGGACTAATTAATATTTCAAGAAATACCTATCAAGACACCCCTTCTTGGAAATCCCTGTTGGAATGAAGGTTTTTATCTCCTTTATGAGCAGAGTGGGAAGTTGTCTCCTGGGATACATATTTTGATGGAGTTTGAAGGGAATTCAGGAAGCTAGTTCTTACTCCCAACCTCCCATTTTACAGATGAGAAGACCAAGGCCAAGTAGTCAGGTTTTCTCCACTGGAGGAGGAAGGTAGTCTCTGAAAGCCAAAAGGCTCTCCCATAAGGACATTTGGGCTAGCTGCTCTTGAGAGCTGCTAAGCTGTTCTCAAGCCCAGTGTCTGATGCCAAGTTAATAAAAGATTTAGGACACATTAGTAACAGTATTTTAATCAAATCTAGATAAATTCAAGATTACATTAAACTATGATGGATAACAGCAAAGGATCAACTAGAAAGATTACAAACTGTTTCTAGATGTTTATTTCTTTTAGTGCTGATAATTTTATGCATTGTCTCAAATTAAGTCAAATTTAAATGTTATTTAAGTTCAGCAGTTTTTGTGAGTTATCATATTTTTGTAGATTGGAGAATAATTTATGGAAAATGAAGCAAGTGTCATTACTAACAAAACCTGCTAAGCCAAGCTCTGCCATTTGCTTGCTGTGCGATGCTGGGCAAGTCATTGAGCTCCTCTGTCATTTAGTTTCTTCATTTATGAAGAAGTGAAAGCTAAAAATAGTACCTATGGAGTGAGGCATAGCATTGACTGAGGCCACACAACCTGGGGTCACATCCCAGCCCCACCACCTCGCAGCGTCATGCCAATGGGCAAATTGCTTAATCTCTCTGTACTCCAGTCTCTTCATCTGTAAAATGGGGTAATAGTACTCAACCGCCTCGGACACTTGTTATGAGGATCAAAGAAATGTACACAGAGGCTAACACATAGCAGCGCTCATGTGGATGATGGTTAGAGCAGAGTGGCAGCTCCTATTGCAGGAGAAGATTTTGAATTATGAATAAGCTTTTTGAAAATCAACGAATGTAAATTAAGCAGTGGGGTGAACTAAGCAAATGCCCCAGACACAGTGGGAAGAAAAGATCTCCCCCATTTCTCCTAACTCTGTATCATCTTCCCTCTTCCCCTGGAAAGAATGTAATAGGGCCCATCCGGCCGGCTGGCTAAGGGAGTGGGAGGCTGGGGCACATCCATGCTGTCAGAGGAGAACTCTGGGGGCAGGCCCTCCCATGACAGCTCAGGGCAAGCAGGCTTTGCCCGTCAGTTGTGACCCTGAACGTGGTGACCTAGGAAGAGCAGTGGATAAGAACGCTGGGAGGCTTTGGCTTTGAGGCTTTGCCACTGTGTGTCATGGAGCTGTATACCATGATTGCTAGGGTTTCCTTGAAATTCTACTTTACTATTAGATTCGCTGAGCCCTCCATGTGAGCCAGGTTTAGGGGAAGGGTGGAGAGAGACAGAAGGAATCAAGAAAAGGATGCTCTTGGCTCAGTTGGTTAAGCGCCTGACTCTTTGATTTTGGCTCAGGTTGTGATCTCAAGGTCGTGAGATCCAGCCCTGCATTGGGCTTTGAGCTGCGCATGGAACCTGCTTGAGATTCTCTCTCTCCCTCTCTCTCTGTACCACCCCCCCACACACACAGCTTGTGCTCTCTCTCTCTCTCTCTCTTTCTGAAAGGAGGAAAGGAAGGAAGGAAGGAAGGAAGGAAGGAAGGAGGGAAGGAAGGAAGAACCAAAGGAAGGGAGGGAGGGAGGGAGGGAAGGAAGGAGGGAGCTCTTTAGAGGGTCAGGAGGTTGGAAAGCAAGTTGACTGGGTTCAGGCCTGTGGGCACAGGGAACAGGAGAGGAAGGACAACTGGGAGAATGGGGAGCCCTCCAGGAACCAGCGCCAGTAGGTTGGAAGGAAGGGGAGAACATGTGTGTATGTGTGTGCGTGCATGCGTGCATACGTGTGTAACAGGGAGGCAACCACCAGAGGAACTCAGGCCCATTCAGGCTCTGAAGCTGGCTGATAGGAGCTCACATCCCAACACTATCATTGGGTTGAAGATTCATTACTGGGGAGAACAGAAGGTCCAAAGAGAACTTCCGGACTCAAGCTCATGCCTGACCTTTGGAGAAAATCCATTTGGACCCTTGAATTACAGCAACTGAGTTTCTGATGGCAGGGGCTCAGGGACTGGGGGGAGGGTGCCAAGTGACTCTGGTCAAGCCCTCCTCAAAAGACCTAAGATCCTAGTAAATAAGAGAGGGAGAAGGTGAGGATAGGAAACAGAGTCATGGTGGGCTGAGGAGGAGGGGTCAGGAAAGGAGATGGTCAGCATGAGAAGGGCAGTGAGGGGCCCTGGGAGACTTTCAGGGTCCTCGGGAGGTCTCCTCCTCCGCCTCCTATCCCCAGCCCCAAAACCGCAATGGGGGAAGCAGGTTTGGGCTGCTGGGGAGGGTGCTCAGAATTCCACAGTAGCAGAAACTGGCACTCCCCTAATTCACATATGCACACACGCGTGTGCGTACAAACACATACAGAGCACACACAGCACACAGACCCATGCAGGCTATCGGTGCAGACACGTGTGTGTGTGTGTGTGCGCGTGCGTGCCTAGACATAGCATACAGTTACCCCATGTGTGCACCTGTACATCATCCACATAGACACACAAACGATCACAAACACGCTCATGCGCGCATAAACACACCCCCGGACACATCCCTGCGCATACTTCAGGCTCTTCGGGTGTGCTGTGCACATCTCCCAGGTGTCCGCCCACCTGGCTCAGGAAGGTCCTGAGCTCCTGGGGGAACATGGCCACCCGCGCATTTCCTTTTGCCAGCCTCAGTGCTGGTCTTTGAGTGGGACAGGGGATGACGGAGAGGGGCATGCCCAGGGTATTCCTGCCATAAGCACTCACCATGTGCCCGACTCCCTGCACCTCCAACACAGACCCTGAGGCCTGCTGCACTGGACCCACACACTCACAGTCTGCTTTGGGGGATGGTGAGCCCTCCCACGCTCTGTAGCATCGGAGGTGACAGGGCAGCCCTGCCCCCAAGGGCTCTGGCCTGGAGAAGGGCAATGGTGGTGGCGGGAGGCCAAGATGATCGGACTTCTCCCCCTCTCAGGGCCCACCCGCTCCCCATGGCAGCACAGAGCAGGCAGCTGGAGATGGAAAAGCCAGAGGCCTTGGAGCCCCTGTGGGAGGGGTAGGAGGTCCCCCACTCTGCCCTCAGGCACCTCAGACAGGAGAGGTGCACAGCGTGGGCCCCGGTGGCTAAACCCCAGTGCATAGGACTGGAGAAGATTCTGGCCGGGAGGCTTGGAGCTGATCAGTTGGCACCAAGCAGGGCGGAGGGGGAAAGAGATTTTGCTGTGTGTGGCAGGGGAGGGGCAGAGAATGGCTCTGGGACTGGGACCTCCCTGCCTTCCTGGGAAGGGGACATGGCCAGGGCCTGCCCTGGGTAACCCTGCTCTCCTGCCATGGCTCACAAAGCACTTTTATATGGGTCACCCCCTCCTGGCTATGCGGAGTCTGTGAGGTGGATATGACCCAGTCCAGGCCAAACGACTTGCCTGAAGTCACCCAGCAAGCTGCCCTAATGCTTTCCATAGCCCCTGTGCCTGTCCCTTCCGTCTCTGCCCCAACACACTCTACAAGTGCTCCCTTGGCCCAGGGCACAGGGGTGGGAAGCAGCACAGGGGTGGGAAGCAGCACAGGGCGTGTGTGAGTACGTGTGTGCGTGCACTCCTGCACACGCAGCCCCTCTTCCGGGTCACCAGTCCTAGTGGGGACACTTCTCTCTCCTTTCTTTCTGTCTCCAGACAACAATCCGAGTGCCTCACACAGTCCTTAGGGCATGTATTCCCACCATCTAGAGCCTCCTTCCACTCTCTTCCCTTTGACCCCTCACCCCTGCCCTCTCCGGGTCTACAAGAGGGCTCTGAGGCATCACTGGCTTGTGAGGGTCTCCAGCAATGGATATTGGGTTACTGGGGGGGGGGGCGGCGCTAGCAAGACTCCCTCTCACTCTTAGGGTCTGCACTGCCTTTTGCAAGCTCATCCCTGCTCTGGTGATGGGCTACCTATTCCTGGCCCCGTTATACAGTGTCCACAGCAAAGCCCTCGGCAACTTGGTGGGAGCAGTGGAGGAAGGAGAGGATAAAAGTGGGTGGCACAGATAGGACCGGGCAAGATGCCACTAATGGTTGTGTGAGCAGTGGGAAGAGGACATACTGCCCATACCAGATACCTGGGGAACCAGCAGCCCTGGGATGCACCCCTGCCTGCCCCAGGAGGACCTGAGGTCAGTCATGGGCACACCAGATATCCAGAGACAGAGACTAAACACCCACTGCCCAGATGGCACCCAGCTAGAGTCTGTTCAACCCACACCCAAAGGGGAGCGCATTTATGGAGCACCTTCTGTGTGCCTTGTATTGTGGCAGTCACTCCACATCGGTCCTCTCCCTTGGGGGGCGGGGGTTATCCCCATTGTATAGATGAAAAAATTGAGGCTCAGAGAGGTAATGTGACTACATATATATATATGCAGTGAGAGTTTCAAACTTTTTTTTTTTCCCCATTGAGAGGTACATCCAAGAGAAAAGGTCTCCAGAACAAGACTGGCGAGGTGCAGGGGTCAGGGCGAACGTGAGGGTGTGGGCTTGCGATAGCTGTTGGCGGCCCCTGCTGGTCGTTATCGCGAGTGCAACATCACTCTATACCGCGCCAGATCTGCTAGAAATTCAGAACAGCCGCTTTGAGTTTTATTTCTTTCCGTGTCCTGACTCTCAAAGCCCTGCGACGAACATCCACCCGAGGAAAACCCTTGATTTTAGGGGAAGCAGAGACACTGACTGCACCCTTGTGATCTGAGGAGGCAGGAAGGCAGACTGAGCTAATTACAGACCACAGAGGGAGAGGACGCTATCCCCCCTCCCCCCCCCCCGACCGGCCTCCCCCACTCTCCTGCACCCGGGCCCCCCACCCCAAGGGGGCAGCCGCTAACTGCCATGGGATGCATTTTGGACCCTTCCAACCTGTTTCCCTTCTCAGCTACTCTATTTCCCGCCAGTAGCACTCTCATTCCTTGGGGCCCACTTACTGCACCTCTGGTAGGACATTCAACTACCGACCAGAAAGTCCTTTTTGTGTCTAACACTGCCCACCTTCCTCGACCAACACCCCAGACTGGGAGCTCCAGGCGATCAGGAGCCACTGACCCTGGTATCCGACTTGGTACTACTGAAGCTAGCACCTTGTCTGAAACAAAATAGGAGCATGGTACTCTGCATCAAGAAATTCTTCTTGCCACACCGGAACCTCACTGGGCTGTTGGGAGAATCAAACAATTTATCAGCTGTAAGGTCCTGAAAAGATGTGAAGGGCTGGCATTATGTAAGGCCCTTTTAGAGAGATACTTGATACCCGTCGACTGACAGTTACTGGGGGTGTGGGTGGGGGAGTCAGTTTGTAAGAATAATGAATTGGATTCCACCTCCCTAGTGGGCCAGAATCTGGGATTCCACCTTGTCTTGGGGATCCTGAATGGAATTGAAGGTTTACTGTGGGTTGCTGTGGCATAATAGTTGCCTGATTGAGAAGAAGTAATTAATATTTCAGAGGGATTCAAGATCCTTCCACTTCCCAACCAAATGCAATTAGTTGAGTGATTCTCTGCCCAGAGGTGGACAGGTGACAGTAGAGGGTAGCCTTCATAATGGGAAGGGGACTTTTTTTCTGAGTTGAATTAGGAGGATCTTCTGGTTTGAGGGCTGAGGAGAGGGTTGGAAATAGTGTGCTCCCTCCAGCCTCAGGTTGGAGACAGAAACCTGCAATTCCAGGCTCCACCATCTGGGGTCGCTAACTAACTTTCTTCTCCTCCCTCGGTAACGGGGGTGGGGGGAGCTCAGAGGCGCCAGGCCTTTCAGCAGAGTTTGGCCTGGTTTTATGGCTTTTCCCTATATCTATATACCCAAATTTATGCCCTCCAGAGCTCAGGGGTGAACTGAGTCTCTTGGGGTCCCGGGGACCAGTCTCCTGCTTCCTGGATGGATTCCCAAGTAAAACCCATTTCTGAGATTTCCAAGCAAGTTTCCAAGACGCGGTCCATTTCCTTCCCTTCCTTTCTTCCTTCCTCCCTCCCTTCCTCCCTCCTTTCCTTCTTTCTTTCATTTTATTTCTTTTTTTAAAAAAGATTTTATTTTGGGGGTGCCTGGCTGTACAGCATGCTACTCTTGGTCTCAGGGTCGTGTGTTCGAGCCCTCATGTTGGGCCTGGAGCCTACGTAATAATAATAATAATAAATAATAATAATAATAAATTTATTTTAAAGTAATCTCTACACCCAAAGTGGGACTCAAACTCACAGCCCTGAGATCAAAAGCCATGGGCTTCCCCGACTGAGCCAGCCAGGCGCTGCGGTCCATTTCTGGTCTTAGGAGTTCAGCTAGCAAGAAAGACGGATGATCTCTGCATATTCTGGAAGACAATTAGAGGAGCTGGGGGACACTGAGGTCAGAGAAGTACCGTGGCTGGCCCCATATGCTGTCTGAGCGGAGGGTGGTCTCCAGGCTGAACCTACAAGTATTCCAAGGCCACACACTATCTTTTACCAGCAGGTCTGGGGTGGAGCTGGAGGCTGGCGAAGGCAGACACCTAACTGGGTTTAATACTTTATTTACTTCTTGAGATGGGACTCTGAAGAAGGATAGCGAGTTACTTCTTTCCGTATTCCATAAGCAGGGGGTATGGACCAGCTCTCCCATCCAGACTTAAAATAAGATCTTGAACTCCCTCTGGAAGACGTTTCCCCCGTCTTTGCAAATTCTTCCAGAGACTCTGGGATCCAGCTATCCACCATTCGAGTCCTTCGAAGCTGCCTCTGAGCCCGAGACCCTATGGGGATGGGTCTCCTGCCCCTCGGGGATCTCCCTAAACTCCTCTTGTTCCTTTTCCCAGTTGGGAAACAGGATAACGGGGAAAGGTGAGGCACGCCCGGAATTGAACCATGGCTCTAAGCTGAGAGAAGGGAGCGGAGTAATCTTTCACCATCGCCCTTTTAAGGGATCGCGGGGCGCCGAGGGACGCTAGTGGGTACGGGTCCTATCTCCTGCTTCCCCGAGTGGAACGCGAGCACGGGGTCTTGGGCTGTGCGGTTTCTCCCAAACCACTACCTCCCCGCCTACCCTCTAGCTGCACGGAAAGACGACTTTCTCCGGCTTTTCGTGCGGCATCCAGGTCCCCCTCCCTTCTTCTCCCCTCTCGGTCTCCGCCCCCTCGCGCAGAGGAGGCCTCGCCGCTTTAAGAGCCTGGGTAGCGATTGACAAGCAATAAACGCGGAGCGCGGGGCTGCTCTGGAGCCGCACCGAGCTAGGGGCTGCCCCGGGCGCAGGTAGGCGCCCCCCGACTCCGGGCCAGCGCCCACCCTAGGGCCCTTGTTTCCTCTTCGTCCAGGCACAGCCCTATTCTCCGGGTCGGGTCTCCCCCGGCCCCTTCCCTCAGGCCGGTCCCCTCCCTCTCCACCGCCCGCCTCCCTCCTTTCTCGGGGGCTCCTAGGGAGAAATCAAACCCCGCTGCTTCTTGATGCTGGCCCGCGCGGTTAGGGCTCCAGAGTAACATCGGGCACAGAGCTGGTGAGCTGTGCGAGGCTCCGGTATCCGCGAGGCCTCTTCGGGGGCTGTGCGGATTCGGGGGACTTTGGAGCCGGGCATTACGTAAGAACCGCGCTGTTAGCGCTTCCGGGGGGTGGGGGCGCGCGACAGAGGTTGTGTGGGTCCCGGTGCACCCTCCCGGCCCCCTTGGGAGGCCAACACCTCAACCTTCCCTGGGAGGGGGTCCTGGGAAGGGGGGCGCTCTGCTTCTTTCGCCTCCCAGGCTGTAGGGAGGGCGGGTCGGGGGCGGGGGCCAGGGTTAGGGTCTGGAGACCTGAGGGCGGATCGGTGCCAGGAGAGTAGAGCCGGGGTCAGAAAGTTAGGTCAACTATGGGGGGGGGAGGGAGAGTGAGGACAGGGGCGGGGGGTGCATCCATTCAGTGACCTCATCCCCTGGTCTCCCGCGGGCGCGCTCGCAAAGAGCCTTCTTTGATGGCTCGCAACACGCCCCCCTTCCCCCAGGTCCTAGCGCCCAGCCAGTTAGGGCCCGGCTCGTGGGGCGGGGGCTATCCGATTGTCGGTGCGTGCAGGTCCGCACGTCTCTAGACCCCCCGCCCCGCCATCCCTCAGTCTGTCTACCCCTCCCCACGACCTGTCGGTCTTCAAAGTGCCTTTGTCAGACCTTTCTCTTCAACATCTCTTTGTACGTGTATTAATGGAGGGATGGGTGGCTGGGAGGTTGGAGGAAACCTCTCCCTTTCGCGCCTGGTCCGCATCACCAACTGACCCTGGGTGGTGTGGATAGTCTGGAGGTAGGGGTGAGAAGACACCGAGGCCCGGGCGTTTGGAAGCCGAGGTGCGCGTTCCCAGAAGCCTGGGCCCTGGACCTTGGCCCGTAGCCAGGCTGGCTTGCCTGGCACTGCCGTTCTCCTGTGGGCACAAGCCAGGCCCCGCCCTCCCAGAGGACGGGGTGGGGGTGGGGAAGAGCTAGCCGACGCTGTGGGAACTGATTACCCAGAGAAAAACCCAGGCAGGCTGGGCAAGACTCCAGGGGACAGGATCCTCCCTGCCTCTTCTCACCTTCCGGTCTCTAAGGAAGGAGGATGTCTGGAGTCCCCCCTGCCAGTAACTGTCAGGGAGAACAGCAGCAGCCGGGAGAAGGCTCCAGGTTCCAGGTGGTAGGGACCTTGGCTGGGGGAGGAGGGAAGGTATAGACACAGCAGGGCTTGGCACAGGAGATCCTGGGCATTTCTCCCAGCGTGGGTGCTAGCCTGACAGGGGGTGCCCTTCTTTCCCTGAAAACTCCTTTCTTCCACGTCTTTAGGGGACGACCCAGGAAGAAAGGGAGTCATCCCCCAACCTTTGTAATTTCTGCTACCTAAGCTCAGGTGACCAGCTCTGGCCTGGGGGCGGAAGGGATGGGGCTAGAGAGCGTTTTCTTAAAACCTGGTGATGGTCCCTCTGGGTAGAATCCTTTCTTAGGGTGAGGGGAAGTTGTGGCTCCCTATCCCCGGGGCCCAGCAGGCGTTCAGTCTTAAAGTGGGCGCTGCCAGCTGCTTCCCTCTTCTCCCCTCACTCCTGCTGTGAGCCACTGCCTCTAGTTGTCATGGCAACTGAGAATTAGGGTTTTCTCCAGCAGTAAGTACCCCGGAAGGCAAGGGGAAGAAGGGTAGTGGTGCCCCCCTGCACCCTCCCCTGGAGAATAGGGAGCCCCGTGCTTTCCTTGTCTCAGCTCTGCACTAAGAAGGGGCAAAGGGAGAAAGAGGAAGTCAGGGAGGCCTTGGGAAAGTATCACTTCATTTCTGTCAGCCAGACAGACAAATGTTTGTAGAGAATCTACACTGGCTAGGGTTGGGATCCAGAAGCAAAACAGATGTAGTTCTTGACTTCATGGAGCTTACAGTCTAGGAATGCTCATCTTTCCTGCTTTTGACTCAAATTCTGGACTCCTACCACCCCCAAAATAAATAAAGGACAAATGGCAGGCAGAAACACATTTTTTTTTTTAAAGAGTCATAAAACCTGGGTGTTCAATGTAGCTCTCTTTATTAGCTTCGTGACCTTGGGCAAAGCAATTAACCTCTCTGATCCTCCGATCTCCTCCTCCTGGGAGAAAGGGGCATGAAATATCTGCTCTTCCTGCCTCCCAGGACTGTGGGATCATGCAGTCTCTGGGGAATGCCCTGATCCTGAGGAGAGGCCCTTCCTAATTCCTTCCCCCATTGCTTTGCCATTGTGCTTTCTCATTCTTTTCTCTTCCCTCCTCCAGGAGAGACATTTCAGGGCCCTTGCAGACCTCACCATGCCAGTTGCTGCCACCAACTCTGAGTCTGGTAAGAAGGGGCTGAGGATGTCCGTTTGTATCTGTGGTTCCTGCAGTGCCAGGCAGGGACTTGAGCGGGGAGAGCGGCAGCCATCAGGCACTCTGGCAGCCACCTGTAAGAATAACCCTTCCCCCACCGCTGCTCCATCCTGCTACTCAGCCTTTCCTGCAGGCAGCTTCTATGGCCCCCGCTGCACCTGCTCCAGGGTGGGGCCAGAGACACAGCTCAACTCATCTCCGTGGAGGGCAGAGGCCTGTACGCTCCAGAGATGATCCGCAGTATTGCCAGAGGGCAATGGCCTGGGGCCAGGCTGGTTGGTGAGGTGGCCCTTAGGACCTGGCCCTTGGAGGATGGCTTGGGGGTGGAGGACAGCCTGGGGCCACCAGATGGGTAGACTAAAGCAGCATGTGCCAGAGATGGGCGTGTGGCTGTGTGCGTGGAGAATGCCAGCTCAGGAAGCCTGCACTTGCTTCTGTGGGAGGTTGTAGGGCAAGGGAGCGGGTCGCCCAGATGAGCTAGGAAGCCTCAGGAGCAAATTTCTTAACCTCTTGGAGCCTGTGTCTCTTCTATAAAGAGGTTGATGTGAAACTCTAAGGCCATGAGGCGGAAAGAATATTCCTGATAGTAGTATTCACAGTTATGCTGTGCTGCTGGGTTATTACCTCAATTAGCCTGTGACTTTGGGTCCTTTTTAGGACCTAGGTTTTCCCATCTGTAAGATGAGGTGATTGGACAAGAGAAGTGTTCTTAAATTTTCTTGGTCCTGGATCCCTTTTTGAGAATCTGATGACAGCTGTGGGCGTTCCTCATAGACAAATGCTTCTCTATGCACAACATCTGCATTCCACTCTGGGGAATGCAGGAATTCCACCCTGTGTGCTGTCAGGGACCTACCAGGTGCAGATCCCTATGCTAGAGGCTATGGGCCCTCACACTGCAATCAGCTCTGGGTTTGCTCTGATTTGTCTGACATTCCCCTGCCTGGATGCCTCCTGCCCGTGCAGCCCCTTCCCTTGCTCCAAGGCTGCTGCTGCCTCTGCAAGCCATTCCAGGCCTCCCAGTTTGGTTAGTATGTCTCTCCTGTCCCTCCCCTCTGAGAAAGTGAACCAGGACAGTGAAGGCTGCTGTGGGTGGGCTAGACCCTAAACTGTGATACCCTTGCCCTCCAGGAAAGACCTTTTCTCCGTGTAGTAGAGGAACTGTACTAATGTCCCCCAGCTTTGGCAGCCTTGGAGGGCTCAGTGCCCCCACGTTGTGTCCAGCCTGCTGAGCCCCCTGGGCTCTTCCTCTGCTCCAGGCTGCCTGGGCCCCACTGTAAGCTGCTTAGGGGTTAATTAAGCCCATCTCTGAGCCTGTGATTAAAGGCCTCTCTATCTGGGGCTGCCCAGTAAACCCATTAATAGTGCCTGGCAGGGGTGTAGAGGGGGGAGAATTTGACTTTCCTGCTGTAGGCCACTTGATGGGGGCATGGTGGGGGTGCAGTGGGGTCCAGGCAGGGAGTGGAGGCCAGGGCCTGCTTACTCTGAGGACCCCTGGGGCCCCTGGGTGTTATGCCCTGGGCTACTTCTGCCTTCCCATATCCAAAGGAAGGAGGACAGGAACTAGCTGCTTAACCTCTAGGATCCTGAGTTTCCTCTTCTGTAAAAAGATGATGTGCGACCCAAGCTATGAGTCTCTTGGCCCTTCCTGCAGGCGGCCCTCTCTGCTCCCACCCTAGGCTGGATTGGCTCCTGGCATCAAAAATCTAATGATGGGCCTGCTTCTTCTCATTTGGTGGCCATTACACTTCCTACAGGCCCCATAGGAGAGACAGCTGTGGTCAGGGTCACCCGCCTCTGAGGTCAGGGTTACCCTCCCTCTCCCCGCTCCCTTCCCAGGGAGATTCCAGCCTTGGGATCTGCAGGGTGAAGCCAACAATTCTCTTCCCTATGGGTCAACATGCCACTGTCATTGTGGAGGGGAGATGGTATGAGTGTATTCTTGCAGAGAGACCCAGGTCTACTTCTAGTAAAGTAGAAGTAAACCCCTCAGGGGCCCTTTCCTGAGGGTTGAGGACAGGTTGAAGGATATGTGGGCTATAGCATGGACAGTGTTCAGAGAACTTGCCCCAGGAGTCTCCAGACCTGGAGCGCTACCCTCTCTGCCCTCTTTACTTGACTCCCTCTTTTCTTGAATCATGGCTGGGTTGTGGGCCGTTTTGAGGTGGAGCTGTCCCTTTAAATCTCTCCTGCATCCCTGGGTTAATGTCCTGGTGTGTAAGCCCTCCTGCTGCCATGGCAACCAGGGGTGCGTTTTGACCTGGTGTCACTCCTCAGGGAATGGCTGTCTGGAGGCAGCAGCAGTTGATGGTGTCCTCATGGTACAGGGTATCAGAGGAATGGAGGCCCTGGGCTGGGGTAACTGCCAAGTCCTTTGCTCCTGCCCACGGTCCCTGATGTGAGAATGCACCCTCACCTTTTCCCTTCCAAGATGCCAGACTTGCCTGCCAGGCACCGTCCCTAACCAACCTAAGGGGAGGAGCTAGTGCGAGATGGGGGAGGGGAGGGAGCCGCTGCTGAGATGTGGGGTCAGACTGTGAGGCACCCCTCCGAGCCCAGGGTGGTGCCGCTCCCCTCCCCTCCTTTTCCTCCCTGTCTCCCCAACCTCCGCCCCCCCATGGCTAGCAGGTAGGGGGAGACATTTGGGACTTGAGGTATTTGCCCCGTGCCACAGTGGTGCCCCTGCTTCTGGCCCAGGACTGAGAGTCATTCTTGGGGGCTTCCTTTGATCCTGAGGAGGGCATTGTAAAGGAAACTGGGCCTGGAGAAGGAACGTAGAGGTCCGAGGGCAAGAGGAGGAAGTGGCATGCGTGTTTTAGAGGAGAGACTTCCAGAAGGGGTGGGGCGGGAACAAGCTGGGGCCAAAACCCCACCCCGCCTTGGGTTTCCCGCCCCTGGACTGTGACGGGGGGGGGGGTCTCTGAGCACCGCCTCGGTTCTGAAGGGGCAGCAGGGGTTAAGCCCCTGCCCCGCAGACCTCCCCTCAGCCGCCCCCTCCTGACCCCCGCTGGTGCGAACACGGGGTGGGGGGGATCAGGCCCCGGGAGGACCGGGACTCTCTTTCCCACCGCCCCCCTCTCAGCTCCTGTACCGCCCCCTCCCCACCCGGCTGCTCCGGTCGGGGCTTTGGCCAATCAGCAAGGCGGTCAGGGAGACTGAGCCTTGCTATTGGCTGATCCTGCAGAGGGCGCTCCCCGAGTCCCGCCTCCTGGAGCGCTGCCCGCCTCGGGCTGCCAAGGCAGCGGCAGCTGTCTGGAGGCTACTCCAGGAGCCCCGGAGCCGGGGGTGGGGGGCAGCCATGGCGGGCAGCCCAGGCAGCGGGGCCTCCCTGGAGGGTGTATCCCTGGGCTCTTCTGAGGAAGCTGATCTCCGGAGGGAAGGTAGGGAAAGGTGGGGTGGGGGGGCGGGGGGCGGGGGGAACTGGCCACTTCATCTACCGTCCTTCCTCGGGGTTTGGGCATCTGGAGAGGGTGCCCCGGGAGCGGGCCCTCGGGAGCCTAAGGGAGCTGGCCTGGGCAAGGGGGCACTAACTCCGCCCGGGCTCTGTCCTCCAAGGCTGACAGGCTTGTGAGTCTGTAGGTGAGGATGGCTGGGGAGGGTGGATCCCAGGATACCCTGGCAGAGTGGGAAGGGTGCCTGCCCCGGCTTCTTTCCGAGGCCACTAAGGGCCTTGCAGGTGTCTGATCAATACCAAGCCCTGGCCTGGGCAGGAGGGGTCTAGAGGGCAGGCTTAGATCTTGTTTCTGGAGAAGGTGGGGAAGAGGGGATCCCTAAGCCATGTCTGCTTCTCCAGTTTCAGTGCCCCCTCCTCCTCATCCCTATTCCCTCCTGGAGGAGGGGGCACTGACAAGAGTAGTGAGAGGAGCCAGGGACTGTACCCAGGCCCCCTCCACGGCTTGAGCGCTGTTATGTAGATGCAGGCGTGGGTGGCTGGGTGGCAGAGTAATGATACCCCCTGCCCATCTCTGCCCCCAGCTGGGCACACTCTGCTCCTTCCTTCCTCCCCCCAGAACCTGCCACAGCCAGGAGCTCCCACCTCCGTGGGTGGGTACAGACAAGCCCTACCTCAGACCTCAGCGGCCACTGCTGTAGCCCAGTGTCAGGTGTTCTCATGTCCTTGGTTATGTCCCATGCCAGGCTGAGAGGTTGCTGATCCTTGGGCTGACTTGGTCTAACCTCTGCCCTTTGGTGCCCACAGCACCCGAGGGTGCCTGTCTCCCCAGCTCCTGTCAATGTTCTGGGCTGCAGCTTTGGCTTCCTATGATCTATATTAACTTCTCAATGATAATAGATCACTCTCTGTCAGAGCTGAAGGGCCTGTAGACCCTGTCTAGTTCCATTAACCCATTTTACAGGAGGGAAAAACTGAGGCCAATGAGGGACCATGACTTTTGGAAAATCGCACAGAATTAATTAGTGGTGCTATTTGTACTGGGTATCCTGTGTAGGCTCTGGCCTCCTGCATGGCTGCCTGCTTGACAACACTCAGGGACACGCTCCAAGTACTCTCTCTCCTATCCCTGAGCACCCTAGGTGCAGGTGGCTGAGTCCTGGGACTTCAGTCCATCCAGAGATCAAGCGAGGAGTCTGTGGCTCTCTAGTTCAGGGCAGAACCTGGAACCTGACAACTGCTTCCCTTTCTCCCTTCCTCCCACCTCAGAATCCATTTCCTGCTTCCTAGACCCTCCCACCTGGCCAGGTTGGCATTACCCAGGGCCTAGAGAACAGGTCGAGGAAACTGTCCCCCTCCCTCACCCCTAGACACCTGCCTCAGACATTCAGGGGCCGGGAGTGCCTGTGCTGGGCAGGGGGGAAGTGCTGCTGGAGAGGGGTCATCTTCTGTGGGACACGGGGTAGGAGGGGTGGGATGGCTCTGGTGTGCTTTGGTCTCCTGTGCCCAGCTAGCTCCTGTGTCTCACTGCCTGCCCCTTCTCCCCAGCCATGCAGCAAGTCCTGGACAACCTCGGATCGCTCCCCAATGCCACGGGGGCTGCAGAACTGGACCTGATCTTCCTTAGAGGCATTATGGAAAGTCCCATAGTGAGATCCCTGGCCAAGGTACAGTGCTCTAGGGAGGTGGGCACAAGGGCACTGGCCTAGGGAGTTTATGGGGTGTTGGCGGTAGGGTGCCTGGGAATGGGGCATGTGGCCCAGAATACCCGTGGAGAGGCTCTGCATGAATATCCGTGCCCAGGTGATGAGTCTTCATGACTGCAGGTGGCCGGCTGTCCCGTGCCTGGCTGGTGGGAGTGTGGACATGCCCATGAAGATGCGTGTGACTGCGGCTGGTGGGGGGTGGGACTGGTGCCTGTGCATTGCAATCTCCAAGAGTTCGTCCTGCCTGTCCCCTCTGCCTTTGGGCATTTTGTGCAGATGTCTTTTTAAGGTCACCTGCCATGCTTCAGGTGGGGGAGAAACTCACTAAGAGAGAAAGTTATTAAACAATTTGGTAATGGCCATGATAGAGGCAGATGCACTAGGTGTTTTAGGAATGTAAAGGACAGATGCCTAACCTGGTCTGGGGTAGCCAGGGAAGGCTTCCTGGAAGAAGGGCCGCTTGAGCTGAGTCTGGAAGCCTGAGAAGGAGGGGGAGGGCATTTGGGGCCAAGGGAAGAGCTTGAGCAGAAACAGAGGTGAGAAAAAGCCAGAAGTCTTGGGGGGACTGTAAGTGTGGGTGTGAGGCTGGAGCTTCAGGTATGAGACAGGGAGTGTAAGCTGCAGACATGCTCACAGGTTGTGGAGGGCACAGGGGGCTGTGCTGGGGGCTTGGGCCTTGTCCTGTGATGTCCTGTGAGTGACATGGAAACTTTCGTGGGTTTTAAGCAGGGGCGTGATGATGGGACATGGACGTTTTAGGAGCATCCCTCTGGCAGCCACATGGAGGATGGTTGGAGGGTCATGGCTGGAGCTGGGAAGGCCAGAATTGGGGATGACCCTGAACTAGACCTGTGGTAACCTAGGGCTTGAGGGAGGGGAGGATGAAAGAAGTATTTAGGAAGTGAATTGGCAATGCTTGGTGTTTGGGTGTGGAAGGTGAGGGGTGGGCGTAGCAAGGCACTCAGGATTCTGTACAGGGGAAGTAAGAGGCTGGTGCCACCGTCAGCTCAGAGGCAGGGTTGGGGCTTGGGAGTGGGGTAGAAGGGCGCCCCCTTTCCTGGGGTAGAGGCAGTGGAGTTGCAGGGAATCATGTCTACTTGCTCAGATTTTTCAGAGAAGGGGAGCAGTTGTCTGCTGGAAATTAGGGATCAGGGTTGAACCAGTGGATTTGGAAATGAAGACTCAACCAATCGCTGAAGGGAGGGGAGAGGGACCCCACCAAAACCAGGGAGCAGGATGGACAGAGCCCCAGCCTGGCTGTGGCAGGTGCCTGACTTTCTGGGGTGGGGATGATTTAGTCCCGGGATGCCGGGAGTAAAGGGGGGTGGCTTTGGTCCAGGTCTTGCGCCGGGTGTGGGCTGTGGAGGCTGAGATGCCGGGTTGGTGTGAAGGGGACAGGGGAGAGGAGGTGTCTCAGAGTATCACCTCTGGGGCCCAGACTGGGAGGGACAGAGAAGGGGACCAGGAGGAGACAGAGAGGCAGGAAGAAAACGGAGGTGAAGGCCTGGGGGCTCTCTGGGGTTGCAGAGTGTTTGGGGAGAGAGTGGAGAGCTGTAAGAGAAGGCAGAGGTCAGAGAGAGGGAGGTGGGAGGTTTCCAAGGAGGACAGCTCGGTGGGGGGGTGGGTGACATGACAATTTAGGGTGTGGCTGCGGTGGACAGGGTGGTCAGCAATGTTCAAGAGGCCCAGAAATGGAAGGTTTGCATGTGGGGTGGCGTTGGAATCTAGGGTACGGTGGGCATCGGGGTGGGAGAAGACCGAGGCAGGCTCAGGGTCTCCAGGAATGGTGGTGGGGTGACCAGGAAGTTGGCGATGATGGTGATGAGACAGTGGGAGAGGGTAGCCAGGTGGCAGCTTTTCCACACTGTAGGGATGTCGGGACTCTGTCACAGGACGGCTGTGGCCGGCTCCAGCATGGGGTGTGGAGGGCCAACAGGCCCCACCGGCGGGAGAGAGCTGCGCCGGGGATGCTGTGTCCCCGGGGACACCTGTGTGTCCCACAGGTCATGGGGAGCGTTCCATGTGTAGAATGGCTGAAGCCCCAGGGAGGCTGCTAATGGCAGAGGGTATAAGTGGAATGTTCTGGGTAGGAGAAAACTGAGCAGACTGGGGTGGGAGGGGGGGATTGGAGAAAGGCAGAACGCTTCCATTCAGTGGTCAAGGATTGTATTTATGGATTAAAAATAAAAACAAGGAATCGAGCATGTTTCAAACAAAGAGAGTGTGAACTCGACCAGGGCAGGTGTGTCTGTCTGTGTCCTGGGGGCCGAGAAGAGTGCCCTGCACACAGTAGGTGCTCACGGAATATTTGCTCAATGAATGAATACAAACAGTGTAGGAAAAAAACCTAAGAGCCCTGTGAGTATCACCTCCAGGATGGGGATGCTTGGCCACAGCGTCTTGCGTTCTTGCTATGTCTTTGTAAGAAAGAAGAAGTGTGATGCAGCTGGTGCCCCTCCTTGGTCCCACTTCCCCAGCTTTCCCTCCCCTTAGGTGACCACTGGCTTGAGGTTGATGATGTCCTACCCCTGAATGTTTGCCTGTCTTGCCTACGGATGTGTTTAGATGTACACAATCTGCCGCTAGCCTATGGGATTTTAAACTTTCCTTAATGGAATTAGATAGCGCAAGCTGCTTAGGTTTGTGAGATTTCTAGTTCATATAAGTAATATGATTATTGACATAAGTATAGATGTAGATACAGATAGATTCATTTTATTTTATTTTTTAAAGATTATTTATCTATTTATTTGACAGAGAGAGCGAGTACAAGCAGGGGGAGTGGCAGAGGGAGAGGGAGAAGCAGACTCCTTGCTGAGCAGGGAGCCCGACGCGGGGCTTGATCCCAGGACCCTGGGATCATGACCTGAGCCAAGGGCAGACGCTTAACTGACTGAGCCACCCAGGCGCCCCAGAGAGATTCATTTTAACTGTTGTGTGGTGTTCCAGTATACAAAATAGAGCCCGATGTATTTGTCTGTTGGTTCTCCTACTGAGAGACAGGTACGTTGTTGTTGATTTTCCGCTATTCAGGATGGCGCTGCGGGGAGCGTCCTTGAATTCCTCTGCTTCTGCACATGTGTGAAAGTCTCTCTAGGGTGGACACTGGGCAGTGGCATTGCTGAATATGCACATTTTGACCCTTCACACCTGTAACCTGCCAAAGCTGATTTCAGAGTAGGATTTATTAGACCTCTGGATGGAGCAGGATTTAACATCACCTCTGGGTCACGTTAGCAGTTGCTTCTACAGTGAGACAGATAATGAAAGAGGGGGCTTTCAGGATGGCAGAATCTTGGGGTTAGAGGGCCCCCTCCAAAGCATGATTGCCCTCGATAGTGTTCTTCTTCAGTGTCTTGGTCTGATCCACCCGACAGCTCTCCAGTGAGGGAATTGCTGCCTGTATGACTATCACTCACTCAGTCATCCATCTTCAATTTGACGAATATCTATGGCATGCTCACTGAGTACCAGATGTGGTGCTGGGGCTGTGGGAATGAGCTGTCAGAGAGTTTGTTCTCTGGAGGGAACCCAACTCTGTTGGGCTGGGACCTCACCGTACAGCCTAACTGAGAAGTTACTGATGAGGTAGATCAGACTGTAAACATAAACTCCCTTCTCCAGAATTGTTCTTGGGGATAAGCTGGTCGGAATTGCCTCCCAGGAGATTCCCAGGATGGTTCCAGATGCATAAAGCACAATAGAAGGCGGTGCGGACCTTTCTTCAATACTGAGACTCCCAGTGAGAGGCTGGTGGGCTAGGGGGACCCTGTGACTTCTCTCCATCGAGCTGTGAGACAAGCAAGAAGTGCATCTCCTTAACCGCCCCTCTGAGCTCATAAGAATCCCTCCCATCCCTGTACGTGTGCCCCTTTGCAGTGGAACTTTGTCACTCCTTCATCAAAAGGTAGAGTTTCTCCATTCTTCAATCTGGGCTTGACCACATGACTTGCTTTGGACAACGGGACCTACTTTTTACGCCTCATCGATTTTAATGATTATGTGTACAGAGATACATTTCTAACCTAACAGACAAAAGTACTCAGATCAAAGATCCAGTTGTAAAAACTTGGTTCTTTTGGTGAAGTGGCCCATAAACTCAGGAATAGTCAAACTGGAACTGCCTTGGTAGCCATTAATCTCCTTCCCTTACCCTTGTGGAGTGGAGCTTGCCTCTCCCCTCTGGGGCTGTGCAGACAGGGTGGGAGGGGCTGGGCTGAGTAGATATAGGACCAGGGAGGGGCAGGGCCTGAGGGGACAAACCCAGAGTGTAAAGGCTCTGGAGGGAAGTCAAATGTGGCCAACAGATCATAAATCCAGGGGGTTGGCTCAGACGACAGGTGGCAGCGCTAGCAGGTGGGTGACATCTGGGAGGGCTGACTTGGATCCAGCAGCAGGTGTTCCGACAATAGGCAAAGCCAAGGTGAGCAATCCAAGTCAGGTGACATTCAGAAATTCAGGTGAACTGTTACCAGTGGGGACATCTGCCAGCTGGGAGGCCTGTGATCTAATCCATATGAGATGAGATAGAAAGAACATGGAAGAGTCACTGGCTGGCTGTGTGATTTTATTTTGTCTAACAACCTCTCTGACCTTTAGTTATTTCTTCTGAAAAGTGGGGATAATGATGTCTCTCTTTCAGAGTCATGGTGGGCATGGGGAAAGTCTTGGATGCAGAAGTGCTTTTCAAACCATAAGGAATTGTTACAATGCAGTCTTGGCCATTGGGCTAGAGTTCACTGGGAAGACTCCACTCCTGTGATAGGGCTGGGGTGAGACAATTGACAAAGCAAGACAGGGTCCTAGAAGAATGAAGGATGGCGTGGGTGGGGTGTCACTGAAATAGAGACTCTGACCAAGGGACATGACAAGTGGAAGCTACAGTGGTGGGGAGCTCAGTGTATCAGCCAGCTTCTGCTGTGTAACAAACCATTCCACAGTTTAGTGGCTTAAAACAACCATGTTTCATTTCTCATGATCTTTTTGATCATTTGGGTGGTTTTTCTGGTCTGGGCTGCTCATTTCAGGCAGGGTGGCCTAGGACATTCTCCTTCACATGACTGGTGTCCCAGCTGGGAAGGCTGCAATGTCTAGGATGGCATCCTCTCTTGTCCTCTAGGAGGGGGCCCAGGGTTCTCCCCAAGGCAGTCCCAGCAGCAAGGGAGGACAAGCCCCAAGTCCCAAGCACTTTCCAGGCCTCTGCTTGCATCACATTTGCTAATGTCCCACTGACCAAAACAAATCACATTGTCAGTTCCAGATGTAAGAGTGATTTTACCCTCTGGCACACCATTCTCTGGGACTCCTTTCAGTGTTTGAGCTATTTAATTATGAGCCTAGACTTCAAATGAGAATTCCCTGTCTTCTGCCAAGATCAGAGAGGTTGGCATGGGAAGGCAGAGGGAAAAGCTCTCTAAGAAATGGCTCTGTGGTGTTTCTGCTTTTGCAGTCTGCTTCTGGCTGTGGATCAGGAGCTGACAGATCGGGATTCAAGTACCGGCTGCACCATTAGCTAGCTGTATACTTGGTCCAGGCAAGGCTTCAGGAAAGTCTCTCAGCCAATGCTGGTGAGAGGACAAAGCGGCCCAATCCCCATGGAGGGGGGTTGTCAATATCTAACAAAACCACACCTGTATCTCCTGCTTGATCCAGGAACTTACGGGGAAGACTTCTCTACAGATAGACAACAGCTGTACCAGGTTATTCACTGCAGCTTTATTTGCAATAGTAAAATATTAGAAACAACGTAAATACCCATGAGATTGGTTGAATAAATTATGGCCCTCCAGTCATGAAGTGAGTCAAATGTAGTAATTAAAATATAATAATAATAATAATAATAATAATAATAATAATGGAAGATCTCCATGTAGCAGCTTAGAGTGATTTCCAGGGCATATTGTTAAGTAAAAAAACCAAACAACAAACCAAGCCAATTAAACAAATAAACCAAAAACCCAAGGAATCAAAGAGTGTGTATTGTGTTCTATTTTTTATGTAAAAAAGAGAAATATTTACTTATTTTTGTGAAAAGAAACAGAATAAACCAAAACTAATGAAAATGATTACCTCTAGTGTGGGTGTGAATAGGGTAGAAGATATGAGGATGGAAAGGAGACTTCCTTCAATTTACTTTTTGTATAGATTTAAAATGTGAACCATGTAAATGTTGTACATATTCCAACAATACAAATAAATTAAAAAGAATGAGAAAAGCGAACTCTGAAACTAAGTGCAGATAAGTGAATCTATCCACATATTAAATTGTTAGCATAAGCATACAGAAAAGGGAATTAATTCTAGTTACTTTTGCTCACAATATTCTGACTGTATACCCTATGTGAGATATATTCTAAGGCTGTACTGTTTAATACAGTGGCCACAAGCCACATGTGAGTATTTATTTAAATACTTAAAATGAAAATACCGAAGTAAACCAAAATGCTGATATAAAATTAAAAGTTCAGTTTCTCAGTCGTAGTTGTCATATTGCTCAGTGGCCACATGTGGCTACCACATTGGGCAGCACAGTTGTTGAACATTTCCGTAAATGCTGTAAGTGCTTTTAGACTATTCGGAGGATAAAAAGAACTGCAGATGAATCTTGACTTTTACTGAAGTTTGTGATAGGTAGCAGCGGTTGTTTAGCAATTTTGAAATATTTTTTAATAATAGAGGACAGGACAAATAAATAAATGTATTAATGTTCTTGGGAAATAAATTATCACTGAGGGAGAAGGGGGGTACAAATACAGAATGAGAGAAGATGAGGAAAATCTTGCAGAGTTAGATTTTTAAAAATTTTTTTATTGTTATGTTAATCACCATACATTACATCATTAGTTTTGGATGTAGTGTTCCATGATTCATTGTATGTGCATAACACCCAGTGCTCCATGCAGAACGTGCCCTCTTTACTACCCATCACCAGGCTAACCCATCCCCCCACCCCCCTCCCCTCTAGAACCCTCAGTTTGTTTTTCAGAGTCCGTCGTCTCTCATGGGTCGTCTCCCCCTCCGACTTACTCCCCTTCATTCTTCCCCTCCTGCTATCTTCTTCTTTTTTTCTTAACATATATTGCATTATTTGTTTCAGAAGGACAGATCTGTGATTCAACAATCTTGCACAATTCACAGCGCTCACCATAGCACATACCCTCCCCAATGTCTATCACCCAGACACCCCATCCCTCCCACCCCCGACCACTCCAGCAACTCTCAGTTTGTTTCCTGAGATTAAGAATTCCTCATATCAGTGAGGTCATATGATACATGTCTTTCTCTGATTGACTTATTTCACTCAGCATAACACCCTCCAGTTCCATCCACGTCGTTGCAAATGGCAAGATCTCATTCCTTTTGATGGCTGCATAATATTCCATTGTGCATATATGCCACATCTTCTTTATCCGTTCATCTGTCGATGGACATCTTGGCTCTTTCCACAGCTTGGCTATTGTGGACATTGCTTGCAGAGTTAGATTTTAATTGGAACAATCAGTATTGACTGATGGCTATAAGTGACACCCCAGAAGCAATGAGCACCAACTGCCCAGATCTTGGTTTCTAAATACCATTCCCTGCCAAAAGGAATCTGAGTTACTTGGAGAAATTGCTGAGCCCAGACCTGGGGTAGGGAAAGTAGTGGCAGAAGGAAGAAGGTGCTCAAGGACTGATGGGAACATGTCAAAAGGACACAGGCGTGTTTGGGGATCCCACTGCACAAGTTTGGGATAAATTGAGACAATGAAGATAGTGATGGTGATGGTTTAGAACACAGGGTAAAAAGAATCCACAGTGATACAGAGAGGGGGTGTGGGGGAGAGGGAGGAGGGGTGGGGAAAAGAACAAGCTCTGTTTTATAGTAGAATGCCAGCTAATAAATGTAGAAGGAAAAATGGAGTTAGAAAATCACCATTTTGCAACCCCCAATTTTAAAAATTGACGGGGGCACCTGGGTGGTTCAGTTGGTTAAGTGTCTGACTCTTGATTTTAGCTCAGGTCATGATCTCAGGGTCATGAGATCCAGTCCCGCGTCCAGCTCTGTGCTGGGCATGGGAGCCTGCTTGTGATTCTCTCTCTCCCTCTGCCCCTTCTCCCCCACCCCACTTAAAAAAAAGAACTGAGTCATAAATGAATGCGAAATTCATCAGAGAAAGATTGTTGGGGGAACAGAATAGTCACAGGGTCTCGAGGCATGGGAAAGACACAAGATCGCTTATGTAGACCTCTTGCCAAAATGATTAACCTGAGTCTAATCAAGGGGAAACAATCAGGAAAATCCAGTTGTGGGGCATTTTACAAACGACTTGCCTGAACTCAAAAATGTCGTGAAAGACCAAAAGTTACTGGAATCTGGTCTAGATTAAAGGGGAATAAAACGATGTGACAACCAAATGTAACATGTGGTCCTTGATGAGATTGTCCATCAGGGAAAAAACAAAAACTAATCTCTAAGGGGGATATTTTTGGGACAACAGTGAACATTTAAATAGAGACTGTCTATTAGATGATATTCTATCAGTGTGTCAATGTTGAACTTCCTGCGTATGATAATGGTATTGTAGTTTATGTGGCAGACCTCCTATTTGTTTTTAGGTGATGTATGCTGAACTACTCTGGGGTGAGGTGACTTATTTTTCAAATGACTCAGAGAGAAAAGTCTTCATGTATATCCCTGAAATGGCACTCCTTACTTACTTACATGACTCTCCCTGCTGGGCTGGTCACTGGTGAAAGCTGCCTTTCCCTTCTTTCAGAGCACCTTGTCATGGAGCCCAGGGTCAGTGAAGCAACAAGTAGGTACAGGGCCCTCTTCTGGTACTGTGGGCAGTTGACCCTTGAACAACATGGGTTTGAACTGTGTGAGTTCACTTATGTGTGGCTTTTTCTCAATAAAGTTCAGTGCTGCAAATATGTTTCTCTTCCTTATGATTTTCTTAACATTTTTTTTCCTAGCTTACTTTATTGTAAGAATACAGTATATAATCATGTAACATAGAAGATATGGTCAACCAGCTTTTTATGTTATCCATAAGGCTTTCAGTCAACAGTAGACGTTTTTGTGGAGTCAAAATTTACATATGGATTTTTGACGGTGCAGGATTGGTGTGTCTAACCCTCATGTGGTTCAAGGGTCAATTGTACTGATTTCTTGTCCCCTCCCTCCCTGGGAGCACTGGCCTGAAGGTCTGGAGACCCAAGTTCGGGTCCCTGTGACCTTGAGCAAGTTACTCCACCTCCCTGGCTTCCTCATCCTGGGCTACAGGATGTCCAAGACCATGCCGTCAGGTGGGAGAAGCTGTCCTTGAAGTCACATGCTTATAAGGTCCTGGGGGGCTGGGGACAGCTTGATAATTTTAATGGCCCTTTGTGACAAGAGGATGGGAATGCAGGTTTGTCCTTTGTATTCTCCCTTCTGGAAACTGGGTCCTAATCATCGTTTGGAGGGAGAAAGGGGGAAACAAGGTGTGTGTGCAGGTGTGTGAGGTGCTTGTGTCTGGGTGAGTGAGGATCTGAAGCTGGTATCAGAAGCAATGCTAAGGGTGGGGTCTGAAGTCGGGATCTGAGCGGGTAGGGGACAGTGTACGGTACCCCAGGGTTCTTGGGGAGCCTCAGGTGTCACCTGTTCCGCCCCCACCAGGCCCATGAGCGGCTGGAGGAGACCAAGCTGGAGGCTGTGCGGGACAACAACCTGGAGCTGGTGCAGGAGATCCTCCGGGACCTGGCCCAGCTGGCGGAGCAGAGCAGCACCGCCGCAGAGCTGGCCCGCATCCTCCAGGAGCCCCATTTCCAGGTTTCGGCCCTGGGCTGGGGCAGGCCGCTGGGAGCGGGGCTGGCAGGACGTTAGCGCCGGGATGGGAGGAGACCATGGGACACTGTCTCATGGTCCTTCCTTTTTCCATTACCGCCCCAGTCCCTCCTGGAGACACACGACTCTGTGGCCTCAAAGACCTATGAGACACCACCCCCCAGCCCTGGCCTGGACCCCACCTTCAGCAACCAGCCGGTGCCTCCCGACGCAGTGCGCATGGTGGGCATCCGCAAGACTGCTGGAGAGCATCTGGTGAGGCCGCCAGGCAGGACTGGGGGGTGGGATCTGGAGGGGGCGTTGAGAATAACCAGCGGGGACCAAATCTGGTCAGGAGAGGGCTGAAGACGAAGATGGGACCAGCTTTGCCCCGGGACGGGCCCAAGCAGCCCCAGGAGACCACAGGCACTGTGCATCTGAGCTGCAGACTGTGCCAGGAGGATGGGAATGGAGGGTCTCTTAGGAGACCCATTTGAAGATTCTGGCTTGGAGCAGCTGGGCCCTCATCATACCCGCCCTCTATCGCCCCAGGGCGTGACGTTCCGTGTGGAGGGCGGCGAACTGGTGATCGCGCGCATTCTGCACGGGGGCATGGTGGCTCAGCAAGGCCTGCTGCATGTGGGCGACATCATCAAGGAGGTGAACGGGCAGCCGGTGGGCAGTGACCCCCGCGCGCTGCAGGAGCTCCTGCGCAGTGCCAGCGGCAGCGTCATCCTCAAGATCCTACCCAGCTACCAGGAGCCCCACCTGCCCCGCCAGGTGGGTCCCTCCGCCAAGCTTCCCCCCCAACCCCAGCCCGAGGCCCAAGGGGCTGCCGCCGGGGTGACAGGCCCGGGGGTAGGAGTCCCCCATCTCCCGCATGCTCGTGCATTGGACCTAGTCGTGGGCACTCATACACATGTGCAAGGGACATGCGCACATTTAAGGCCCGGGGTACCGCAATGAGGGCCGATATCCATGCAGCCCCCGCACCTGCCTACGTGTACTGGGTGCGCGCATGCGCAACGTCGGCGTGCCGCGTGTCCGGTACGGAGGCCACCTGGTTGGCGGACTGTGGGGGGTCTGGCTGCTCTGTCCACCTTCTCCTACCGGCTTTCCTGCATCTGCCGGAGCCCCCTGTGCCAAGCGGAGGGTGTGGGTGGACCGAGGGATCCTGCGTTAGGTGTCAGGATTGTGTCCCTTACCCAGTGATCCCGCCTTCTCAGTGGATGGGTCCATGGCCCCAGGCCTGAGCAGGGGCCCCAGCACTCTGAGTCCTTTTGTTCTAGATGCAAAGGGAGGCTGGTACCAGGAGGCAGTTGGGCAGGTCTGGGGCAGCGTGCCTTGAGAGGGGCATGACCGGGCCTCTTGCATCTTTGTGAGGGTAGGGGGAAGACGGTGGCCTGTGTGACAACCCCCCATACCCTCAGGAGGGGGAAGTGGGGTGGGGGCTGTTCTGAGAAGGCTACTGCCCTCCAGCCTTCCCTTCTTCCCTTGACCCTTTGTGATCCTCGGGCCAGGTATTTGTGAAATGCCACTTTGACTATGACCCTGCAAGAGACAGCCTCATCCCCTGCAAGGAAGCGGGCCTGCGCTTCAATGCGGGGGACTTACTGCAGATTGTAAACCAGGACGACGCTAACTGGTGGCAGGTGAGCAATCGGTGGGTGCCTCCAGGTGTGGTGTGGGGGAGGCGAGGGCTGAGGAGGTGCCTTCTCACTCAGGCATTCACCCCTCAACTACTGCCCATTTCAGGCATGCCATGTGGAAGGGGGCAGCGCTGGGCTCATCCCCAGCCAGCTGCTGGAGGAGAAGCGGAAAGCCTTTGTCAAACGGGATCTGGAGCTGACACCCACCTCAGGTATGAGGGTCCCCCTGATGGAACGCCTAATCTGGGATCTGACGCAAGCCTGCCTGGCCTCACTCGCCCATCTCTCTGTGGCCAGGGACCCTGTGTGGCAGTCTTTCAGGAAAGAAAAAGAAGCGAATGATGTACTTGACTACCAAGAATGCAGGTGGGTGTTGGAGGCCCCCTCCTTGTCCTCTAACACGGCATGGCATGCCCCTTCCCTCCACCCGCTAGTGACTTGTGCGCATGCTCTCCCAGTGCTGGTGCTGCAGTCTTGTCCCTAGGTCCTGCCTACTCGCTCTCCGCTGCCCCTGGCCCCAGCCCTCTTATCCTTGGCCCCTGGCCTCGCCCGTGCCACTTGAGTAGCCCGATGAGTACCCTCTCCCTGTGTTCAGAGTTTGACCGCCATGAGCTGCTCATTTATGAGGAGGTGGCCCGCATGCCTCCCTTCCGCCGGAAAACCCTGGTGCTGATCGGAGCCCAGGGTGTGGGCCGGCGCAGCCTGAAGAACAAGCTCATCATGTGGGATCCAGATCGATACGGCACCACAGTGCCCTGTGAGTGGGAGCCGGGCCCTGCTGGGGGGGAGGAGCCAGGAGCCGGGGCTGCCCTGGGGGCCAGGGCCACATCCGATGAGTGGGTATCTGCATGGGCATCAAGTCAAGTGGTACTTTGGGGGGAGGTGTGGGGGGTGCGCCCTCTGCGGCTGATGGGGGAACTGCAGGCTGGAGAGTGTTCGGGAAGCTGTCCTTTGAACCTGTGGCCTGGGTGGGCTGGACAAGCCTTGCCTCGTCTTCTCTCATGTTTCACTTGCTAAAAACCCAGTTGGGAGCCCATGTGAAACAGGCCCGCGTGTGGTGACAGAACCAGCAGGGATGGTGAGAGCTCCTGGTTCCTGGAGGCAGGAACCTGAGGGCTGACCCCAGATCTGCTTGACCTTGGTGGGTGGCTTTGAGGAGCACATCACCCTCTCTGGGCCTCAGCCCCCCATCTGTGAGCGCTGGGCTGGAACAGTGGACTCTGAAGGTCCCCTCAATATGGATGTCTCGGATCCGTGTGTGTCAGTGGTGAGGGTGAGGGCACGGAACGTGGGAAGGCAGCAGTACTGTGAAGGTGGAGAGGGGCTGCACCTGCTGGGCTGCACGGCCCCTGTAGGACACGTGCACGCGTGTCTGAGGTGGGACACGGCCTGCCTGTGCTCAGTCAGCCCCTCCTTCCCCCTAGACACGTCCCGGCGGCCCAAGGACTCGGAGCGGGAAGGCCAGGGCTACAGCTTTGTGTCCCGCGGGGAGATGGAGGCCGACATCCGCGCGGGGCGCTACCTGGAACATGGCGAATACGAGGGCAACCTGTATGGCACACGTGTCGACTCCATCCGGGGTGTGGTCGCCGCCGGCAAGGTGTGCGTGCTGGATGTCAACCCCCAGGTACTGCCCCAGCCTGCTTGTTCCCAGCCTGCCCATATCCCCTCTGGGCGCTCTGCTACCCTCCCCCCCCCCCCACACTCCCCATATGTTTCCAGGCACTGGTCTCCCAAGCAGCCCCCCTCTAACCCTCCAACTACTGCTAGGGACCCAACCCACCTAGAATTTTTTTCTCAGCCTCCCAGGCCCCCCACTCCTCTAGCCACCTCCAGTGTCCCTCCACCATTCATCCCCAGGACTCAGGTTCTGGGGCCCCAGGTACCATTTCCCCACCATTTCCAAGTACCTGCCCCCCCAGCTATCCTTCCCCCCACCTTCTAGGATGTCTGTGGGGGATAGACTCCCCCATCCCCTTCTCTTCCTGCAGGCAGTGAAAGTACTGAGGACAGCTGAGTTTGTCCCTTATGTGGTGTTCATCGAGGCCCCTGACTTTGAGACCCTGCGGGCCATGAACCGGGCTGCCCTGGAGAGTGGGGTGTCCACCAAGCAGCTCACGGTGAGGGCTCTGACATGCAGTGGAAGGGGTCTGGTGACTGCCTGGGAGAGAGGGCAGGCTGGGGCTGAGGAGGGGAAGAAGGTGGTGTTGGGGAAGGGGAGAGGGGCCCACCCAAGGTCTCAGTGAGGTTGAACTTGTGATTCCTGCTTTATAGGTGTGGAAACAGAGGTCTGGGCAAGGAAGTGAAGTGCCCAAAGTCTCACAGAGTCAGGGATGCGGCTAGCCTGGGGTGCAGGAGCTTTTGCCAGGCCCACAGCTCCGTCCATTCTGTGGGGACAGAGTGCTTACCAAAGGGAGTCCAGAGGGCCAGGGGGAGATCTGTGGGCAGAATGGGCCAGGTGGGCTGAGGGCGTTTACAGCTGGAGGGAAAGGCTGAAGGGAAAGAGGAAGCTGGAGGCTGGAAGGCTGGCTGGAGGGAGGAGGCAGCGCTGGGAGGAGAGGCTTCAAGTCAGGTGTTCCAGAACCCCAGGGCACCTACCTCCCCACCAGGTACCCCTTGGAGCAGCCTTCTCCAGATGTAGGGTTTGCAGAACTCTGAGCTCAGGGGTCCATCTGCTGGCCACACCTGGTACTTCAGTTCTCAGGCCCGGGAAAGGCTGCCTGGGCTGGGCTCCCGGTTGAAGTCCCCTGGTCACAAACATAGCCAACTGGGGCCATTGGGCACATAGTGGGGCCAGCCCTAGAACTTCCACCTTGAACTTATTTAAGTCAGTATTCAAAGTTCCCTTCTCACCCCTGCCTGGCCAGCTTTGAGTAGGTAGGGGTGGCGGTTGCTGGGGGCACCCCGGATTGCCCTCCTGGCGGCATGCTTGGGAGGTGTATCTCAGGCTGCGGAGGTAAGGGCGCCTGGTCAGAGTGGAGGGAGCATTGACTTTGGAGTCAGGCAGACCCTGTGCAGCTGCTGGCCGGGCGACCTCTCTGTACCTCAGTTTTCTCTATTGGAAATGGGGAATAATGAGTCCCGCCTTGCAGAGACGTAGGGAAGATTATGTGGGTTGCAAAGCGGTTAGTGCCCTGCTTGGCACTCACTAAAGTTATTTCCTTTCTTCCTTCTTTCACCCATGTGTCTGTCCAGGGTTGCGGGTGAGCCTGTACCTGATGGAGTGAGGGAGTCTGTACCTGATATGGCTGGGTTCTGGGGAGGGGGATAGATGGGGGGGCTGCAGATTCCCCCTGATGATGGGGGTGATGGGGGAGACACTGATGGCCAGGACGTCCCCTTATGCCGGCAGGAGGCTGACCTGAGGAGGACCGTGGAGGAGAGCAGCCGCATCCAGAGGGGCTACGGGCACTACTTCGACCTCAGCCTGGTCAACACCAACCTGGAGAGGACCTTTCGTGAGCTCCAGGCTGCCATGGAGAAGCTGCGGACAGAGCCCCAGTGGGTGCCTGTCAGCTGGGTGTACTGAGACTGTTCATGTGGACCGCACCCCTCCGGGCTGTGACCCAGAACCCTGAATCCATCCCCTCCCCCAGCCATGACCCCCAGCCCTGATCCTTAGCTCTCATCCCTGGCCGTCTGGCTCTCCCTGGGTGAGGACGGCTCCTAGCGGGCTCTAATCTGGCTTCAGCACAGGCGTGTGCACTGCCGAGGAGGTGGGTGTTCATGGGGCACCTCTGTGCCCAGGTGCTGCCCACTCCCGATGCCCACTGGCCACCAGATGTCCCTCTCTGAGGGCCAGGCTGTGCCCAGGAGTGTGTCAGAGTCACCTCCATAATGGTCAGTCCAGAGAAGAGGAAAGCTGCTCTGGGGCCCTGTGGCCAGTAGGTACACTGGCCCCCTGCCACCTCTCTCCAGCCGCCTTTTCCCCTTGGACTGGCCACGCCCACTCCATTCCGGGGCTCCTCCCACCTCTCACCCCTGGGGCCCAGGAGCAGGCCTGGGGCCCCCCTGAAGGCTGGGGGAGCCAAAGCTTAAGCCAGCTGCCGCCGCCAGGGGGCAGTACGGTCCTAGCTCCCTTGGAATGAGGCGGAGTCCCGCAAGTGGACTGCGCCCTGTCCTTCCCTCACGCACAGCTTTTCACTGCCGAAGTCTCTCCACGGACTTCTCTGATGTGCCCCTGACAGGGCTGCTCAGCTCCCCGCAGGGCAGGGCCAGCCGGGGCTCAGCGCAGGGAGGGATGAGCTGAAGGCTGAGCCGTGTGACCGGGAGCCTGCGACTACTGACCATGGTCCCTGGGGCGGTGGGGGGGGGGAGGCACGTCTGGGCTCCCTGTTGGGGACCACGGTCCATCTTGGTCTCTCCGGCGGGGTCCAGGTGGCTCACTCGCATCAGGTCTGCCTGGGGGGCTGAGGATGGGTGCAGAGAGGAGTCTGTGAGCTGGCCATGGAACAGGGGCTTGGCAGAGGACATCTGTGCTCTAGCCGGCTCCCTGTTGTACAACTCCAGGGGGCGCCATCCACACTGTTTCTGCCTGCGCAGCTTAGGGTCCGCAGGCTGGGGCACCTGGTCTGTGTTTGTACCGTTGGTGTTGTGTGTGTCAGTCTTGGTTTTGGGAGAAGAGAAGGAAAGGGCAGTTTTGCTTTGGAGGTCACTATTTGGGGCCCTTTTTTGGGGGTTCCCCGTTAGTCCCCATTTCTTATGAGACCCTTATCCCAGATTCCAGAGCCTTGACCCTCCCCCGATGTCTTTCTCCCCATCTCCTAGTGTCCCCCTATCCTATATGACACCCTCGAGTCCTCGGGGAGGGCAACTGTGTAAGACAGGAGGCTCCCTTTTAAGAATGCCGTCGTAGACTTCCCCAGGCATCTGGCCCTCGTCCCTCTCTGTGATCTCGTCTGGGCTGAAGCTGTTCTTGCAGGGACCACCCCGTCGCCCCCCCCCCCCCACCAGCCAGCCCCTGTCCTTCCCAGTTCTCTGAGTGTCTGATCAGTCTTCGCTGCAGGTTCAGCCCGAGCTGGCCCCTGAACCACTGTGTGCCCATTTCCTAGGGAAGGGGAGGGAGAAGAAACAGAATATTTATTACAAAGTTAGAAATATATTTATTATATTAGGGATCTCATTTGCATTGGCCTAGGATATGCAAATGAGATGTTAAGGTCAAGCCTGCTCCCATCTCATTTGCATAGCTCTGCATCCACTATGCAGTCACCTTTATACTCCTCTTTTCCCTTTCCTCAGCGTTCTTTTTATCCTCAATCCAGCTCTTCCTTGCATCACCCTTATCCACAGCCCAGGGGGCCCAGGAGTGGGAGGAAGAGCTGCTCTCCTGCTGCCTGAGGCAGTGGTTTCCTTTGCCAGTTCCCACCTCACCTGGGGCACTTGGGAGTAGAAGCAGTGAGGATCTGCAGGTGCAGCCCCCCTACCCTTGGTTAACCTCCAAAATCCCCTGAAGGAAAGAGCATCCTCTGATGGAGGTGGAGGGAGCCTGGCTTAGGGTGCTGCGCACCTTGCTGAGGAGTTGGCACCTGACCCTGTAGGGCAGATCTCCTGTGTGGATGCTGTTCTGGCACCTTCACCTCTAGTGATGCCTGGGGGGCAGGGCTGGGCCCCTCCTCTCCTGTCTTCATCCCTTCAACTGCGTCCTACCTCCCCTACACAAGCCCCACTCACTCCCTGGCCCACGGCTGGGTTGGAACGGGTGTGTGCCCACCATATTACCTCTCTGACCCTATCCTCCTTCCCTGGACGCTTGTATTTGAGGCACCTCGGGATAATGAGGACTCTGCCCACACTCAGTGCCGGCCCTGTTGCCCTTCCCCTCTCCTCTCCCTCAGCCAATTCTTGAGCTTTTGCTCTGACTGATTTTCTTTCTTTTCCTTTGATTAAATGTGAAAACAAAGGCTTCTGGGCTCTGTTTGTCTTTGGTTGGGGCCCAGTGGATGGCTCTGGTACGGGGTGAGAGTGGGGAACCCAGCACAGATGATTCTGGAATGGAAGTCAGAGTGACTTGTCTTGTGTCCAGTGATGTCTTCCAAAATTTCCCATCGCACCATGCCACATGCCCCGTCCCCAGAAGATGCTCATTCTAAGTGCTAGTATCCAGGAGTCTGTGAGCACTCGTGGGGGCCAGGGGATTCAGAGACTCCAAGGCTAATCCACTCCACTTCGCCCAGAACTTGCTGTGTGGCCTTCAGCAGGTCCCTGTACTGCTTAGGTTCATCCTCTATAAAAATGTCATGGACTCTCCCGGTGCTAATGTTGGGATTGGTTCTAGGCGTTCAACAATACATGCCATAGAAAGCTCATTGAAATGTCACCCAGATGTCACCATGGGGCTGTGTGTGTGTCAAATCCCTCACGGGTAAGGCATCAGCCTTCTTTCCCACCTTGAATTCTTCAGGGGACCCCAGAATGTTCACTGAGGATTCTCAGCAGGGGGCTTTAGCCCTTCTCTTCTCCCTGCAACAACCAAATAAGGAACAGGCTTTCTTCCTTTGATTTCCCCCAAAGCAACCACTCACATGGGGATGAGCGTGGGGCAGACTTCACTGGTGATTTGGAGACAACGTAAGGACTTATGTCTCCCACCTAACAGGTCTGATGAGAATTTAGCATTGAATATTAACTACCCCAACTCTGAAATATTCCCTGATTATTCCCAGCACATAGAATATTTTTCTGGTCAACCTTTCCCTTTGGGGTGCCCTGCTTCCCTCCGTTGTTGCTGCACCCTCTTCCTCTCATCTTTTTTTTTTTTTTTTTTTTTTTTAAGTAGGCTCCACAACCAGTGTGGAGCCCAATGTGGGGCCTGAACTCATGACCCGGAGATCAAGACCTGAGCTGAGACCAAAAGTTGGTCACTGAACCAACGGAGCCACCCAGGTGCCCCTCTTCTTCTCATTTTTGAACCACCTTCTTCCCATCTCTGGGGTGTCCTTGGAAAAAGGAATATTTCATGACTACGCCTAGCAACTCCGCACTTGTATTTCTGTTCTAATTCAGTGGTTCTCAATCTTGGCTGCACTTTAGAATTGCCTGAGTGATTGAAAAACAAACGAAAAAACAATTGCCTGGATTCTCCTCCAGATCAGTTAAATCAGAAGTTCTGGAAAGGCTGACTACTATAACTAACACAGTTGTTTATTATTATTGTTATTGTTATTATTGTTTTAAGATCTTTATTTTCAAGTAATCTCTACACCCAACATGGGGTTCGAACTCACAACCCCAAGATCAAGAGTCACATGCTCTTCAACTGAGCCGGCTGGGCGCCCCCAACACAGTTTTATTATGAATTTCTTGCTCACATCATATCTGATGGGAATTGGGTTGCACTCCTAGCAGTGACTCAGGGTTCCAGCCTCTTTCCATTTTTGACACCACCATTTTTCAGAAAAGGCTCCACAGGTGTCCTGGAAGAGGAGTAGCGTGCAGGCAATTGCTCACGGATATTATGGGCTAGGACAGTCGGCCCACATCCATTGGCCAGAATCTAGTCATGTGGCCCTGGGTTATTGCAAAGGAGCCTGGGAAATGTAGTCTTCCTTGGTGCTCAGGAAGAGGAAACGGGATCTAGCCAACCTCTGCCAAGCCAGGATTGGAGTCTGGGAAGCTATATGTTTTAAAAGTTCCTCAAGTGATTCTAATGTGTAGCCAAGTTTGCCAACCACTGCTCATCCATTTTCGTCATACCCTTGGGAGTGGAGGAACTCTCCTTTTAGCCCCAAATTAGCATCAAGGTAGTTTCCTACTAAAGATATTTGAATTTCTAAGAGGAATTCTGCTACCAGTTTTTTTTTTTTTTAATTCCTTTTCCTTCCTGGCACAGTAGCATATGGTTAGTAGGGCCAGATGGATTCTTATCATATTATAATTGGGAAACTGACCTACAGAGGTGATGGGCTTTTGTCCAATGTCACACAGAAAGTCATTGGCAGAGCTGGAACAGACCCCTGGACTCCTGGTTCTCAGGCTGGGGTTTTCTCCCTGTGTGCTGCCTCCAAAGATGGAGGGGGATTGATAGAGTCCGGGGTGGGGCGCACTTAGCGGAGGAAGGCACTGTTGGAGGAGGAATGTGGGTTAAGAAAGGGAACCATGAGGGGAAGTGTGGGCTACCTTGTCATCCCCAGATTCAACTCTTTGAGCGATCCAGGCGTTCCAGGTGGTTGAGGGCGTCAACAGCCTAAAGCCCACACAGCTCTGGCCCCTCCTCCCTCAGGACTGGGTTTGCGTGGTGACCCCACAGCTCTGGGAGAGACTGAGCAGGCTGTGCAAGGGAGCAGGGAGGACTATCTAGCTTGTCCCATTGATCTATTTATCTAATCTAATTGCTATTATCAAGGTTTTCATTATTTAGAAACCTCTATGTTTTACTATCTGGTGAAAAAACTTTCCAATTACTCCTTTGATCAGTGATATTTTTCTTAGTAATACTTTCTTATTTCTCCTAGAAAGAGAACTCTAGGATCATTTGGTCAGAGTACACCCTTTTGCTATGGGGATCCTAATTGGAATTGCATGAAATTGGGACATTAATTGGGGAGGATTCTTACTCTTCAGTCTTTTCCTGCAGGACCATAGTCTGTCTCCCCTGTACTCGGGTCTCCTTCCAGCCCAGGGCCCCCACCCACCTGTCTGCCAAGCAGAGCTGGTCAGACTGGCACGGTCTCCAGTCAGCAGCAGCCTGATACCAAGAAGAACACTGACTTTCTCATAAAGCAAAATTCTTTCCTTTGAAAGGACTGCCCTTTATCCCGAGATTCTCCCCCCCAACCCCTACTCTTTGGGGTGAAAATGGTCTTCTTTATTTTATTTATTTTTCATTTTTTTTAAAAGATTTTATTTATTTGAGAGAGAGAATGAGAGAGAGAGAGTACATGAGAGGGGGGAAGGTCAGAGGGAGAAGCAGACTCCCTGCTGAGCAGGGAGCCCGATGTGGGACTCGATCCTGGGACTCCAGGATCATGATCTGAGCTGAAGGCAGTTGCTTAACCAACTGAGCCACCCAGGCGCCCCACAAAAATGGTCTTCTTTTTATAAAAGGGATGAGATATTTAAATTTTTTTTGCTTGTTTCTAGATGTATAAATTGACAAAATATATTTTGGAAGTGTTACTGATCTGTGAAATCTCAAATTTTGGGTTAAATCTCTCAGTGGGTTTAATTCCACAGATGCCCTGTGTTTTGAACAGGGTTTCAGAGTCTCAATGCCTAGGAGTTGAGACCACACATGCGCTGGTCCGAGAGTCCATTTCGCAGAGAAGAAACAAGAGCTGAAGAAGGCACAACACAGCTGAGATTGGCTTCGTAGATTCTCATTCCCTCCTGGTCTCTTGCCCCACTTTGGAGAGCACAGTTTCATTCTCTGCATTAAGTAAGTATATGAAGACACACCTTAGCCCCCAGGTCAGCCAAAATACGGGCCCTAGTCTATCCCGGCAATTTTAAGTGTCTTAAGTCTGGCCCAAAGCCAAAGTAGGCTGATAGACTAAGGGTGATGGGTGTTCCCTTACTAACTTAAAAATTTGTGAATGGAAGGTAGACGAGAATTAGGTGATCTGTGCCTTAAGCAGAAGCTCCAGTTCCCTGCCATCACCTCACACATGCGCACACACACTCAGATGAGGATTCAGTAGTAGGCAAGCAAATTCAATAGCCAAAATACCAATAGTTTTTCAGTGTGCAACAAGCATTCATTCATTCGCTTATCAAACATTACCTTATTTTTGAGAATTTACTCCAGCATCATCACCTCTTGGAAATGCTTTGTGACTCCTCCACGGGCTGATCTGATCAAGGAGCCTCTTCTTGGCGCTCCTGAAACAGCTTATCACAGCGTCCTGTTGGGGACTGTTGTCCTCTCTGCTCCCTCAGACTCTGGGCCTCTGGATGTAGGGACCGTGCCCCACTCAACGGTGCTCAGAAGATGGTGTTGAATTAATACTTAAGGTACCATGCCATTATTTTTTAAGGAACTGGATGATTTATGAGAAGACGTAATAGGAAAAAAAAAAAAAGACCCCTGTTCACAATAACAACCCCAGTACAAAACGCAAGGCATCTGTGTAATTAAACCCACTGAGAGATCTAACCCCAGCTCATGGGAGCAGCCAGATGTCCTCAAAAAAGACCATGCTGGAGCCACAGTGAGAACCAGATGTGGCAGGTGTGAGGCATGAGTATGCCTCTCTGACCATCATCCCCGCCCAGGAAGGAGAAAGGGCAGTGTAGGCAGCATCTGGATGTGGCTTATATTTGTCTTCCCTCTTTTTTCACTTTCACAAGTCTTGGCACAGTGCCTGACAGTTCCACAAATTATCTAAGTGTGTAAGGTCCCACCCCACCCATTTTTTTCAGGGTTTGGTCTTCCTTCCAGAAAGAGATCTTCCTCTCTCTGCGGTTCCCCAGGATCCTGCCCTCATACCATGTGGTAGAAGTGCCCAAGCACTGGTCTGTGGACCATCTCATCTGTGACAATATGAGGAAATTAAGAACAAAGCAGAGCTTTTTTGCAACGGGTTTGCTGCCAGAACACAGGTGTCGTGAAAACCACCGCTCAACCTAAACCAAAATGGGAAAGGAAAAGACTCACATCAACATCGTCGTCATTGGACACGTAGATTCGGGCAAGTCTACCACTACTGGTCATCTGATCTACAAATGTGGTGGGATCAACAAAAGAACTATTGAAAAATTTGAGAAGGAGGCTGCTGAGATGGGGAAGGGCTCCTTCAAGTATGCCTGGGTCTTGGATAAACTGAAAGCTGAACGTGAACGTGGTATCACCATTGATATCTCCCTGTGGAAATTCGAGACCAGCAAGTATTACGTGACCATCAATGATGCCCCAGGACACAGAGACTTTATCAAAAACATGATTACAGGCACATCTCAGGCTGACTGTGCTGTCCTGATTGTTGCTGCTGGTGTTGGTGAATTTGAAGCCGATATCTCCAAGAATGGGCAGACCTGTGAGCATGCCCTTCTGGCTTACACACTGGGTGTAAAACAACTAATTGTTGGTGTTAACAAGATGGATTCCACTGAGCCACCCTACAGCCAGAAGAGATACGAGGAAATCGTTAAGGAAGTCAGCACCTACATTAAGAAAATTGGCTACAACCCTGACACAGTAGCATTTGTGCCAATTTCTGGTTGGAACGGTGACAACATGCTGGAGCCAAGTGCTGACATGCCTTGGTTCAAGGGATGGAAAGTCACCCGTAAAGATGGGAATGCCAGTGGCACCACACTGCTTGAAGCTCTGGATTGCATCCTGCCACCAACTCGTCCAACTGACAAGCCCTTGCGTCTGCCTCTCCAGGACGTCTACAAAATTGGTGGTATTGGTACTGTCCCTGTGGGCCGAGTCGAGACTGGTGTTCTCAAACCTGGGATGGTGGTCACCTTTGCTCCAGTCAATGTTACAACTGAAGTAAAGTCTGTTGAAATGCACCATGAAGCTTTGAGTGAGGCTCTTCTTGGGGACAATGTGGGCTTCAATGTCAAGAACGTATCTGTCAAAGATGTTCGTCGTGGCAATGTGGCTGGTGACAGCAAAAATGACCCACCAATGGAAGCAGCTGGCTTCACGGCTCAGGTGATTATCCTGAACCATCCAGGCCAAATCAGTGCTGGATATGCACCTGTGCTGGATTGTCACACGGCTCACATTGCTTGCAAGTTTGCTGAGCTGAAGGAGAAAATAGATCGTCGATCTGGAAAAAAGCTGGAAGATGGTCCCAAGTTCTTGAAATCTGGTGATGCTGCCATTGTTGATATGGTTCCTGGCAAGCCTATGTGTGTTGAGAGCTTCTCTGACTATCCTCCTCTGGGCCGTTTTGCTGTTCGTGACATGAGACAGACGGTTGCTGTGGGTGTCATCAAAGCAGTGGACAAGAAAGCAGCCGGAGCTGGCAAGGTCACCAAGTCTGCCCAGAAAGCTCAGAAGGCTAAATGAATATTATCCCCAATACCTGCCACCCCAGTCTTAATCAGTGGTGGAAGAACGGTCTCAGAAATGTTTGTGTCAATTGGCCATTTAAGTTTAATAGTAAAAGACTGGTTAATGATAACAATGCATCATAAAACCTTCAGAAGGAAAGGAGAATGTTTTGTGGACCATGTTTTTTTTGTGTGTGTGTGTGGCAGTTTTAAGTTATTAGTTTTTAAAATCAGTACTTTTTAATGGAAACAACTTGACCAAAAATCTGTCACAGAATTTTGAGACCCATTAAAACAAAAGTTTAATGAGAAAAAAAAAAAAGAACAAAGCAGAAAGCTTATCATTAAGTTGAATGTATTTAAGTGTAAGAATTATCATTTATTCTGATGTGGTGATTATGAATTTTATTTTATCACATGCCAATTTAAGAAATACTCCCCCCACCCTTTTTCCTAACTTGAATCAAATCTTTCCCTGAGTCTCTGCTCATTAGAGTAAAAAGAAATGAAATCTCAATCCTGTTTTGGAGGGCTTCCTCCTTTCCCTGGAGTTACTCAAAGATGTGAAGGGATACATAGTGCCTGGGAAATGGGAGTCAGAATCTGGTTCAGGCAGAGTGGTGATCAAGGTACCAGTGTGCTTTTAAACAATGAGATTGTACATAAAACAAGTTTTATTGTGTTGCTGAGCTTGTGGGAAGGGAAATATCCAAGAAGCATGGTGAGTGGACAGGAAAGGTGGAGTTACCCTAAAAGGCAAATGACAATTTTAGCATCACATTTGGAAAATTAAATATAAAGCCAGGGGCAACCTGAGGTTTTGGTAAATTAGGGATCTGGGAAGGGGCTAATCTGGTCCCAAGTTGGTATCCTGGCCCCTGACAGAAACAAATGCAGATCCTCCTTGGAGGAAGGTATCCTCAATTTCAGCCGCCCAGATTGAAATCATCCAAACATGAGCTCACATTATGAGATCGCAAAATAAAAAGGAACAAACCACTATGAGTGACAGTCAACATAAACAATAGCATATTTATATCTCCAGGGACTTTTTTTTTTAAAGATTTTATTTATTTATGCATGAGAGACAGAGGGAGAGAGAGAGAGAGAGAAGCAGAGGGAGAAGCAGTCTCCCAAGGAGCAGGGAGCCTGATGCGGGACTCGATCCCAGGACCCTGGGATCATGACCTGAGCCGAAGGCAGACGCTTAACCATCTGAGCCACCCAGGCGCCCCTCTCCAGGGACTTTTGATATTAGGCACCAAAATGTAAACTATGTGTGTACAAAATATTTAATGGAATAAAATATGGCATTACAAAAATTAACAAGCAACAAGACTCTAGAATGACTAGTTAGGTTTGAAAGAGAACCATTCAGAACTTTTCAAAATGAAAAATACAAGGATGAAAATAAAAACTAATTTTGGGGCGTTTAACACCCAATTAAACACAACTGAATAGAGATTAGTGAACCAGAAAGTTGTTCCCCTAAGTATGGTGCTTGGACCCGCAGCATCATCAGCCCTGAGAGCTTCTTAGAAATGCAGACTCTCAGGCTCCCCCCAGAACTACTGAGTCAGAATCTGAAGTTTAACAAGATTCCTTGTGATCTGTGGGCATATTCAGGTTTGAGAAGTATTAAACTGGTAGAAATGACATAGACGGGAGAACAAAGAGATGAGGAGGGAAATATGAAGGAGAGGTTAAGAGATACAGCAGCGATAAACAGAGGGTCTAGAAAAATGTAATTCTGGTCAGTGGCAAGATTTTTAAAAGTGTTGGAGAGCAGATAATATTTGAGGAGAATTTCCTAGAACCGATGAAAGGCATGAATTCACATATACAAGAATTTACAGGGGCACCTGGGTGGCTCAGTCGTTATGCGTCTGCCTTCGGCTCAGGTCATGATCCCAGGGTCCTGGGATCGAGCCCCGCATCGGGCTCCCTGCTCGGCGGGGAGCCTGCTTCTCCCTCTGCCGCTCCCCCTGCTTGTGTTCCCTCTCTTGCTGTCTCGCTCTCTCTGTCAAATAAATAAATAAAATCTTAAAAAAAAAAAAAATTCTTGAATACTGCCCAGGGGGAAAAAAAAAGAATTTACAGCAAACAAGAAAACAAAAAGTTCATGGCCAGGAGTAAGACTGCAGAATACTGAGACAAGTAGAAAAGTTTTATGTACAAACATAAAACTAAGGTGTTTCAAGATGGAGGGTTGCAAAGCGGCAACTGGTAAAGGAGTGGTCTTTCTCCCTTGCCTGGAGGGCGGGACTGGGCCCACATGGCGGCAGCAGTGGGCATTAAGGGAGTGAGCAAATGTCTATGGAGGGTACTCAAGTATCTGATAAATCCGTGGAAACTTGGAATCCCAAGGACGCCAACCCTAGGTTGCCTTGGAGAGATCTGGGCCTCTCAAAAGACATCAATCTGTTTAGTTGGCACAATGGTCTGCAAATGGGCAAGGGGTGGTAGGGGGATGACCTGGCTGACCACCCCCTGGTCCCCAGGAAGCCCTGGTTGCAGCAGGTGACAGGTTGAGAGGACGTTCTTTCCCCACTGGGCAGCCCCAATTCTTACCACCTTCCAGCTGAGGGATTTTTCACAGGGTGAGATTTTGGGGTCTCTCTGACACCACCTGAAACTTGGTGTTCCCTACCTCCCCCAACATCTGGGCACACACTGTGCCCAGATCCTGGGCAGAGACCCCAGACAGAGCTCACACCCAGGGCTCCCTCTCCACCCGGAGAAGGTAAGAGGAGTTTACCCATCCCTGGGGACCTGAGGCAGTGGCTGGCACCTTCTGGAGAGTTTCCCTTGGTTTATCACACCTGCTCTACCTTGCCCAGCCCCCTAGGCCCTCACTGCAGGAGCATTCCTTTGTGGTTCTTCCTGCCATACCCACAGCGACAGGTGTAGACGCTGGTGAGGACTTTGAGAAATGCTGCTTGGAAGGCCCTGATGGGAGTGAAATTGCTTCTGTCATTTCAGAAAGCTGTTCAGCAATGGGTATCGGTAATGTCAAAAATGTTCACATCCTATGACCTGGCACTTCAATGTACACAAATGCTTCTACAAGAAGTCTCCAAATGCAAATCAAGCCTTGTGGGAAGACTCACTATGCTGTTATTTATAATAGCAAAAATAGAAACAAATTATATAATGAGGGAGAATTGAAATAAATGGAGGCACACTGTGAGGAAATATCACAGAGCTGATGCACATTTTATTTATAAACGTTGGTAAAACATGGAGAAACGTTTATAAGAATTAAGTGGGCAGGCGCCTGGCTGGCTCAGTCACTGGAGCGTGCGACTCTTAATCTTCGGGTTGTGAGTTTGAGCACCACGTTGGGTGTCGAGATTACTTACAAACAGAAATCTTAAAAAAAAAAAAGAATTAAGTGGGAAAAGCAAGATCCAAAGTTGTATATACAAATAAATTTGTCAGAGAACACCAGCAAATGATGTGGAGTAAAAAAACAGGAAGGAAATGCAACAAAACGCAGCTGTGATTATCTGGGGGAATGGTGAGCCTGAGTGAGTTTTCTTCTCCTCCCCGACGTGTTTCTAACTTTTGTATACTGAGCGACCACCCATTTCACTTTTTAAAGAAAGTCAAAAAAGAAAAAAATAGCAGTCCTGTTATTTTACCCCCTCCTGCTTCCTGATCTCCAGGGGGCCAGACTCAGGGTCACCTTCAGTTTCCTCCGATGTTCCTGCCCTGTTCTCTCTCTCCTGCCTTTTAGATGCCCACCCACACCCCGTGCTTTCCTACCCCTGCCTAACCCCAACCCACAGGCAATTAACCCTTTCTCAACAGGGAAGGAGCCAAGCTTTTCTCTGGCCTCCTTCCAAAGCCTGGGATGCAGGGCTGGGTGGGGAGCCGGGAAATGTAACCCCTCCGTCAGTCCTGGGCTCACCCCTTTCCAATGCGCACCTGACCTGGACCTGGCCTTGGACCGGCCCAGGAAAGCGCCTATCTGGGTCATGGTGTCTTAGGCAGGGAAGCCCCTATGGGGGGGGCAGTTGCAAGACCCCACACCCCAAATGTAGACTCTAACGTGGATGAACCTGAATCTACTGCTTCTCAAATTCAAGTATTAGAGTCATTGGACACTTGTTAGAAATGCAAAGCTGTGGGTCCAGCCCCAGAGAGGGTTTTGGTAGGTCTTGGTAGAGCCCAGGAGTCACATTTTTAACCAGCCTCCTGAAGGACTGGGATGCAGTCCCATTTTGAGAAATCGGAACCCCGTCTATTCCCAGCATGCTCCTCCTCGTCCTCGTCCACTTATGTAGGAGAAAGTGGTCCTGAGTCAGGATGGAATGAAGGGAGAAGAAGGTGGGGGTCTTTTGCTGGGCACCCGGGCGCAGGGGATTTCTTGTAGCGGATACAAACTCAGACCAGATCTCCTAAGCCTTGCCTGGCTCTGGCGAGCTCCAGCTGCATGCCCTGCCCTGATGTGCACATACCGAGGAGGTCCCAGGGTCCCACTGGTTCTGTGAGGCCACCACTCCGGGGCTGACAAAGACTTTCGGGTCAGGCTGGGCATGCAGGAGGAGAGCCTGGGGACGGCGGGGGAGAGCCCGGAGTCTGGCAGGCAAGCTTTGGGAAGCTGTCGAGGAAAGCTTATGGGAGTTAGTGCAAATGCAGCCATTCAGATTCCCGGCCGGCTGGCCTGGAGGGCGCCGCTAGACTGATATGAACTTCGAGAAGCCGAGCTCCTCCCCAGACATGTGCAGGGGAGGCCCTGGGATCATGTCCCCCTCCGGGTCCTGGGAAGGGGCTTCATCTTCCTCTGAAGTCTGTAAAGACAAGAGTCAGGGGTTGAAAAGCAGAGCAAAAGTCAGGTGTTGAAAAGCAGAGCTCAGCCGCGGTGGGTCTCCAGGTAGCTGTTGGGTCCACCTTAGCCTTTTCCACAGTTCTGGGCCTCTGTCCTTCTAAGGGGCACAGACTAACAAGCTCTCCCCAGAACCCCCAGGCTTTTGATTCATGCCTCTCACCTCCTCCCAAACATCCCCCCACCCCATCTGCAAGAGCATCCTCAGGGCTTCTAGCCAGGTTTTTGCCTGCAGGTGTTGGAATCCTGCCAGTCCAGAGCTCTTTAAACTGTGACTACTAACAAGCTAGTCAAGAACTTTCTGGATGGGGGAAAAAGGACGTAAGGTTGGGAGTCCTGACTCCCGAATGAAAAGGACTGTGCCTTTGGTGATGGTGGCGTAGGTGGGTGGATGCAGGGGGCAGTGTTCAGGGAGCAGATGCTGAGGAAAGAGCCCCCCCCCCCCACTTCCCTGCATTGTCAGAGAGAAGCCAGGCTAGGTGGCTCCAGGCACAACTACCCGCCCCCCGCCCCTGCATGCCCTCTGTTCACACCTGGCTGAGGCCCTGGGTTTCTGCACACGGGCTGGGGCTGGCGTGGGGCCCAGGGGGCCCTGCGAGGCTGATCATGGTGTACTCCAGCGGCTGAAACAGAGACTCGGTCAGCACAGCCCATTCCCAGCAGCAGTGATGGTCCACCCGCCACAGCAAGACAGGGGAGCCACGGGAGAGCGTGGGCAGGCTGTGGGGTCAGAGCCCTTCCGTCCTATTTCCTACATCTCAGAGGGACCTTGGGCATGCCACTAAGCTCTCTGAGGCTCAGTCTCCTCAGCTGTCAAGTGTGGATAACCTCAGGGTTATAATGAATATTCATGGAAATGTTTTACTGCTCAACGCCTGGGAACTCCTGGAATGATTCATTTGTTTCCATTATTGTTATGTCTATCCTCGAAGCAGAAAGAATGTGCAGGCTGCCGGTTCCTTGCAGGCCCAGGGAGAACAAAGTTGAACTCCTCAAAGGTTCACCGAATAACAAACCGCAGAAGAAAAGTTCCTTACAAATCATAAGCCTGAGCTCCCCTCCTTGATCAGATAAGGAAGCCAAGGGAAGAGAGGCAGGCAGTCCAGAGTGAGTAGGAACCATCCTGGGACCAGCAGCGGGGTAGACGATGTTGGAGCCGGCCGAGGCCCCCAGCCAAGGCTCCCAAGGGCATAGCTGCCCTTAGGTGTCCCCCAGCCGGCAAATCCTATGGCCCGACGGTCACTGAAGATGGAGAAAGAAGCTCCTGTCCTCTGGACACCTACTGGGCATCTCATCTCATGATTTCCTGAGCATAACCCCGTGAGATGCGGATAAGGAGGCTCAGAGAGGTGACGTAACTTGCCATGTGTCACACAGCTGGGCTGGGACTTGAACTCACGACCAAGTGACCTCGGACCCGGGCTCTTTTTCTATCCTCTGCCACCATCCTGGCGGGGCATGCCGCACACAATTCCCTTCTTTTCAATGCCCTTGTTTCCTAACTGCCCCCTCCTTCTTCTATCGCTGCCCTGGCTGCAGGGGATGGGGGCAGAGGTGGACACTTGAGCCATCTCTGGCGACACATTCAGTCTTACAGGACAAGATGAAAATCAGAGCAGAATTCCTCAGGGGGGCTGGGGGGACGAGGGGACGAGGGAATGGGGGGAGTGGAGGGAGATTTCACAAATGGGAGCCTCTACGTCGAAGCACTAGGAAAATAGGGAATCAGGGAAGCCTTGGGAAGTGGGAGCCAAGCCCTAATCTGAGCCCAGCACTCCCCCTTGGGCTGTTTCAGGAGTCAGGGGCCACGCCGTCCCATGTTCACGGACTGAGGATGGTTCTTTCTTCTGAGTCTAGGGGAATAGGCTCGGGCAGGTCGAGCAGTTGGCCCCACCCCTCCAGCCCTCGGCACGCCAGTGGGGCAGGGTGGAGGCAGCACAGGGTATTGCGGCCAGCCCTGCAGACCAGGTCCGTTGCTCCGGTTCCGCCTCTTTCACGCGGGGTCTCTGGAGGCAAGTTATTTATGCTCTCTGAGCCTCTGTCTCTTATTCTGTAAGAAGGGGGTAATGATAACCCCTACCTTGTGCAGGAGTTATGAAGATTTGGTGACACAGGTAAAGCCCCTGGCACATAGTAGGTGTTCAATTAAAGAGGAAAAGGGAGCTTCCTGAAAGAGCTCTGTGGGCAAAGGAAATGCTGGCCTGAGCCCTCATACCTCCCTCCGAGTTTTACACGCCCCTGGGGCTCTCTGACAGAGCCAGTAGAGTGCCCCCTTCCCTCTTTGACCTGAATGTGGGCAAAGAAAACCCCAAGCCCTTTCAATTCCACCTGCAGCCCCTGCTAAAAACTACAAAGAAGCCCAAAGGGAAATAAACCAAAGAAAACCAAAAGCTCTCGGTTGGTCATGTTCACCGAGGTCTTATCTCTGACCCTCTCGGAAGACCCTGTTCCATCCTCCCCCCGACAAGGGGTCAGCAGGGGCGGGGACAGGTGTGGCAGGCTGGAAGCAGTCCCAGGCAGCCCTCCTGGGGGTGGGCTGGGTGGCAGTGGGCAGCCCAGTACAGAGGTTCTCCGTCCCGCCCCCGCCCCTCTTCTAGCCGGCAGGGTGCGCCCTAGGACGCACGGCTGGGCCCAAGCTGACCTCTGGAGGACAGTGGCAGCCCCCCTCCCCATCCGAGTCTGTGACTTTTCCCTCACTCCTGTCCACCACCTCTGGCCTTGCCGGGCTTCCTGAGACAACAACAGCTGCTTCCTAAGCCAAAGCCCAGAACCCCATTCGTGTCCCAGCCCCTTCCCAGGGGGATCAGGCCTGAGTCTTTTGTCCTCACTGGCGCCAAGAAAGAAGGAAATGGCAGCCCCCCTTTCCTGCCCCTGTGTGCAAGAGAATAACGTGGAGGCCTCTCAATAAACAGCGGGAGGAGGGGGTGGACACAAGTGAGGCTTCTGCGGCCTGAGCCCGTGAGTCCGCAGCCCTCGCAGAGACCCCGAGGATCCGGCTCTGACACTCTCTGCTCCTAAGATGGGGAGGCGAAGAGGGCGCTGGGCCTGGGGAAGACCCCCACCTGGTACCTGCTGGGCCGTCAGGGTGAGGAGGGGCACACAGATTCCCCAGAGACGGGAAGTGAGCCCTGCCTGGAGCTCAGAGACAAACAGGGAGGGAGGTACAGAGACGGCTCCCGGGAGTCCTGACGCCCAGCCCCACCGCCATCCGAGCTGGGGCTTCGGGCTGGCTGCCTTTCTTACCAAGTGTGAGAGTTGGACTTTCTCGTTCCTCTGTGTCTCTGCGGCCAGTTGAGCTGAAAGAGAACAGCAGGCATACCCTGAGGCCAGGAGTAGCTGGGAGCAGCCTGCGACAGCTCCCCCAGAGGTGGACGGGCCCCCGTGTGCTTGGGAGCAGGGGCTTCCCAGAGGGAGCAAGCCGACTGGGTTGGGCAGGAAGACTGCTTGGACTTTCAGCTCAGTCCCTTAGTAGTGATCTGCCTTTTGGGATGGGTACACGGAAACCCCCTGGTGTGGGCCAGAAACTAGCCGGGGAAGTAATTCTATGTGCTAAGGCCATTGCTTCTTCAACCTCAGGGTGCATCCAGGATCCCAGGACATTTCATGAAAATGCCCATTCTAATGCAGCCGGTCGGGCCTGGGGCCTGATAGTCCTTTTAACAGGCTTCCAGGGGATGTCACGGCTGCTATCTGGGGACCACAGTTCGAGAGGCGAGGTGCCAAGAAGTTCTGAGGTCTTGATCAGGAATGTTCCCACCCTGTGTGCTCCTCTGGACTCCTCTGCGGTGAGCTGGGGACGTGGGCAAAGCTGACATTTCTTCCTGGGGGCCGCACACGGAGAAGTTGGAGGCAGGCCCAGGACCACTGCCCCCCACCCAAGGCCACGTGCAGTAGGACAACATTGCCAATTTGCAGAGTGCTTTGGCACACGTCTTCCTGGTTCTGCTGCTTCCTGGCTGTGCAAACTCAGGGCAAGCTGCTTAACCACTCTGCCTCAGTTTCTTCCCCTGTAAAATGAGGGTGCTTGTAATGAGCAGTTTCTAACGCCACAGTATTGAGAGCATTAGAGGAGCTAAAAGCAACATAGCCACACAGAAACGCACAGCCCATGGGCTCCTCTGACTGATATTTTGGCTAACCCTCTTAACCCATGCTGTCTGCCGGGGGGCCCCCCCGAGCCACACACAGCCACTGACACCGGAAGCATGACTTCTCCGAATCACACTAGGTTTTGAAGACTCAATATGAAAAAATGCAGAAAGCGGAATATGTATCATAAATAGTTTTATGTTGATTCCACCTTGAAATGATCATGTTTTGGAAAGATCATACTAATAAAGAATATTGTTAAAATTAACATCCCTAGTTTCTTTCTACCCTTTATCATGTGACTTTTAGGGAAGTTTAAATTACATATGTGGCTTGGATTCTACTTTGGTTGGACTCGTATTCTATTTCTGTTCTAGTTCTCTTGTATTCTAGATCTGTGATCCAAAAAAGTTGTGGCTCAGGGAAGGTAGGTGACTTGCCCAAGGTCACACAGCTAAAAAGTAGCAGAGCTGGGATTCGAAGCCAAGTCTTCACAGGAGCCGAGCACCTCTCGAGACCCCGACGGGTGTGAGGCCACAGTATCCTTCCTGCTCAAGGGCTTAGTCTTGAATTCCCGCCCCATAGCCCCTGCCGTGGTAGTCACGCAAGGAACTGGACCTGCAGAGGCTGGACATGGATTTGCTGGGATCAATAGGGACAGAAGTGATTGATGAGCTTGGACAGATGGGAGCAAGCCAAGAGCCCCCGTTCTCCCATTCATGCATTTGAATTGCTTTTTCCTAATGTTGACTGGCCTGTGGCGCCCTCAGAAGGGAGGAGCAGGGTTCCTGATGCCCATACCTCGGATGGACACACTGATGCACAAGGTCTCCCTGGGGTGGTGGGGGGCACTGCAGGTCTCCGCGAGGTCCCTGACCTCCCACCCCCTCCCTCTACTTTTGCTCACCTTCCTTCCTCCAGCGGAGCAGATAGCTGCTGAGGGCCACCAGGCCTGCGGCCAGGAGGAGGGCCAGCAGCACCAGGCCCGGGGCCAAGATGCGGACCTTTGGGATGGAGACCCTGTGGGTGAGATGGAAGGAGGCCAGCAGGTGTCACCAGAGAGCAGTAGCATGCTGTGCACATGGCATTCTTAGTCTGCGTCCCAGCCATGCCCCTTGTCTTTCCCAAAGAGATCAGAGGGCACCGGGGACCACAGCACCTGGTCAGTCCCACTGGGAGGGACCCCAGTCCCCACTACCAACTCCAGGAAGCGCTCTCAGCTGGTCTGAACTTGGCAGCAGGTAACCTGGACGCCTCAGGCAGAAAGCCTCCGTCAGTAACTGAGTGCAAATATATATAACCCCCAAGAACCAATCCTTCAGGTTGTGGTTCCAGTTGGGTAAGAAAAAAACCTATATTCGTGCTCGGCACAGTGCCCGGTGCAAGCTGCGCCGGGGAAACTGGGGTGGCTGCCCCCGTGGCTGGGGTGGGGAGACTGGGGTGGGGACTGGGGCCACGGTGGACCCTTCACTTCAGGTGGGCCTGTGTGTCCAGAGCAACAGGGTTGCCGGCTCTGCAGTGCAGGTCGTCCACTGCTTAAGGGCCCTGCGGAGGGGGGATGGGAGCCGAGTCTGCCCTCTGTGCTGTTAGCCGCGGCCCTGACAGGAGGCTGTGCTGGCCTAGAGGAAGGAGTGCCAGGTCCTCACTTGCTCCAGGGCACCTCATGTTCCGGGGATGGCCTGAAAGGTGACCTTGGTCACCCTGGGCTCACCTGGACACGGAGCTGCTGCTGCTGGGGGGCAGATGGGTGTCCTCCGCGGAGGTGGAGTGCAGCTGTGTGGATGGGCGGGATGTCCCTGCATGAGGAGAGGTTGCTTCATGAGGAGAGGTCCCCGCGTACGGAGAGGTTCCTGGGTCTGGGGAGGTTCCTGCATGCCCGTACGGGGAGGTCCCTGTGAATGGAGAGGCCTCGGCCCCTGTCTTCCCCTGCTTGGTTGTGGTGACTGTTTGGTGGAGACCAGGAGAAGCTACAAGTCCAAAAGCAACGCCTTAGCACCTTCTCTGACCCTTGAGTCCCAGCATTCCCCAGACCTCTGACCCTTGACCCCTGAGCCCTAGCCTCCCCAGGACCAATTTCTCAGAACTTCCCCAGCTAAAGGACCCCCCCCAGGAAGCAAAGAGAGGCCTAGATGAAGCCATTGTCTCAGGCACGCCCCACACCCGCGCGTGGTTTTCAGCCCCTGTCCGTGCCCACTGCCTGGGTCATCACAGCCCTGTGCCCACTCCGTGACCCATTGCAGTGGCCACGCAGCACACAGAGGCCGGCCAGCTTCCCACTCCGGTCCTGGCCACTTATCACTGCAAGTCGCCACATGCCCACCTTTACCACCTCTGCCTCAACAGGCCTTGACCTCCTTCAACAGCCACGGGGCCAGCAGGGCAGGGTGGCAGGGACAGGTCCAGAGGTCAGGGCCCAACGCCCTACCTTTCCTGCTCAGGCCTCCAACCCCGGCGCGAGCAGACAGAACACAAGCCTGGCGGTCAGGCTGCGCCTCTTCCCTGGGCTCTGCTGCTCCTTGGGTGACCTGACTCCATGGGGCCCCTGATTCCTCCGCGGACAGTACAGCTCCCAGGCTCTGGGGGCCATGGAGCGCAGTGTCTGGCTATCGGCAGGCCCTCACTGGATGCTGCTTTACAGAGGGGCGGAGGAGAGACAGGAAAACCATTCACTCACTCAGTTCTGGGGGCTGAGTTTGCCAAGCTTTTGCCTTGGGCTGGAGGCTCCTTGTAGTAAGAGGCTGGAAGGAGGGAGTGGGGGAGGGAGGACAGCAGGGACCTGGGGGAAAGGGAGAGGTTGGTCTCAGGGGAGGCGAGGATCACCACTAGGAGCCAGATTTCCTGCCTTGGTGGCAGCCAGTAGCTTTCCTGCCCGCATCTCTCTGCTCAGAGTCTCCACTATCTCCTCCCTCCAGCCACTTAGGAGTCACGGATGGAAGATTCGCGTCGATTGCTGGTCTCCCCCTCCTGTAGTCGCCTTTGGCCCCCCACTTAGCCCAGACCTTCGGCTTCCCTTGTCCCCAACTGCCTGCCAGTCTGCTCTTTCCATGCCACTCTTCACACCAATACTGGTTTTGGCTCTAGAATATGGATCCGGATATGGGATACTGGATTCCATCGCTTCTTGCTTCAGAACTGTTTCCGTGGCCCTCACTGCCCATGAGCTGAAGCTCAAGCTTCTTACAGGCCTTTCAAAGTCTTTCAAACTCAGACCTCAGTTCACCATGTCGGCTTCACCTCTTTGCCATCTGGGGCACCAGCCATTCCTCTATTTGCCCTCTCTTCCCAATGAAGTGAGCATCCTGCCCACCTCCGTGCTGTTCCCCTGTGTGCCATGCCTCTCTTCTCCACCTCTGCCTGACACACTCTTTTCTGTCCTGAGAGGCTGGGATCCCTCAAGGACGAGATGCCTAGCCTATGTGCCCGGCAGAGTGGGCAGAAACGTGGTGTGGCCAACCCCCCTGGAACCGCCGAGTTCCCTGCCCACCCTCCCCCTGCCCCCGGGTGCCCCTCGGTCACCTCCTTGCTGGAGTGCCATCCGGGACTCGCTCCCTGTCCCCATCATTCTCTATTTATTTTTTATTTTTATTTTTTAATTTTACTACAATTTTTTATTAACATATAATGTATTATTTGTTTCAGGGGTACAGGTCTGTGATTCATTCTCTATTCTAATACGAGGTCAGGTTTTCTCTGATTTTTCTGAGTAAATGATCAAATCTTGTGCAAATAAAGGGTATTTATCTTTTCCTATCCGATATGTATACTTCTTTATCTTGTCATATTTCATGGCCTACAGCCTCCAGGCAATGGGGAATAAAAGAAACGATAGTGGATACTCTTGTCTTGTTCTGACCTTTCTAGAAATGCTGATCTGTCACCATACTCAGTGGTGTGCCGCAGATGGCTCCCACTGACTTGGGAGAGCTGTTTACTTTTCAGGAATTTTGTGAGCTCGTCATTAAACTATCGGTGGCTGGAAATTGGGGAGGGTGGGGGCATTTAAACCACAGAAACTGGCAGACCTTGCAAATCAGAGCTTCCCCAGCTAAACATTCACCCGCACACCACTGTCATTGGCCTTTATTTTCTGTACCCCAAATATCATCAGAGAAAGGTCAACAATGTCTGACACAGGATTACATAATAAGGCACATATCACACAGAAATGAATAATTATAAATGAGGTAAAAATTTAAAATAGCCCCAAATATAGCTAAAATTGATCCCCACTAAGTAAGAAGGAGGTCTGAATACTGATAAGAATCAGAAGAGATCAGAGAAGCTTGTAAATAATGGAGAACAGGTTCAATATGGTTATGATACTGCTGTTATTATTTGGTGAGCTTATTTCTATCTCCTTGAATTAAAATAAAGACCCATGGATGTAAGGGATCTGACAGTGGGGACTGCCTGGGGATGGAGTGGGTCCCAGATGGGGCCAGGGGAGAGAAAGAGCAGACACCAAAGCGAGAAAAAAACCTGGATTTGAATCCTGGCTCCATCACCTCCTGCCATGAAACCTCAAGCAAATCATTTCATCTCTGGAGCCTCGGGCCCCCATCTATCTGTGAAGTGGTATACAAAGACCTGCCTCACCCTTACTGGCTGGCAGACTGGGGCTGCCCACTCCCCTGGGCCCTCTCTGACTTCTCTCTTCTCAGCTCGGCAGATCCGGTGGGGCTCTGGGCATCCAGAGAGATGTTCCTTCCCCAGCCAGAATCCCCTAGTGTCCTTGAGCTCAACAAGCTCCTCCTCCGAGGCTGGATCTCAGACCCTCCTCATACCTGCCTTTGGGACTTCAAGATCTGGGGAAGGGAAGCAGGGAGGGCTGAGACCACGGGCAGGGTGAGGCCAGTGTGGCCGTGGCTGGACGGGGGGCACTGCGGAGTGGGTCCGGGATGCTGCACAATGGTGGGCCCATCCTGCAGGATCCTCAGGAATATCTCTGACTCCAAAGAGGGAGTCTTTTTTATTCTGTGGGCTGCCCATTTCATCCCCAGCCCATGCAGTCTCTCTCCCCCATCTGGGCAAAGAGGAAAGGCACTGAGCAGGGAGTTCAACAGATCTGCGTGGTGTGACCTTGTCAAAGAGCAGCCGAGGGTCATGCTGCACGGCTTCTACTCCTGCGACGGCCGAGCACTTGACCAGCATCATCTCACTGAGCGCCCCCCCCCCCAAGGAGGTTGGTACAAGCACTACACCTGTGGGCGAGGAGGAAATGGGGTCCTGCACTGACCAGCGGCCCACCCTTCCCTCTTCCCTTCTGTGTCACCTGTCCCCCATCCAGAGAAGCAGAGACATGTGTTACCTGGAAAGACAAGCAGAGAGACCAGGAAAGACTCGTCTCGGCCCAGTTTGGAGACCCCGCAGAAGTACTTCCCAGTGTCCTGCAGGGTGAGATTCCTCAGGGTCACGTGGAGCGTGAGCGTCTGGGGGCTGTCTTGGATGGACACCCTGTCCTCTCTTGTCTCCTGGCCATTTTCTCCTGCATAGACAGTACCCGAGCAGCGGGACAGGAAGAACCCCTTCTCCCTGCACCAGTATTTCTGGTGTGTCCTCAGCTCCTTCTGGTAGGTGCACTGCAGGGACACCGTGTCACCTTCAAACCCAGTGATCTCCTTGGGGCCCAGGATGGCTCCATAACCTGAAACCATAGTAGGGACAGAGGTCAGAATTCCATGGATTCAAATTCCAGGGTCAACACCAGAAGAACTCCTCTTCAGTCACTCCCTTCTGCAGCAGCCCTGGAAAGAGCTGGTGGTCTCTTCCCCACCAAGGGTAACTGGGACAGGGCTGTTGCTGTTTCCCTAAAATTGGCATATGGAAGGGTGGTGATGGGGAAGCTCTAGATTCAGACAGCCTGGATTTAGAATCTCAGCACTGCCACCTAGTAGCTGTGTGACCTTGGGGAAGTTACTTGCCCTCCCTGGGCATCTGGGCTTTCCCATTTATAGATGATGATGATGATGATGATGTCTTAGTTCACTGAAATTAAGATGCTATCATACGTAAGATATGCCGTAATTTTATATACCACTAAAGAAATCATGGTCACTTGAACAATTGTCATCCGTTACAAGACGCATCCTGATATTTGATGTTAAAAAGTTGAAGAGGCAGACCTATGAACTGATGAAACAGCATAATCCCTTATCTCTCAGGGTTGTTGTGAGTGGTACAGTAGAGGCTCAAGAAATATTTGCAGAGTTTACCATGGCAACCACGTAGGGTTGTCTTGTCTGCCTCCAGGCTGGGTGTAGAGTAGGAAAAAAAAATTAGAGAGGTGAAGCCCCCCTCCTAGCCACCTAAACATGAAGGGTTTGGAACCAGTGGTCTGGGAGAAAACCCGGCTCTGCCTTCCAGAAACAGCAAGTGCCTGCCCCCCCCCTCACCCCCCCCCCCCCCCCCGCAGACTGAGGACCATTGCGGTGGGGGCGAGACCTGGAAGGATCAGGCAGCAGTGGGTCAGAAGAATGAAAGGTAGGTTCAGGAAGTCCTCCTTCTGCCAGCTTGGGCATGAGCCCCACATCCCTCCACTCCTCCCTCTCCTGCCCCATCTCACCTGGGAGCAAAAGGCAGCCCCACAGCAGGACCAGGGGCCACATGGTGGGCGCTGGACATGCAGGAGCACACGCAGGAACTGGGAGCTCTCTGAACCACGCGGGGCTTTAACTTCCTCCAGAGGCACTAACTAGATCAGGACCAGGAAGGGGGGAGGGGCCTGCAGGTCCCCCCTCTGCGCACAGGGGGAGGCGCCTCTGCCATTCCCTTTACTTACCCTCGGTGCGCCCCAGCCGCGCGGTTTACCGCAACCCCCCCCCAAAAAAAACCACCGGAGGGCTTCTCCCCAACCCGGACCCCTTCGGGGGGGGGGTCTTAACCATGCCCACCGCCATGCACCCCAGAGGATCTCTGTGCAGAATCCAGAGAGTCCAAGACTGAAAAAATTACATATTGACTTTTACTAACCTTTAAGTGGTTTATCTTTTCCTTCTATTGTGCTAGCAGTGTCTGGGACTTTTTCACCAAAAAATCCGACACTGGCACGTTGTCGCCGATAGCTTGAAATATCGTATGTGCTCCTCAGTACGTGGAAAATAATTAGTTACCAGGCCTGCCACTAGAACTGGTTATTGAAAGCACTAATGAAGCACATTTACTACTATATTACACACATGAACATTTTGATAACCACTTCAATATCGTTGGCTTTCTTTTAGGCATATGTGTATTATTTTGTATATTGAAAAGACGATTATTCCGAGAAGAGGTCCATAAGCTTTACCAGACTGCTAAGTGGTCAATGGTACCGAGGTAGGGGGGGTCCCTCTGCCAGTGCCCCCCACATCCTTCTCCTCCACCGCTTCCCGGAGGACGCAGTACCGCTTTTAGCCACAGGGAGGCGCTGCGAAGGGGCTGGGGGGAACACACACACACACACACACACACACACACACACACACGAGGGAGCCCTGACACATCGTTTTTCAAAATAGCTCTGTCGGGGGTTATTTGATTGCAAGGTTCATACTGGTCGCAAGCAAACTTTTACGCAATTCAGGAATGTTAAAAAATAAATGAGGGGCGCCTGGGTGTCTCAGTCGTTAAGCGTCTGCCTTCGGCTCAGGTCGTGATCCCAGCGTCCTGGGATCGAGCCCCGCATCGGGCTCCCCGCTCCGCGGGGAAGCCTGCTTTTCCCTCTCCCACTCCCCCTGCTTGTGTTCCCTCTCTCGCTGTGTCTCTCTGTCAAATAAATAAATAAATAATCTTTAAAAAAATAAATAAATGAAAAAAATGGGAGTGTTTCCTGTAATTCCCCTCTCCCTTGGAAAACCAGGGTTAACATTGTGGAGCATATGTGCTTCCACATGTACAGCTGGAATTTTTCTCACTTGCTGGGTTAATATTTGAAGCATTAACTCAGTTGTTCTGGGAGGGGAGATTGTGTGTGTGCATTGTATGAGTGTGTGTGTGTGTGTGTGTGTGTGTGTGTGTGTGTGATTCTGGCAACGTGGGGAGACGTGTCTCAATTTCACAATGGGCATTGAATGAGCAGGGGCCCCAGGACCGAACTCCATCACAAGTACAGACAACAGAAGTTTGGGCACCTGGGCGGCTCAGTTGGTTAAGCGTCTGCCTTCGGCTCAGGTCATGACCCCAGACTCCCACTCCCTGCTCAGCGGGGAGGCTGCTTGTCCCCCTCCTCCGGCTTGTGCTCTCTCTCCCGATTTCTGTCTGTCTCTCTCAAATAAATAAATGAAATCTTTTTTTAATAAATAAAATCTTTTTAAAAATATCAAAAGGTAATCCGCTTTTGCGGTTTTAAAAACACAGATTAAAATAATATTTATTCTAGCCTTTGATCATTATCTCTTTCTTTCCTGTTTTTGTCCTTATACAGAATAAACTCTGATCTTCTTACTTTTCTTAAATCCTAAGTGATTTATTTTAAGGAGGGGCCAGTATCTGACACTTCATTGTTTTCTAGTGTCACGGCACCTGACCACTGACATTTTGAAATATGTGTTATGCGGTTACAAATTGTTTTCCTTTTATTTTTTTCCCTCTATTACAGTTCAGGTATGGTATTGTGATTTTTAAAAATTAAGTGTACGAGAAGGCATATTATTTATGGTTGTCATTTACGGAGAGTAAAGGAAGTGTTACCAAAAATTGTATTTTTATGAATACAGTGTTGGGTCCAGTATGCATCATTCCTGTTCCCTTCATGCGTATTATGAAGTCCTTCCCTCTACCCTCCCAGCCCCACACGTACCCAGGAGCTAGGCTTGAGGACTGCATTAAAAACAGATCGTCAGGCTCAAAAGTGGTGCATGAGTTGGGGAGAAGGGCCTTGAGTGGAACATTAATGTGAGCACTGCAGCTAGTCCTACCCCATGGGGTATATGAGGAGCAATGGATAGCCCCCCCACCCCCCACGATGGGTTTGGGGATCTGAGAGGAGAGCGTACTTGTGTCCTGCTTCTTACCTAGAGTATTGGGAGGTGCTCTGCCATCACAGGATGGACTCCTGGCTCTGTGACCCTGTGGCAGCCTCATCACATCCTCATGACATCTGTGAGCCTGGAGGTGCTGTGGCTGGGGCGGTGGGATGGGCGGCAGACCCAGGCAGGAAGGAACAGCCACACCGCATCCCAGAGGAAGTGGAGAGCCCAGTGGATGCTGCTGGCACGGGCAGGTAATGGTAAAGGCTGCCCCCTGCTTTCCTAGGTCCTGATGGTAATTAACAACCTCCAGGACTTAGAACCACTTTAGAGAGGAAGGAGAACTGGGGAGAACTGTCAAGTTTCCTTGGAGCCATCTGAGAAAACCTGCATCGAAACTGAAGTCCCAGCTGTGGGGTAGGGTTTAGTAAGACCTGTTAGCAGGATGGACAACATCTGGCCAGACAAGAGCCCAGCTAGGCAGTCACCCAATCTGGTTCCCCTCTGCATTGGACTTGCTTGGACTAAGTCACTTCCGCTGATCTAAGATGGCAATTTGTTCCTCTTAAATCAGAGTTTCTCAACATCAGCACTACTGACATTTTGGCCTAGCTAATTCTATGTTATGAGGGGCTGTCCTGTGCATTATAGGATGCTTAGCCACATCTCTGGCCTCTACCCACTAGATGCCGGTAGTCTCCTCCCTGCCCAACACCCCACCTCCCCAGTTGTGACCATCAAAAATGTCTCTAAGCATTGTCAAATGTCCCCCTGGGAGGCAAACCTACTCTGGGTTGAGAGCCACTGCTTTAGATGATGACTGAATCGATGAAAAAAAAAGTATACATTGTGTTCATACAGGTGTGCTCACAAGGCTTTGGATGGAGCAGAGTGGGCAGAATTAGGCAGATTTTCTGCAGTCCCAGGCCTTGCTAGAAGACTGCAGCCCCCCGCCCCCCACAATGGGGCTGGGGCCGTCCCTGTCACACTCCAGCTGCAGAAGCAGTCCAGAACACACACTCTTCAGGCGAGCCAGCTCCCAGGAGAGAGAGAAGAACAGAGGGCTAGGTGAGACATGCCTTGTTTCTCCTTCCAAATTCATCAAGCAAGTAAGCAAAGGCATAGAGAAAGACCAAGGGTGTTATGCCAGTGGGCCTCTCTCCCTTCTTGGAAGGAAACATCAGGAGTGGGGATGAAGTGTCCCTCACAAAGATGGATGAGCCACAGGCTGGAAAAAGCCTGCATCCCTGAATCACCGCTTGGGAGAAAGCTGCCCCGACAGTTCCCCAGGCTGCAGCAGACTTGGTGTGAGCCAAAGATAGACTTCCAAGTGTTTAGCCACTGAGATCTTACAGTTTGTTTGTTGCTGTGTCATAGCCTAAACCACCAGAGAATTTGTTTTCTCACCCACATCCCATTCTCTAGCCTACCTACGGCTCCCCCAGCCCCAGCCAGTTGCGAACTCAATCTTTCAACCTCCTCCACTGAAGCAAATCTGAAAACTCCTTTTGAGATTTTTATGTTGACTCAGTGATGGACTTTTTACTTCTAGGAATGACCGTGAGATGAAGGGAGAGGGCAGCCCAGAACACGGGGTGATTAGGACCATCCTGTCAGAAGCTGGATGAAACAGACATGTATTTTAAAATCTTCGCAAAAACTTTGAAAGCTAAATGTAGTAGTGGGGTCCCCTGGGTTACAGAATCTATCCCCAGAATAGAGAAAGGATATTAGTGGATAAACTAGTGAAATCCTAATAAAGTCTGGAGTTTTCGCTAATAGTCATGTACCGATGTTAATTGCGTCGTTGTGACAAATGTGTTGGGTTATGTAAGATGTTAATATTAGGGGGAAACAGAGTGAAGGATATTCAGGTACTTTCTGCACTATCTTTGCAACTTTTCCGGAAATCTAAAATTATTTCACAATATAAGGTTTTTTTTCTTTTAAAGCAAGCAGTGAAGAGCGAACATGAGTGTGAGGGGTTACCAGGCCAAGGTCTACACGTAGAAACCCAGAGAGATGAACTGAGCATGCAAGGTGCTTTTGTCCTTGAGAGTATTTACTGATTCGGAAGCAGCAGCAGAGGGGATGAGCTAGGAGTCTGTGGCCCTCCAAGAGTCGGGAATCTGGTATATTTCTCCAAAATAGCGCCCTCCTGCTATTTTTTTTTTTTAAAGATTTTATTTATTTGGGCGCCTGGGTGGCTCAGTTGGTTAAGCAACTGCCTTCGGCTCAGGTCATGATCCTGGAGTCCCGGGATCGAGTCCCGCATCGGGCTCCCTGCTCAGCAGGGAGTCTGCTTCTCCCTCTGACCTTCCTCTCTCTCATGCTCTCTACCATTCTCTCTCTCTCAATAAATAAATAAAAATCTTTAAAAAAAATAGCAGGAGCAGCCTTAACACAACTATTCTTACTCTGTTTAAGGAGGTACAAGTCAAGCTTGAAATGTTGGGCAGACGAGTGGAAAATATACAAAATGACATAGCAGGTTTGAAGAAGAATGACATAAAATTCCAGGACTGAAAAAAAAAAGTGATAATGAAAATGAAGAATCCAATGCACGAGGTTTAGATTAGACACAGTTGAAATGGTCACAGTGAACTGAAAGATGGGTCGGAAGAAACCATCCGGAAGGAAGCACAGAGAAACGAAAGGATGATAAACAGACAGGAGGACATAAGAGAAACGGGGAATAAAGTGAGAATGTCTAGAATACAGTTTATTGGAGACTCATGGAGAAAGAAGACAGAGAATGTGACCCAGCAGTCAGAAAAGAAAGAATTGCAAAGAAGTTTCCGAATGTGTTGAAACATGCGGTATGCTCTTTGATACATTGTGTGTGGGGTGTGTGTGTGTGTGTGTGTGTGTGTGTGTGTGTGTTTCTAATGGGGGGGTTGCTAGAACCGGCAGCCCAGGGCATGGGCCCCTCTTGCCTGGGTCGAAAGGAGGTACGGTATGGACACCTGATGGGTGACAGGTGGCACAGTAGAGTAGTGGGGGAAGGGTGGTCTTTTCATCAAGTAGTAAAAGAAGATTATGCTAAGTGAAGGAAGCCAGGCTTACAAAAGACACATTGTATGATTCCATTTAGAAAAGTTTACAAACAGACCAAAAGAATGGCATTGTATTGGGATACATACACTTCGATGGTAAAACCGGAGAGCAGAGGTAATTACTATGGATGTCAGGGCAGTGGTTGAATTTGTCATCTGGGGGGGGAGTGGGGGGGTCGGGGATGCCCTTCTGGGGCCCACAGTGTAGTCCCCTCCCCTCCCCAGGTGGTGACTCCACGAGTGTTCACTTTTGACTGATTTGTGAAGTTGTCTTGTTCATGCACTTTCCTGCGTGCCATCCTGTTTCACAAATCTAAACTGTGTTTTTGAGACGGAGTAACAAAAACAATAAATAGGACAAGTTATCAGGGAAAAAAAAGTAGTTACAAGTACTTTCCCTTGTTCTCCTTGAGGGGTAAATGAGCTGAGATTGTCCTTTCTTTAGACCCTTCTGACTCACCCTCTTGATGCCTGTTTGGGAGGGAGCCCATTTCTCCTCTTGGAATTATTCCCTGTTCCCTTCCGTGTCTGGGCTGAGTGCCAAACCAAAGGAGGTAGACCTGTAGCCTCAAGGGTTCTTTGTGTCACCTCTTTGAAGATCATTGGCATTCTGTCCTTTTCAGAGTTCCTTCCTCTCCCCTCCTTTGCCTGTAAAGACAGATCCCATGCACCTGGGTGGCTTATTCAGTCAAGCGTCTGCCTTCGGCTCAGGTCATGATACCAGGGTCCTGGGATCGAGCCCCGTGTCAGGCTCCCTGCTCAGCGGAGAGTCTGCTTCTCCCTCTCCCACTGCATCCTGACCAAGCCCTGGCCCGATTGTGCCACTCGCGCCTGGGCCCCCCGCCATCTTGGCCAGCTCTGCCCTGAGTCACCTTCTCTGTCCTGGGGTGCAGCCCTCTCCCAGCTCTCTAACCCAGATTCTCATCCACCCAAACCTCCCTCTCTTTCTCTCTCTGCCTACTTTTCCTTCCAACCTGCTTGCCCAAATAACCCCTGGGCTAAAGGACAGATACTTATAAACGTTTTGGTAAATAATATGCTAAATGCTCTTCCAGAAAGTTTGCACCAATTAATCCTCCTTCCAGTATAAACCTGTTGATTTCCCTACGTCCTTGACCACAATGTGGTCAACAAACTTACACATTTTTGTGTTTTAGTAGGTGAAAAGGGACATCACTTTTTATTTTCGTTTTGATTCCTTTGATTATGAGTCAAGTTGGGCATCTTTTTGCATGTTTGTTGACTGTATCTTTTTCTTTTCTAGCAAAGTATTTTTTTAGCCATTTTTCTTTTTTTCCATCTTTTGATTTGTGTGAATGTTTGTAAATTAAAGAATTTAAGTATTGATCATACTGCATGCCATATCCTACCACGTTACAAATACTATTTTTGTCCATAAAAGTGTTTACATTTCACTTAGTCACATGTATCTTTTTCTTTATAGATTTGGGTTTGGATTTTAGCTTAGAATGGCCTTCCCTCACTCCAAGATTATAAAAATAAATCTACTGGAGAAGTATTTTCGTGTGAGGAGTGAGGTGGGGATCCAGCTTTCTTTTTTTCTTTTTGCATAAAGAGTAGCTAGTTGTCCCCACACTATTTTTTTTTAGTAATTCCTCCCCCCACACTTATTTATAATGTCATCTTTCTAAAAAGTTAAATTACCATATACATGAGGATTATTTCTGCACTTTCTAATCTGTTCTATTTGTCTAGCTGTTGATGGTTTCTTCAGTATTAAACTTTAAAAAATTGTTTTCATGTCAGAAATGTTTCATATCGGATGGGGCTAGCACCTTGCACACCACACCACCTGGTCCTATAACTCTTCTTTTCTAGAATTTTCCTGCTGTTCACCAATGCTTATTTTTCCAGATGAATTTTGGTCACATTTTATTTTATTTTAATTTTTTAAAAGATTTTATTTATTTATTTATTTATTTATTTATTTATTTATTTATTTATTTATTTGACAGAGAGAGAGAGAGCACAAGCAGGGGATGCAGCAGGCTCCCCACAGGGATCCTGATGCGGGGCTTGATCCCAAGACCCCGGGATCATGACCTGAGCTGAAGGTAGACGCTTCACCAACTGAGCCACCCAGGCGCCCTGAATTTTGGTAGCACTTTAAAAGTTTCATCTGAAGATCCTTTTTATACTTTAATTGGGATTGCATCAGGTTTGGAGAGGATTTTAGAGCGAAATGACATATTTATGACATTAAGCTATTCTTCTCTGTATCTTTTGAGTTACCGTTTATTGTATATATGTTTTACTAGTGTTTTTAAGGTCCCTTCCCCCACATATCAATAAGTATTCAATCTTTTGGTCACTCTCTTAGTTTGCAATTTTTTCTTCCATTATACACTATAATTATCTATCTCTGTTCATAAGAAAGTTATTGAATTTGTAATATGAATTGCATATTCTGCTCTCTTAATCTCCTCAGTACTTCTATTGCTATTTTTATTTATTTATTTTTAAAGATTTTATTTATTTATTTGAGAGAGAGACAGAGAGAGCACAAGTAGGGGGAGCGGCAGAGGCAGAGGGAGAAGCAGGCTCTCCACTGAGCAGGGAGCCCGACATGGGGCTCGATCCCAGGACCCTGGGATCATGACCTGAGCTGAAAGCAGATGCTTAATGGACTGAGCCCCCCAGGCGCCCTATGCCTGTTTTGCTTTTGTCTCATCCACTCACATTGGCCGCCACACCCAGAGCAATGTTAAATAACTCTTGTGGTGATGGCAGGCACCTTGAGGTTGGACTATTATGTTCATGCAGTTAGGGTTGACATGGCTTCTTGGCCAACTGATTCCTTCTCATTATAAAATATCCTCCCTTATCCCTGGTAATATTCCTCGTTTTGAGCTCTACTTTGCCTGACATTAAAGTAGTCACTTCAGCTTTCTTAATTAGTATTTCCAAGGTAAATCTTTAATCCTTCATTTTCTTTCATCATATCTGTATTTTTATGTTCAAAGTGAGTTTCTTCTAGCTAGCATACAGTTAAGTCTTGCTTTTTAAATCCAGTCTGATGATCCCTTATAAGTGGAGGCTTTAGTCCATTTGCTTTTTATAAAAACAACTTTATTGAGATATAATTTACATACCATAAAATCCCTCCATTTAAAGTGTACAATTCAATGGTTTTTAGTATATACAGAGATTGAAGAGTAACATTTTTAGTAGATTCACAGAGATTAGTATATTCAACAGACAGTTGTAAAACCAGCACCATAATCTAATTTTGGAGCATTTTCATCATCTTAAAGAGAAAGCTGGTACCCATTAGCATTCACTCCTCACCTCCATTCCCCCAGCCTAGCCAACCGTACCTCTTTCTGGCTCTGTAAATTTGCTTAGTCTGGAATCTTCATATTCATGGAATCATACAATGTGTGGTCTTTTATGAATGACTTCTTCCATTTAGCATCATGTTTTGAGGTTCTTCCACATTGTGGCACGTATCAGGACTTCATTTCTTTTTATTATTTCATTTCTTTTTATTCCATTGTATGGGGATGCCCCGTTTTATATATCCATTTATCAGTTGATAGACATTGGGTTTTTTTCCACTTTTTGGCTATCACAAATAATGCTGCTTGAACCTTCTTGTACAGGTTTTTGTGTTTTCATTTTCCTCTCTCGGGGTACATATCTAGGAGTGGAATTGCTGGATCATGTGGTAACTCTACGTTTAACCTTTTGTTCACCTTCATTTTTGAAAGATATATTTTTTAAATTTTTTATTTATTTTTTTAACAGAGAGAGAGACAGCGAGAGAGGGAACACAAGCAGGGAGAGTGGGAGAGGGAGAAGCAGGCTTCCCGCCGAGCAGGGAGCCTGATGCGGGGCTGGATCCCAGGACCCTGGGATCATGACCCGAGCCGAAGGCAGACGCTTAATGCGTGAGCCACCTAGGCGCCCTTGAAGGATATATATTTTTTAAGATTTTATTTATTTATTTGACAGAGAGAGACACAGCGAGAGAGGGAACACAAAGCAGGGGAAGTGGGAGAGGGAGAAGCAGACCTCCCGCTGAGCAGGGAGCCCGATGTGGGGCTCGATCCCAGGACCCTGGGATCATGACCCGAGCCGAAGGCAGACGCTTAACGAGTGAGCCACCCAGGTGCCCCCTTGAAAGATATTTTTAAAAAATTATGTATGGGTGCATCTATAGAGTGAATATTAATTTTTTACTTTTTATTCTATTCACAGATTACTTTACATGGAGTTACAGTAATAGATTTCCAAATAGTAAACCATTTAATTTCCAAATACTAAGCGCTTTTTAGAATACACTCTACTTGATCATGGTGTATTATTTTTTGGTGTTCTGGTGAAATTGTCCGCTCATACAGTTTTCAGGATTTTTTCGTAAGTGAGATAGGTTTGTCGGGTTGGGTTTCTTTGTTTTTTGCTTTCTTCAATAGGTTTTAATCTCAATGCTATGTTTACTTCATAAAAAGAATTTTGAAGATTTCCTTCTGTCTCTATGTTTTAGAAGAAGTACGGGTACCTGTTTAAGTGTTTGGTTGAATTCTCCTGCAGAGCTATCCAGTGCTTTTTGAAGGAGAAATTTTTTGACAACTCTACTCCATTTTTCAAAAAATTTTAACTAGGCTCCATGTCCGGCGTGGGGCTTGACCTCATGACCCTGAGACAGAGAGTCACATGCTTTACTGACTGAGCATGGGGCCCCCAACAACTCTACTCTATTGAAATGGGTCTGTTCATAGTTCTCCTTCTTCCGGGATAATTTAGGTAATACGCATAATAACAATAATACTTTGGGTTTCTGGACCAGTCAAGTCCTCCTGTGCAGTGACAGCATCAAGATCACAACACCCCAGGAATGATACAGTATGTGTTTTTCTGTCTGCCTTCTTTCATTCAGCATAATATATTTTGACATTCACCTACGTTGTTGCATGGTGGGGATAATCTTTGGATAGTAGTTTGTTTCTTTTTAATGATGAGCAAATATACCACCATATGGCTATACCACAATTCATCCGCTCACTTGTTGAAGGACATCTGGATTGTTCTCCATTTTTGATTATCATGAATAAAGATGCATTGGATATTCTTATACAGCTGTTGTGGCCAGATGGTTTTATTTCTCTCGGATGAATACCAAGGGATGGAATTGCGGGATCACACAGTAGATGTATGTTTACTTTTTCAAAGGAGCTGCCAAACAGTTTTCCAAAGTGGTGGTACCATGTTATATGCACATAGCAGTTGGAGAGTTCCAGTTGCTCCTCATCTTTGGCACCTTAGGTGTTAGGAGTACTCTTTGCTCTCACCCTCTAGGGCATGCACAGTGATACCTGCTAGGGGGCTGTAATTTATATTTCCTGATGACAAACGATATGGGATGAGCACTTTTTCTTATGCTTATTAGCTATTTATATTCTTTTGTGAAGTGTGTGTTCACATCTTTTGCCGGGTTTTTTTGGCTGTGTTGTTTGTATTTTGTTATTGAGTTGCAGGAGTTCTTTATTCCAGATACAGGTCCTTTGCCAGATATATCTGCTATGAATATTTCCTCTCAGTCTGTGGCTTGCCTATTTTCTTGACAGTGTTTTCTGATAAACAGAAGTTTTAAATTTAGATGGTCTATTTATAAATTTTTTTAGGGTCTCTGCTTTTGATGTCCTTTCTAAGAAATCTTTGCCTACCAAAAGACTAAGAAGATATTCTCCTATGTTTTCTTCTAGAAGATTTATCAGTTAAGTTTATGTTTTGGACTATGGTCCCTCTCAAATTGAACTTTGTTTGTGGTGTGGGTAGAGATTGCAGTCTCCCCTCCCCCCACCCACTTCACATGAATACCCAGTTGTTTCAGCAATCATTTGTTGGTGAGCTCATCAAAAATCATTTGACCTTTTATCAGATGGCTCTTGGTATCTCTCCAACACTAAGCTCCCAGGTGTAAATATGTCTCATGCAGTGTTTTCTGTACTCAAAGTGAGTCCCCAAGACAAGGAGCATCACATCACCCGGGAGCTTGTTAGAAATGCAGAAACCAGCACCACTCCAGCCCCATGCAACCTCCAGATAATTCACAGGCACATTACGTTTTGAGAAGCACTGGTGTAGATCATTTTTTATGAGGGAGGGGGAATGTCACCGTGACACACTCTGCCATTGACAGCCTCCCCATGTACTGCAGGCTGCGGGGTCCTGGGAACTCATTTCCACTTCTTAATATGCTAGACTTACTCCCAGACGCAGTCTCAGGGTCCATCACTCCCGACAAGGGCTGCTGCGCGTTCCTTGCTGCTGGGAGACAGGGAGGGAACTCACTCGCTTACTCCTCACTCTCTAATACCCACAGCCACCTGCTCACTCACCCAGCAGCTTCTGCCCTCTCTTCCATACACATCTTCCACCCCTGAACCTTAGTTTCTTCAATTACGGAGCCCAGATAATAATGGTGTCTATCTCCGGCGCTAATGTGATACAAAGTGATCTGAGGAGTACCTGGGCATAAAGACAGCACAATAAAACTAAGTGATCTTCACGGCCATTTCAGAGCCCGTTGCCCAGGAGAAGCCCCTGCATACAAGCTGCCTTGCCCCTCCCCGCCCCTCACTCCCGCTCCGCAGCCCCACCCCCAACACCCGGGCAGAACTGAGCCTTGCAGTCTTCCCAGCTCGACTTCTCCTCCCTCCCTTCTCCGCGCCCCCAGGGCACAGTGCACCGATAAATCTTCCCCGGCACGCTGCATTGTTACAGCCACTTGCCCTCGCCTCTGACTGGTGCCCCGTCCGGCACGAGAGTTCCTCAAATCCAGGTTGTCTGTCTTGGTGGTCTTTGAAGCCCCAGCCCCCGGCACAGTGCCTGGTACTTGGAGAGGACTCCATAAATGTTTGCGATTTTGGATAATACGTGAAGCAAGCGTCCAGCCCTCAACTCGCGGGGGGTGGGGCATGTGCGGGCGGCGGGGGGCAGAAGGGGAGGCTGGCCGTGTGCCGCCTAGAAGGACACAGGCGGGGGCTGCTCGGGGCTCGGTGGGTGGGCGCCGGGGCGGGGGCATAGGGGGCCCGAGAGCGGAGCCCGGGTCCGCAGAGGACTGGCGGGGCGGGACGCCCAGGCTCCCCGCGCTCCTCCCACGCCTCCTCCCGCGCCCTCTTCCCCCGCCTCCTCCCGCGCCCCGCCCGCTCCTGCTCCACCGTCCCCGCCCCGCGCGGCCGCGGCAGGGAGGGGCCGGGGAGGCGGAGCCAGCAGCGGCCAAGGCTCCGGGCACCCGCGCGGCTCCCGGCGGCGGAGCGGAGATCCCGGAGCGCCCAGGTAGGAAGCCGCGCGGGGAAGCGACCCGGGAGCCCGACTGCGGCGGGAGGGGCGCGGCGGGGGCGGGGAGGAAGCGCCGAGCCCCGCCCCTCGTGCGCGCGGCTGCCTCGCGGCCCCCCGAGCCCCCCGCCTGGGGGAGGGGGCGCTGAGTCCCCGCCCCTCGGCCCCGGGCCTTCCTCCCCGCGCTCGCCCCCCCCACCCCGCCCCCCGTGCGCCCCGCGCCTTTCCCGCCGCTCGGCATCCTCCGGACCGCCCGCGAGCGGCCCCCGGGGCTCGCCTTCCCTTCGGCCAGCCGCGCTCCTTGTTCGTCCCACAGGTTCCTTCCGAAAGCGAGCTGGAGTCTGGCCTGGTCGCCTCGGGGAGTGGGGGCACAGCTAGAAGGAGCCAGAGCGTGAGTGTGGCGGAGGGCGGCGCAGTGGCTGGAGAGAGCCCAGTACCATTCTTTTGCATCTTGGTGTGCCCGGTGCTCCGCGCACTGGGGCTGGCTCCATGTTTGCGGAATGAATGAATCATTACTCTCCTTGTCCCCTTCCGAAGGAGGACTTTTTGAGGTCCACGTGCTGCAGAGCACGTTGGGGCGGGGGGCGGGGGGCTCCTGAGCTAGGGCTGCCCAGTCCTGCATAGTGGAGACCCGACTCTCATTTCTCCACCTCCTCTCCGCCCTCCGTTCTAGGGGATGCTCCCTTCAGTTTGGGACTTGGGGGTGGTGGGGGAGGAGGGAGCTTGTAGGCCCAGACAGGTGTGACCAGGGACTTGAAGGTGAACAAGGGACTTGTGAAGGACAAGGGACCTGCGCAGGGCCTCTCGGAAGGTAACAGGGCACAGGGGATGCTGCAGAGCAGAGCACCCACCGTGAGCAGGGGCCACCGCCTACCTTTGGGACCAGCCCGAAAAGGCCACCAGAGTATAGATTCTGACCTGCAAGCTACTGAACTCTGAGCCTCTGTTTCTTCACCAGTAAAATGGGGATATTAGTACCCATTCCTCAGGGCTTTGTGCACATTAAGAAAAATGTCATATGAAACTAGCCAGCAGAATGCTTGGCACATCCGGGGTACTAGCAAATCTTGGTTTTCTTTCTTTGCTCTCTGGAAAACAAACAAACAAGCGGAGAGTTATTCATCACCATCCCCTCTGTCCCCAAATTGGTCATGGACAGACACAGCAGGTGTGTAAGCACTGTTTGTTGAATGAATATGCTTGATGGAGCGACACCACTCACTGTCCTCCTCTTCCCGGAATCCACAGGCAGAGGTCGGGAGCTGAGCAGCAGAGACATGCCCGTGCTGTCTGAGGACTCCGGTGAGTGCCTTTCCTGGGCTGGGCCTGCCGGAAGCCCTGGAGAAAAGAGCCTGCCCCAGCAGCCCCAGGCTGGGAGGAAGCAGGATGCTGCCTGCATTAGCTCACAGGAGCTGCCCTGCCCCAAAGCCCTGGGGATGAGAGCCTGTGGAATGTCCACACGGCAGGGTCCACTTGGGGTCCCACAGGGGCAGGAAGTACCCATGGCACTGGCCAAACTTCGTGTGTCTTATCCTCTCCTCAGGTTTGCATGAAACCCTGGCACTATTGACTTCTCAGCTCAGACCTGACTCCAACCACAAGGAAGAGATGGGCTTCCTGAGGGATGTTTTCAGTGAAAAAAGCCTCAGTTACTTGATGAAGGTAAAGCCCCCATATTATCCCATCTGCTGAGGGTTTCTAGAGGTTTTCCTAGCTGGCTGAGGCCCGTGAAGTTCATCTCAAGCATTCCCTTGCCCCGGGAAGGTCTTCGTTAGCCCACTATGAATGGCTTTCTCTTGGGCTGACCCATTGGTGACCCACTGTGCAGCCATCCGCACAGTCATGGGCAGTCTGTGGGGTACCCAGGGTACACCTGGCAGCTGACTTGGGAGGCCCCAGCCTGAAATTGTCTGTCTTTGCAGATTCACGAGAAGCTTCGCTATTACGAGAGGCAAAGTCCAACCCCTGTTCTGCACAGCGCTGTGGCCCTTGCTGAGGATGTAAGCCCCGGGTTTTTCTTTACGGTGTTAGCCCCACTCCTGACCCCATAGGGCCCCTTCATCTTTTTTTTTTCCTTTTTTGTTATTGTTATGTTAATCACCATACATTACATCATTAGTTCTTGATGTAATGTTCCATGATTCATTGTTTGTGCATTACACCCAGTGCTCCATGCAGAATGTGCCCTCTTTAATACCCATCACCAGGCTAACCCATCCCCCCATGCCCCTCCCCTCTAGAACCCTCAGTTTGTTTTTCAGAGTCCATCGTCTCTCATGGTTTGTCTCCCCCTCCGACTTACTGGGCCCCTTCATCTTGCCCGTCACCATCGCTTAGCCTATAGGGGACACAGGGGCTCGGAGCCCAAAGGTGAAGAGACATCACCTCCCCTTCTCCTCTTGCTCCTCCTTGGGCCTCCTAATGGGCAGGAAGGAACTTGTGAGCCTTGGACTGAGCCAAGGGACACAGGCACATGAGCATGCCTGCTTACTGTGTGTTCCCGAGAAAGTCTGTTCCCCCCGCTGTGAAATGAGAGCATTTGGATCAGATCAGCAGTTCCCAACTGTTGAGGACTGGCGATATGAAGGTCAAACAATCGCCTTGTACTGTGCTTTGGGGAGGCCCAATGTGAAGTCCTGGGGTCAGGTGACTTGCAGTGTGTCCCTGCCTATTGGCTCAGGATTCCCATTTTTTTTAAGGAATGCTTCCTAACTTCTTTTGGACCTGCCCTCTATGTTGCATGGTTTGGGAAGTTGATGGTCAAGGTCAGCTCCTCAATAAACTCACCTAACCCAGGAGATGGCCTGTCAAGGCATGGGTGCAGACGTTCCCTCCTTTCTCCTATGTGACGTGATTAGGAGCACGTTAGGCTGTCAGGCTCCCAGGCCCGGCACTGTCTCTCCTACCAGCTCTGGGACCTGCCACAGGTCATTCAACCGCTCTGAGCCCCAGTCTCTTCATCTATAAACTAGCACAGTGGTGAGACCACAGATAACAGAGCCACATAGGCCCAGGTTCAAATCTTGGCTTTTCAACCTAGGGCAAGGTATTTAATCTCTCCTATGTAATTCTCATCTGTCAAATGGCAAAATAATAATACCTGCCATGTTGAGTTCTCTGTGAAATTTAGGTGGGAAAGTCCGCATTAAGCAAAGAGCACATAGTAAGGGCTTAATAAGTTAGCTCCCATTAGGAGTACCCTCCATGAGCTACTCTGGCTCTTCTGATCCAGGCAGGCTGTGATTTCCCTGAGAGTGTCAGTGCTGGGGTGGCTGAGGATCCCATGCACTCAGATGCTGTCACAGTTCCTGCGAGGACCCTTGGGTCTGAAGCTCAGGGAGCAGGGTTTTCCCCAGAGACTCCCAGTGGGCTCGAAGCACCCACAGCCGCATGTGATGTTCTGTCTCATTCCTCCACAGGTGATGGAAGAGCTGCAGGCCGCCTCTGTGCACAGCGACGAGAGGGAGCTGCTCCAGCTGCTGTCCACCCCCCACCTCAGGGTAGTCACGCGGTCCCTGCCTGCCCACACAGCTTGTGTCCCCTGGGATGGGGGCTGTGGGGAGCGCTTGGCTGGGAAGCTGAGGAAAGAAGAGTTCTGAGTGAGGGGGTCCTCAGGACCAGCGTCTGGGTGGTGGTTTCTCTGGCATGTGATTTGAGACCCCCGAATCACTGCCCAGCCAAGGCCCCCTGACCCCTGGTAGCTTTAGGGCTGGCCCTTCACTTCTCTTGATTTCCTGACAGGCCATGCTCATGGTACACGATACAGTTGCTCAAAAGAATTTCGACCCCGTTCTTCCCCCTCTGCCCGATAATATTGACGAGGATTTTGATGAAGAATCAGTGAAGATTGTCCGCCTGGTAAAGAACAAGGAACCCCTGGTATGTGACACCCACCTCTCTTTCCCCAACCCCTCCATGTACCACTCTCCCACCTACCCAGAAACCTGGGAAGAGACCCCCCCCCCGAAGTCCCTGAAGTGAGTGTTAGTAGCTTTGTCAGGGCTGCCACTAGTCCCCGTGGCACCTTTGTGTGTAGGGTATCTCTTTCTCTGGGTGGACACAGCCTCACTTGACTGTGGCCAAGCTCCTTTGTGCAGTAAACAACCTGCGCAGCTGTACAGGGCAGCCCTGATCATCATGCTCCGCATCAGAGGTTAGCAAACTATGGTCCAAGGGCCAAACCCAGCCCACTGCCAGTTTTTTTTAAATAAAGTTTTACTGGTGTGTGGCCATGCCCGCTCATTTACGTATCGTCTGTGGCTGCTTCTACGTTGCAACGGCAGTGTGGCGTAGTTACCACAGAGACGGTGTGGCCTGCGAAGCCTAAAATATTTACATTTGGCCCTTTACAGAAGTTTGCCAAATCCCGCTCTGAATACTGAGGAAGCACGGGGCAGCTGCCGTTCTTCTCCCCAGCTGACAGATTGTTATCATTCTGGTCCTAGTGCAGCATTGATTTACAGAGCGAAGGGACAGGGTTATTTATTAGATGGTGGGAAGTGGCGGAAGTCCAGAGAGTCGAGTGTTTGCCCCAGAGTATGCCACAGCTGGCATTCTTGATTTTCAGCTTTCACCAAGGGCGCTCAGCTTAACCACTTCTGCAAATGGAAGGGAAGCTCTCGGCCCCCTCTGTTTCCCCCACTGCAAATGGGGCAGGCATCCATTGACATGGTCAGGGTTGTCTTTCCTTTTTATGTTTGGGTAGGTTATGGGTCATAGCTGGGGTGGTTTCTGACCGAGCCTGCAGCCAATCATCGAAGGGGCTCCTATGAGTTGGGAGCAGGAGTTTTGGGCCCCATATGGGCCTTGTCTGACCTGTCATGGCAACCATTCTGGGGGAGGGAGGAGGGAGGACGGTGTAAGGGGTTAAAACCCACAATGTTAATGTATTATAATGAAGCTCTAGGTTACTGGTAAGGCCAAGGTCATAGGGAAGAAGGCAGGCATCTCGCCTGGGGTCTGTCCTGGCTGTTGGAACTTGGCCTCCACCCTTTTGTCAGTCGGAAAGTACTTGTTCCCTGCTGCTATCTAGCTAACTGCCTACTCTGTCATATTCAGGGAGCTCTGGGCTTCCCAGTGAGGATGTAGAAAGCCAAGTTTGTGGTTAGGAGTGACGGAGGTGGGGCCGGACCAGAGGGAGATGCTGATGGTCCATGCAAAGTGTCATAGCTTGTTCCTGAAGGCAGTGAAGGGGGGGGGGCGGTCACTGTAAGGTTTTAAGAAGCAATAACATGATCAGATTTGCGGTTTAGAAAGATCGCCCTGGCTGCTGAATAGAAAGTGGCCTCGGGGGTGAGGCCAGAAGCGGAGGGCCGATTTGAAGGTGGGGACCAGGTAGGGGGAGGGCCAGAAAGGGGGCTTGGCCTAGGCCTGTGGGAACAGGGAAGAGAAATCCAAGAAATAAGTCAGAAAAAAATTAATGTCACTTTGTGACTGCCCTGGTTTGGGCAGGAGTCTTGGGGGGGATGCCTAGGGTAGCGCTGAGGTGTCCAGCTAGGACGATTAGGTGGCCACTGCGGCCGTCATTCAAGGGATGGAGCTTAGGTCCCATTGAATTCAAAAGTGGAGGCATCCAGGAAGTGGAGGGATTATTTGTTCAGAGACACAGACTGGGCAGCTGCCAGCATCCGGGAGGGGTTAAAATCACACCTGAGAAGTCGAGACCACATGGGTAGAGAGCAGACAGTGAGGCCAGAAGGGGGCCAGGGCCAAATCCTGATTTGAAAGGCAGATAGAGGAGGACCCAGCCATGGAGACCTGTCGTCTCTGGGAAGACCCGGGAGAAAGGGGTGTCACCAGGGCCCGGGCTAAGAGAGGAACCCAAAGGGAGGGCGGGCACCCAAGGCAGACAGGCGGGAGGTAGAGGTGAGAAGGCTGAGAGTGTGTGGGAGCCGGCAGCTGGTGGGCGGTCAGCGCTGCGGCCAGTGCTCTTGAGGGTGCAGGTGACAGTGACTTGGGGGGTAGGAAGCAGAGACAGCAGGTGCTTGCTCCAAGGGAGCAGAGACTGGTGGTTACTAGATGGAGGCGCAGGCTTTTTACTGATGAGGAGGACGTGATATTTATGGAGCCAGGAGAAGGAGCCAGCAGAGAGGGGGCACTGAGTCTGCCGGAGAGGGAGGGAGGGGACGGAAGGACCAGCCTAGGCTGGGGGAGCCGCTCTGCTGAGAGCAGGGAAAGGAAGACAGGATGGACAGAGATGCCAGAAAGTTTGAAGGTCTAGGGGGCAAGATGCCATGGGGTTCTTGGCTGATGGTTTCTGCTTCCAGCAGTATTTGTCCTACGGACTTCAAATAGGTGACATAAATGAAGTTAATAACAAGTGTGCCCATGTGTTTGCAGTAACAGCCAATAATAAAAGGTTAACATGTATGGAGCACCTACTGCATGCACTTACTGTGTGCAACATAATTGAGGCTTGCCTGCATTACCTGATAGAATCCATGCACCAACCCTGGGAGGTTAAATGCTATCCCCCACCCCAGAGGAAACAGACTCACAGAAGATAAAGGGCTTCCTTCTAAGGCTGCATGCTTTCAGGGAATGGCAGGTGGATTCAAGCCCAGGGTCGTCCAACATGGGAGCTCAGCACTTCACCTGCCACCGTCCCGCCTGCGGGGTGCATGAAATTGAGGGCTTGTTAGCACCTCTCATCCTAGACATCATTCTGCTGTGCTCCACTGGCCAAGTCCTGGTCCTAAAGCTCTGGCTGGTCATAATTGGTTCCCCTTGGCAACCACAGAAGGCCCAGTACCCTGTGATTGATTAGAGGTTGAGAATTTGCAGGCATGTTCTCTCCTTATTATTAAATGTCTTTGCAAGAGACAAGGGCTGTGATGTGAGAGACATGCACTGGACTCGGCGTCCCACAATCCTTTACACCTTCCCAGCTGGGCGACCTCAGGGATGCTGACCTTCTCTGAGCCCCTGTCCCTCACCTGTGAAATGAGATGTGGGAATTGCTGGGCTGTATTAACGTGAGATGCTGGTTTCATCGCATCCTCAGCACCGGAAAGGGCTGCCCTTGTTCTGCCCTCTGGGGTGACAGAGGGAGAGATGGGGAGGCTCTATGGGGTCCAGAGCCTCGGGGTCTGAGGTTTGGGGCTGCCTCTTAGGAGCCTGCCTGCTCTGTCTCCAATGCAGGGTGCCACCATCCGGCGGGATGAGCACTCCGGGGCTGTGGTGGTGGCCCGGATCATGCGAGGGGGCGCGGCCGACCGGAGCGGTGAGTGGGGTCCGTGCTGGCCTGGTGAGGGTGATGGCTTGGAAAGGATACAGCATGCCCCAGCCTTCCCCTTGTGGCCACGAGAGTCTCCTTTCCTTCTCCTCTCTGGTCCCGTTTGGGATGTGCTTTGCTTTCTGGGAGCAGGGCTGGGATTCTCTTCTCCTTCCCAAGCCTGGTAGAAATTTTAACCGTTTGAAAATGCCTCAGGCACGGAGAACATTGGGGTTGATCAGAAGGGCTCCTGTGCTGGCCTCGCTGAGGCCTGGGGTCCTTAAGCCCGCAGCATGGGCTGGGCGGGTTTCCTGACTGCATGCAGAGCAGGGACGCCCTTCCCCACCACCCCAGTTGTCGCTCTTATGGAGGGAAGGGTGTTCACGCCCCAGATTTGTTTGGGTGGAAAACAGGTTGAGAATCAGTGTTGTGTGAAACAACTACTCAGTTGGGAGGCAAACCTTCTGGTGTAGAGAGGTGTTACCCCAGAAATCTGGGGATCACTCTTGTGGAGACCAGAGCTTCTTAAACATTAGCAAGCACCGACACCCCCCCCAGCATCTTGTTAAATGCAGATTCGGATTCAGCAGGTGTAGGGGGGCCCCCGAGATCCTGCACGCCGAACTGCCTTCTGGCTGCCGCTGCTGTTTGGCTAGCAGTTAGGGCCTCATGTGCAGAGACACTGGTCATTAGAGCCGAGGCCTCTGGACAGGTGTCTTAACACTCTATACGTCACCTTTCCTGGTGCCTTTAAGTTTTCTTAAGATTTGAGAAAGACCTTCTAAGAGTATGTCTGTTAACCTAGGAAGGTGAAGAGTTAATGATATTTCTAAAGCAGAGGTTATAACAGAAAGAACCAGGCTTTCGATGTCAAAATAAGTGTGTTTGAACACAGGCTCCATTATTTCTTAGCAGAGTGGCCTTGGGCAAGCTGCATAATTGCTCTGGGTCTCAGGTGCCTACTTGTAAACTGGGGGTTTCCCTGGGTGGTTTTGAGGCTGAGATGCTGAGTGGGGTGCCCCGTGCACAGTAGGACTCAGCCGGGCCCAGGCCCACCCACTGTCTTTACACCTTGAGTCTGCTGTGCGTGTGGCGGGTTCCTCTGGTGGGTGCCAGTGGTGCGCTGGGGCTGAGGCCCCTTCCTGTGCTGATGGGCAGCCCCTGTGTCTCCTAGGTCTGGTCCACGTTGGAGATGAACTCCGAGAGGTGAACGGGATCGCAGTCCTGCATAAACGCCCCGATGAGATTAGCCAGATTCTGGTCCGTGCTGCATGTGTCCTGGGGGGGCGGAAAACGGGGGGCCGGTCTTTGGAGACCAAAGCAAGGCACTTCCAGGAGCCAGGGTGGATTTTGGCTCAGTCTCTGTGTTCATGAGGAGGCTGCAGGCAAAGTGGCCTGGTGGCATGCCCAGGGTTGGGGTGGGAGACAGGAAGAGTGGCACTCCCGGGCCACCTGCCTGTCAGACCTCTTCAGCATAGCCCCACTCCCTTTCCTGAGGCCCCTTCTGCGACATCCCCTCAAAAGGGTCCCCTCTTCCGAAGGGCTGAGGAATATGGAATAAGAAGCTGCAGTACAAGGAGGACCCAAGAGCAAAGGCTTTGGGGTCAGCTGGTCCTGGGTTCGAATCCTGTCTCCACTGCTTTTCAGCCGGTCAGCCTTGGGCCAGCCATTAGGTCACCCTGGGTTCCACTTTCCTTTCCTGTAAAGTAGGAACAGGGAGGTTTCTCATCCAATGCGTGGTTATGATCAGGATGTAAACATCCTGGAAGGGATACAGCCCTTCACATCTGTGAGGAGATTCTAAGGTCTTAAGTGCTGGGGTGCAGGTAACCTCCAGAGCCCGTTCTGCAAGTTCAAGTCAAGCTGCAATTGTCAAAAGCCCCAATCACAGTTTTGTCTTCTTTATCCTTCTCCCCCGACATGACCCTCTTCGCTAATTTCTGATGGTTTGGGAGGGGGCAGAAATGGGCTGATCTGACGAGAGAGGACCTCCCACTGTAGGGAGCCCTGGTTGCAGGCAGGCTCCTTTGGTCTTCCTGACCCCACTGCCCTTTCCCCGGTTCCGGGCCCCGGGATCCTTGTGTTCTAGGGCAGTGCGGGCCCAGGGAGACTGTTGGGCGAGGTGTGCTCTTATGGGCGGACTGCATTCTGCCTTGTGTCCCCCTCCCCCCATGGGGATGCAGGGTCTGTGTCAGGGGAGAAGGAAGGGGAAGCCCCAGCAAGGTAGGGGTGACCTGAGGTTGGAGAGCCCGATGGGCAAGATGGAAGCAAAGGGAGGGAAATGAAACTGAACTTGGTTATGAAAATAATCTGAGAGAAGAGAAAGAAGGGTGGCCTGTGGGTCACTAGAGGTCAGGAGGGACGGAAAGGAGGAATTCAGGGCGTGCGCTGTTCTTGGTGCTCATGTAGAGTTCTGTGTCCCTTTGTCCCACGAAAATGCAGATACTGGGTTTTGAGTTTTGCTTTAGTTAATTCACGGGAGCCACCCCTGGAGGGTGGGCCACAGGGGAGGGGGTGCACCTGAATTCCTTCTGAATGAGTTTCCAGATCGGGGCAGGAAGACTTGAATTCACCGAGGGTTAGACATGGGAGGTGGTAAGCTTCGAACTCCCCTCTCAGGCGCAGTCCCAGGGAGCCATTACCCTGAAAATCATCCCAGCCACCCAGGAGGAGGACCGTTTAAAGGACAGCAAGGTATGATGGGGTCGGAGGCCGGGAAGGGCTTTGAAGCAGTCGTTCGGGAAGAGATCACATGTCTGGTCCTCGGGACGTGTGCTCAGGAGAGAACTGTAATTCAGTCACACTGTGATTCATTTATTTGTACCTGCCTTTTTCTAAACCGGATTTGATGTAGCTTACTAATAAAAGACAAGGTTATTTTATTTTATTTTATTTTTTATTTTTTTATTGTTATGTTAATCACCATATATTACATCATTAGTTTTTGGTGCAGTGTTCCATGATTCATTGTTTGTTCATAACACCCAGTGCTCCACGCAGAATGTGCCCTCCTCAATACCCATCACCAGGCTAACCCATCCCCCTACCCTCCTCCCCTCTAGAACCCTCAGTTTGTTTTTCAGAGTCCATCATCTCTCATGGTTCAAGACAAGGTTATTTTAATTGAAATAGAAAATTAGGGCCCTGAAGAGGAGAAACTACCAAATGTGCTGGTTTCGGGACCAATTAAGTGACTGCCATTTGCTTAATTCTTTGGTGAGCCTACCTTTTTTGGGCACCTCCTCTGTGCCAGGTGCTCTGCCAGATGCTGGAGACAGGGACAGTTGGTAGCTTTGAGGACTCCCTCGTTCAGAGCGGGAGGCCGGGGAGCAAATCTTTCATGGCTCTGTGACTAGTGCGAGTGTTTCAGAAAGATTCTGAGCAGAGTTACAGATGCCCCGGAAGGGGCCAGGTAGTAGAGGTGCTGGAAGTGAGGCTTGAGGCAGGTGAAGGCGGGTAGGACTTCCCTGGTGAAGGAGAGGGGGAGGGAAGTTCACACGGAGAGGTCTGCATCCACAGAGGCTCAGAGGTGTGGAGAGGAGTACTTTTGGGGGTTGGTGAGAGAGAGCACCCTGCTCGGGCTCTGGAGGGGTTGTGCTGGGAGGTAGGTTAAGGCTATCTTCAGAATGGCCTTGAATGCTTTCTTAAGGGTGTTGGCATAATCCCGGCCTGGTCTGGGGGTCTCAGAGGCCAACCCCTGAGACGTGGCTTCGAGCACAAGTAGTTCATTTGGAGGTGACCCCGGGAAACACTCTGCGGAAAGGAAGGCAGTGGGTGCAACAAAGTGTGTGTCATCCGGCAAGTTACCACTGTGTCATCCTGCTGGGGAGCTCGGGGATCCCGCGTAGACACGTGCCTTCCCACCCAAGAGCCAGGGGAGCTGGGAGATCTGTGCACCGACTCCTGCCAGGCTGCACCCAGGGATGGATTCCCAGCATTCTCGGCTGGCTGCATTAGAGTAGAGCGGTGACCAGAGAAAGCCCTTGGACAGAGAGACGCCAGGGCTGGCTGCTGGAAGTCTGGCTGGGGGGGGTACTGAAATGGTGAGTCCCCGGGGGATGTGGGAGCTCCTGGGCTGCCACGTGGGGGAGGGCTGAGTGGGTAGAGACGGGAGGCAGGGAGACCTGGTAGGGAGGCTGTTGTAAAAGCCCCCGACCCGAGCTCAGGTGGTGGTAGAGAGAACAAGAGAGGGCGTTGCTTTGGTTTCAAATAAATTGGGATCTGAACTGCCTGGCAGCCAGGGCAGAAAGGAGAGAAAAGGCAGGACATACCTTTCCTCAGGAGATGGAAGGAAGTGTGCCCATTTTTCAAGAAAGGTGATTCCCAGTCCCTGGCTCTGGGCACGAAATGCGGGACAAGAAGGAACAAATTACAGCACTAGGCATAGAGTACATGTCGATGAGTCTTTTGGTGAATGGGGATCAATAATGGACAATGTCTTTGATGTCAGACTTTTACAGCAAACGAAGACATCATCTTTGTGTGACTGTTCTTTATTTGCACACTTTGATCGAATCCCAAGTCTTGCATAATATAGACTCTTATCTGATGGAAGGCAGTTCTTTCTTGGATATGCTAATGTGATCTTCATAGGCAGCTTTTGCATGTTCTAACTTAAGACAGGGAGAAAACTTGGTTTTCCTGGAGAAAATGGGTAACCTGTCCCTTAGCCCATCCTTCTTAAATATTTCTTCTTGATCCAGAAGCTTGATCTGGGCTGGCCATATAAGATTATGCTCTTTTCTGAGTGCCTGGGACCCTGACATCTGTGGCTGGATGAGGGTATCTGTCCTCATAATATCTGGCCAGAAAGTTCTTACTCTTGTCTAACTGAATCTTTTCTTTTCTTTCTTTCTTTCTTTCTTTTTTTTTTTTTTTAAGATTTTTATTTATTTATTTGACAGAGAGAGAGGGCACGATCAGGGGGAGAGGGAGAAGCAGGCTCCCCACTGAGCAGGGAGTTCAATGTGGGGCTCGATCCCAGGACCCTGGGATTATGACCTGAGCCGAAGGCGGACGCTTAACCGACTGAGCCACCCAGGCGCCCCTAATTGAATCTTTTCTGGTTGACACATAAAGGAATATGACTTGGATCTGTCTAAGGAAGACCTCTGGCTTTTGTTTTGTTTTTTTCTTTTCTTTTTTTCTGTTTGTTGTTGAAGTAATTGGACCCTAATGGTCTGGTAATAGAGATAAATAAAATAAATCCATCCACTGAATTATGGAACAAGAAAGTGTGATAAAATGCTGTATCTTCCCCCCATCATCTCTAGACAGGTGACTTCAGGGTAAAGGGGAGTGTTGGGGGTTGGCCGAGGATGTGGCAGATGAGGCAGGGTGAGCTGTAGAAAAATGTGGACTGTCAGTCACCCACTGCAGAGTGATGATGAGCCAGTAACAGTTGTGTTGTTGATATTTGTGTTCTAATCAAAGCATCTAGATCACTTATTTAACAGATGGCTGCGGACTTCATTAGGGGCAGTTAGCATATCAAAAATACCCTGCTGGTTCCCAGGACTGGTTGTTGCTTTGTGTCTGCTAAGAGGCTGCTTTAAGGACTGCAGGCTGGGGAAATAGGGAAGTACTTAGGCTGGAAAGAGAAATTCAGATAGAGGGCCCATCTCTTAATTTTCTGAACCTCGATGGATTTCCCGACTGTAATATTCACAACAGCTGCAGAACGAGAGGAAACCATGTGCCTTGTTTCTGATTAGCTTTCTGTCCTCGAGGCTGGTTGCTCGTCCTGATGGCGAATGATAGGTGTCATCTGGCCTTCGATGCGGCAGAGACACATCTGTGCTCACCCCCTCTTCAGGTGTTCATGCGGGCCCTCTTCCACTACAACCCGAGGGAGGACCGGGCCATCCCCTGCCAGGAGGCGGGCCTGCCCTTCCAGCGCAGGCAGGTCCTGGAGGTGGTGAGCCAGGACGATCCCACGTGGTGGCAGGCCAAGCGAGTAGGGGACACCAACCTTCGAGCTGGCCTCATCCCCTCCAAGCGGTTCCAGGAAAGGTGGGTCTGGGCTGTGCTGTCAGGGGGTGGCTCTGGAGTGGCTTAGAGGTGTGGGTACACAGCGGAGCCCCGGCCGGAGGGGCGCGCGGTGTGTCGTTGCGGAGGGAAGTACCCATCGCCCTTGTGTTCGGTCTTCTCGCACTCTAACCAGCGGTGATGGCCGTTTGAGATTTAAATACATGCACAGAATTCTATGTTGTCACTAAATGCGTGTATGTTGTATAATACCTACTTAAAGAAAGTTAAAAAATAAAATATAAAAATATAGACGAGGAGGACGAGGGAAAGCTAATTACTCCAAGCCTCGCCACTATCTGAGATGGCATGTTGGATGTCCTTCCCGTGCTTCTTACGGGAGAGACACAGAGAGAATTGGAAGTCGTGCTTTTGGGGTCTGTGTCCCTTAACATGGCAACTTCAGCATTTCCCATGTTATTACCTAGTCTTTAGTGTGTGATTTTTAATAGCTATATAATATTTCATCAGAAAGGAGACCATGCCCTTCTTTCCACTGCCCCCTTCCAACCTAAGCTAGAGCCAGTGGGCCTCCGGCCCAGCACAGCTTTCGCCATGGCCCTCAGCGATGCTGACGTGCAAAAGCAGATTAAGCATATGATGGCTTTTATTGAACAAGAAGCCAATGGGAAAGCAGAGGAAATGGATGCGAAGGCAGAGGAAGAGTTCAATATTGAGAAATGTCGTCTTGTGCAAACCCAAAGACTGAAGATTATGGAATACTTCGAGAAGAAAGAAAAGCAGATTGAGCAGCAGAAGAAAATTCAGATGTCTAATTTGATGAATCAAGCAAGGCTCAAAGTCCTCAGAGCAAGAGATGACCTTATTACAGACCTATTAAATGAAGCAAAACAGAGACTCAGCAAAGCGGGAAAAGGTACAACCAGGTACCAAATGCTGCTGGATGGGCTGGTCCTCGAGGGTTTGTACCAATTGTTGGAGCCCCGAATGATTGTTCGTTGCAGGAAGCAGGGTTTCCCTCTGGTAAAGGCTGCAGTGCAAAAAGCGATTCTTAGGTACAAAATTGCCACCAAAAAAGATGTTGATGTCCAAATTGATCAGGAGGCCTAGCTTCCTGAGGAAATAGCTGGTGGAATTGAGATCTATAATGGGAATTGTAAAATAAAAGTTTCCAATACCCTAGAAAGCCGGCTGGATGTCATAGCCCAGATGATGCCAGAAGTACAGGGAGCCTTTGGTGCAAATGCCAACAGGAAGTTTTTGGACTAAACCTTTGGGCGAGGTGAAGTTCATCCACTGCTCTCCTGCTGTCATGCGGAACTCTCTGATATTTGAAAAAACAAGATACCTGTGTGGCTTCCTCTTCGCTGTTCTAATATTCTGTATTCATCAGTGGATCCTCTCTGTAGCTAATGCCCTTGGCCTAATTGTTAAAATGAGAGAAAGTTTCACTTACTATGATCAGGAAACCTCCTTCTTAGCTTATCTGAAAACACAACTTTCATCTGCTTCTGTAGCATGAAGGTGAGGGTATCAGATGGTGGTTAGCGGAGCTTCCCCAAGTCTCTGCTCTTCCTCTCGTCTTCTGCTGTCAGTTCTCGAGTCTGGAGGGTGATGTGTGTGGTGTTCTCTGACATTCAGTCTCTGCTCTTTAGGCTTCAAATGCATGGGGGGCATGCATTCCTACCAGCAATAGTAGCTTCACCGTTCACCTGTTTGGGCCTAGAAGTGTTCCTCATCTGTAAATGTGATTTAAAATCTAGGCCATGAATAGGTCTTATTTATTAAAACAAAAGGTTTACATGGGGGAAAAAAAAAAAAGGAGACCATGTACTCATGGGCAGCGAGTCTGGGTTCTGCCCCCCCACCCCCCGGCCCAGGAACTGACAGTGTAGCAGGAAAGTCACAGGTGGTTCAGACGAACACTTTCTAGAAATGTGATGGGTTCGGGGGAGGAGGACAGTGGGCTCTGCGAGGTCAGATCCTGGGAGGGTTGCCCCTCACCTGGGTGTGCTCCGAGCGTCTCTGAGTGAGTTCACTCCTTCCCTGTGGCTGTACCTTTAAGTTGTCCGCACCGTCTGGCTGCCACATGACCGCACTAATCACCTTGCACGTGAGACTGTGCCTCATATTTCAAATGATTTCCTTAGGATAGATTTCCAAAAGTGTAAATGACCGCATCGCCTCTCACCTGTGCCATCCAGGCCTTGGTTTCCCTGAATTTTCCAGAAGGTTCTCTCTGACTGGTTTTGTGGCGGAGCTCATGGGCCTGTCTATCTCCTTGTGTCCCCACAGGCGACTAAGCTACAGGAGAGCCACCGGCACCCTGCCGAGCCCCCAGAGCCTCAGGAAGCCCCCCTGTGAGTAGATGGGCAGGGAAGCCCTTCAGCGAGGGGCCGGGGCTAGGACTCAGGGGCTTCGTGCCCCGAAGAAGCAAGCGCTGGACTGGAGAGGGCACCAAGGGTCCCGTCTGAGCTGGGGGGCCTCCAGAAGAAGGAGGGGATGGGGAGAGGGGTGAGGAGGGGAAATGGGGGTAGGTCGGGGAGGGGGGAGCTGTTCTCTGGAGAGGAGCTACTGTATTTGGGACCCATAGATGATACCGGGGGGGGGCATGTTAAACACCTCTTCCAAAATTGTGTGCAAACGTGTGTGTGTGTGTGTGTGTGTGTGTGTGTGTGTGCGCGCGCGCACGCGTCTGAGAGAGTGTCCCCTACCAAGGGGCCCTCTGATCCTGATAGTTTCAGAACCACCGATGCTGGACGAGAGTGGAGAAGGCTGCACGTGACCCTGTGTTAGCAGTCAAATTTGGCAAATAAAAATAAAGGATGCCCAGTTAAATTTGAATTTCAGATCAATAATGAATGGGTTTCTAGTGTAAGTATAGCTCATGCAGTATTTGGGACATACTTATACTAGGGACTTACTTGTTGTGTATCTGAAATGCAGATATAACTGGGCGTCCTCTATTTTATCTGGCACCCCTACCCTGTGCAGCCCCTGCCGTCAGAAGACACTCTCACCTGCCACCTTGCCTTTTAATCATCACAATGTGAAGGAGTGGAGTCAGGACATCCTCTTTTCCAACGTGGGAAAATGGAGGGTCATGAGGTCAAGGGAGCGGGGCTGGGGTCAGGTTTTCAGAGGGCCTGTGCCCATGGCCTCCTGGTTAGAGCTCTGTATAGCGATGAAGCTGCCTGTGATATGGCTTCTCTGGCTCAGGGGGGCTCGGAACCAAGTAAGGGGCCCAGAGGGGTGTCCGGTGACCGGAGTGCAGCGGCTGGCAGCCCTGCTCTGCACCGCTCCACCGTCTGGCACCCGCCTTTGCCCAGGCCCGTCTGAAACCCCGGAAGAGAGAGAGCAGGTCTGGCCCCACTGCAGGCATCCTGGGGTGAGCTGCTCCCTGGCTCGGGGCCACTGCCCACGGCCACTCTTCCAGACTTGCTCTCAAATCAGAAGGGCTGCTGAGTAAATTGGCTTTGGGGCTGCTCACGCCGGTGCTGAGCTGTTTTGCTCCGGGCCGCTCATGAGACACACACAGGAAGACTAATTAGAGCTAGGCTCGGTTTAATAATGCACCGCAGCTCAGATCACAGGTTTGTTGGAGGAAAGAGAGAGGGGACAGATGGAGGGCTCCTTACGCACACGAGGCCACGGCTGCCTCTCAGCCACAGGGCCTCCTGGTTCCCCTCCACTAACGCTCTTCCATCTGTCTTTTGTGCAAACCGCAGATGATCAGCCTTGTGACAAAGGTAGGCTGGTATTTATCCCCTGTGTACCTGGACAAGAATGTAGACTGTCTGGAGCTAGAGGGCTTTCTTTTCCTCCCCCTGTGCCCTGAGGTGTGAAGAGCCGCTGGGGATAGAGCGCCTCCCTGCCCACCGGACGCATAGTGCCCCACCTTCCCTGGACTCTGGCTGGGCTAACTGTGCCACCAGCTGGGTGGGAGGCAGGAGACGGGAAGGTGGGGCGGGCGAGTGAATCTCCCCTCCTTCTACTGTTGGAGATCCTAACCCAGAGGGGCCTGCTGGCCCAGAACCCCTGCCACGGCCTGTAAAGTCTGTTTGGGGCCTAAACATGGAGAATTGAGTGAAACAGAAGGACTTGGTTTCCTGGGGAGCCAGGACATGGCATCTCTCCCGAGCCCCCGTGAGACATCATTCCAGTGGGCTCCTCCTCGCCACCCAGGAGCCGGGTCCCTTTGGGTCAGAGTATGTGTCCAGCATGGCTCACTGGCTGCCCTCTCTCTGTTTGGTTCCCAGAGACCTGTGACTGTGAGGGGTACTTCAAAGGGCACTATGTGGGTGAGTATCGGGCCTCGCCCCCCAGCACCCCCTGCCCTGCCCACACACAGCCAACTGTGGGCTCTTGGACCAGGGGAAGACAAGGGCAGAGTGACCTGAGCCCCAGCAACGCTTCAAGAGCAGCCGAGCCTGGGGGACCCATATTCCCCTTCATCTCTGTCAGCCAGGGGAGGGACTGACTTGCCCAGGCTTTGGGGTCCCCCCCAACTTCCACCCAGCCCCGGGGAGCAGAGCCCTGGCAGGGAAGGAATGCGGACCGCTCCATTAACACCGATCTGTTATCATCACGGTCTCGGCCATGGTCCAGTCCGTGTGTGTGCCACCACCACACAGTGACGGAGCCTTTTACCAGCCTCCAAAGGTCCTTTGCTGCTTTTATTTTGCTTAGTCTTTTCAAAGGCCTTAGAGACCGGCAGAGATTTTTTTTACCTTTCGTCTGGAAGTAATTTCAAACTTACCGAAAAGGTGCAAGAATCGTACCAAGAACTCAGATTCACCAGATGACACTTTGCCGTATTTGCTTTGTCATCCCCTGTCTCACACATACACAGTTTCTTCCTGAGTCCTGTGACTCGGTTGTAGACATCACATCCCTTCACCCCTAAATGCCTCAGTATGTATCCCTTAAGGATGGGGACATTCTCTTACAGAACCCAGGGGAATTACTGAAATTCTGGGAGTTTAACATGTATACAGTTCTCTCATCTAATACACTGTTCATTTTAAAATTTGGCCAGGTTGCCCCAGTAATGTCCTGTAGAGCATTTTCCCTGATCCAGGATCCAACCCAGGACCACACATTGCACTTGTAGATTTGTATTCCCATTTCATCATAGATAAGGAAATGGAGGCTCAGAGAGGTGATGATTCACGCAAGTCGGCCATGTGCTAAATAAAACAGTGACCGGGGCACCTGGGTGGCTCAGTCAGTTGATGGTCCAACTCTTGGTTTCGGCTCAGGTCACGATCTCAGGGTCGTGGGATCGAGCCCCCGGCCAGGCTCTGCGTTCAGCATGGAGTCTGCTTAAGACTCTCTCTTCCCCTGCTCCTCCCCCTGTGCTCTCTAAAAGTAAACATCTTTAAATAAAACAGTGACCTTGAACCCTATTTTTGGAGGCCAGATGGTCACCTTTTCTTCACTGTGCTGTGCATCCTGATCAGCCCCTTCCTGTAGCAGGAGGTAGTTGGGAGAGGTTCAGTGGGACTCAGACCCCCTTCTAGGTCTGGCCAGGTAGAGAAAGTCTTTCCTGGGAGATTCTGGGACAAATGCCACAGTTCTCCCTGCCCTTCCCACAAAGCTGGTCTTCGGAGAAGCTTCCGGCTGGGCCGAAGAGAAAGACCGGGAAGCCCCCAGGAAGGAAAGGGGTCTGCAGGAGCCGAGGCTCCAGAGCTGCTGACCTATGAGGAGGTAACCAGGTACCAGCACCAGCCTGGTGAACGGCCCCGCCTGGTGGTTCTGATTGGTAGGTGAGGTCCCGCATTTCCAGGGAGTGGGCTGGCTTCCTCCTGGACTCCTTCCTCCGGGAGGGAGCTCAACAGGGACCCTGGTCAGCCTTCCTTTTGTTTCCTAGGATCCCTGGGAGCCCGACTGCATGAGCTGAAGCAGAAGGTGGTGGCAGAGAACCCACAGCACTTTGGCGTTGCAGTTCCACGTAAGAAGGCCCACACGGGGGTTTGTGTGTGCATGTGTGAGCATGAATAATAGTTCATAGGGACTTGACTCCCCATATCCATCTAATCCTTACTTTGGGTCTGAGGGACCGATGGGCACTGCCTGCTATGGGCGGATCATGGGACCTAGGCATGATAAGAAACCCACTTTCAGTGGTCCACTAGGACCCTCTGAGGCAGAAGCTAGAGGACCACTTGCCCCGTTCCTTCCTGGGGTGGCAGATGAGTCTAAAGCACATTGCAGGCAAAGTAGCAACCTCAGGATGACACCAAGGGGCTATCAGCACCAAGGGGGCATTCCAGCTTCCTCTTCACAGTGACTCTGACTCCAACGGCCCCCGCTCTCTGCTTGGGTGAGAGAGCAGGGCAGAGAAGGCGGGAGCCTGGTGAGTTATGATACTGCTCGGGCACTCCCTTGTAGCTGGCTTCCAGCCCATCAGAGTGGCTGGGCACCCTCCAAGGTGCTCACAGCCCTGCCAGTTCCTGAGGCTAGGAGCAGCTGTGGATACTGAGGACCAAGGAGGCAGGAGGCCCTGGTTCTGGATGTGATGCAGAAGAGGGGCATGAAGGGTCTAGGAGCTTTTATGTGCAGTAGCTTGGGCGGCCCTCCCAGTACCCTTGAGGAGAAGGATGATCACCATCCTGTACAGCAGAGGAAGACACTGGGGCTCAGAAAGGTTAAGTAACTCGCCCAGTGTCACACAGTTGGTAAGTAGTGGGGCCAAGATTCAAACCCAGGCAGCCTGCCGAGTCACATCCTTAATGAGGCCACATGAAGGGCCTCTCCCCTGCCGCCTACCGCTCCTGTCCTTGGCTGTCCCTTCCCTTTCTGGGACCCTCCGTTCTTCTGGCCTCAGAGGGATGCAGTGTGGGCACTCGGGGTCACCGAAAGGGAAGGCTGTGGTGGCAGTAATTAGACTTTTCCAGAATGTTCTAAGGGCAGCTACCAATGCTTTCTTTTGCCAGACGCCTCTCCCCTGGACCTCGGGGTCCATAACCCAGGGTGTGGGTTGTCAGAATTGTCTTTTGGAGCCCTACCTGAAGTGGCAGGGATTGGAGGGAGGCAGCAGGGTTCAGGAAGCCATTCTAGTGGCATACCTCTGATGGACCTGGTAGGTAGGCTTCCGAGGGCCACTGCCTTCCAGGGCGGACTGAAACAGGACATGTGGAAGCTGCTCTCACATGGGTCCTTCAGAAATGCCCAGATCCATCCCCCAAGACAGGGGTGCATGGATGGCCAGGCCTACCTGCTTCAGGCACCCCACAGATAGGTGACTTCCCCCGCTTTGCTCTTAGGAACTGAAAGAGTCAAGGCAGACTTCCCGAGTCTTCCTACTTCAGAGAGGTGGTGACTTTTATTCTGGGCTTTGAAGCATAAATAGGAGTTTTCCAGGCAGAGAAGAAAGGAATAGTTCTCTATACAGAGGGAATGGTTTATGGAAAGGGATGGAGGTGTGACCCAGGGTAGCAGCATTAGGGACTGGGGAGGCTAGTGTGGATGATGTGGGAGGAGACACTCATCAAAAGTCTTTAGGATGTTATCGGTGGTGAATAAAGTTTTTAAACAAGCGAATGACACGGTCAGAAAAGTGACCCTAGCAGCTCTGCCCGAGATGGGACAGGGATGCCACGTACAGAGCACAGAGCATCCCTGTGTGGTCCCCAAGGGCATGAAAATACTGTCCTTCAAGACCCGCATCTTTTCTTTCGGAATGCTCTGGAAAAGAGCAGTGTGTTCCTTCATGCGTGCTCTCCTTCTGTGAAGGACCTGATTTTCCCCTGAAGTGTGCACCTCAGTTCTATCACAGAAATCCGTGGAGAAAGGCTGTATGTTTTGTAGTTATTTATGTGAGAGCCAGCTTTGCTGAAACCATCTAGTCCATCACGGGACTGTCTGTTTTCATGTCTCTTTTCTCAAAATGAGAAATAACCGAATAAGGAATTGAAAGCCTACAGCAGGGCTGTCTGTATCTGGGGCCCCCTGGCTCGCAGAAAAGACACACCCAGCCCATGGCGGCTCACAGCCGCCACTCAACTCCCGGTACCACCGCCACTGAGGAGGAAATCAACGGTTAGGACTAGGGATCCCTTTAGCGATTTTTTACAAGCCACACCACCTCAGCCAGGCTGTCTGGCGGGGCCCCTAAGGGCAAACGCTTGGCATGGGACGGAGCTCACACCCTGGCTTGGGGCTTGACCTCCCTGCACCTCAGTTTTCCTCCCCTGCAAAGGGGGAGGCCTCCTTTCCCACATCGAGGAGGGTGCCTGCCCCTCAGGGACACTGAGGAATGGGAGCGGTGCGTTCATCCACTGAGCAGCGATGAGCTCCGGAGGGGAAGGAGGGCCCAGGCTCGCTGTTGTTCTTGCGCACTGTGAGGGGACATCTCTTTGCCCAGTTTCCCATTTCCTTTCTTTCAAAGATACCACCAGGCCTCGAAAGAGCCATGAGAAGGAGGGGGTGGAATATCACTTCGTCTCTAAGCAAGCATTCGAGGCTGACTTACATCACAACAAGTACGTGGCCTGGCGGCCCAGCTGGCCCTTGGTGCAGCCGTCTGGTGTTCCCCCTGACCTTGTGGGAGGGCCTTCGGGAAGGATGGGGGATGCGGGAGAGGAGTTATGGTGGAAAGTCTATCTATCTTGCCCTGCTAATTTAGGCAAACTCAGGAACTAAAGGCCCATTCCCTGTTGGTGGTGTTTTAGGTTCCTGGAGCATGGTGAATATAAGGAAAATCTCTACGGAACCAGCCTGGACGCCATTCAGGAGGTGATGGCCAAAAACAAAGTGTGTTTGGTGGACGTGGAGCCGGACGTGAGTTTCTGAGCCAGTTGGGTGTTTTCTGTTGGCAGAATATATAAATGGGGGGAGGGACGCCTGGGGGGCTCAGTCGGTTGAGTGTCTGACTCTTGATTTCAGCTCAGATAATGATCTCAGGGGCGTGGGATTGAGCCCCGCATCTGGCTCTGTGCTCAGCAGGGAGTCTGCTTGAGATTCTCTCCCTCTGTTCTCTCTCTCAAAATAAAAAAAAAATGATAATAAAAAAATAATAATAAATGAGGAGACTGTATATTTTACAAAACATTTGACCCCAGTCTAAGGCTTTTTTAGTCCAGAGGACTGGATGTTAAAATTTCCTTAGGTCTGCCTTTGAGAATCTAAGGAAAGCTCTGTAGCCCGAAATGTGCACATGTATACACAAAATGGCATTCATTGTAGGGTGCTCCCAGGCCCCCTGGTGGCCTGCAGACCTGGGATCATAGCCTCTGCATGGTGGGGATCAGGCAGTGGGCCGGCGCCGCCGGTCCGCAGTGACAGGACAGAGAATTAGATGCCACTGCACAGGTGGATGCTGGGGCCCAGCTCCCCGTATCAGGACACCGCCCCCGCGCCCCCACGACAGGTCAAGTCAGTCAAGTCAGTGGCTCAGGGCATCACCGAGAGAGGCCACCCGGAGAGCAGTTGGAAAGAGAAAAGGGAAGGAGACAGTGACCCTTTGAAGGGTGTCAGATCCACACCCTGCCTGCTGTGTGTTTGGCGGGGGCTCAAGCATCTTCTTAACCTTGTCTTTGACAAATCTTCTAAGCTTTGAACTCAATCTGGGTGTTTTTTTTTCCTCTATAGAAATGGAGCTCTGATTTTATGCTATAAGGTGTAGACTTTATTTAACAGAAGTCGGCTTGAGACAGATTCCAAAAAGCACATTGTGTCTATGAAGGAAAACCCTCTCTCATTTGGACTTGCTGGGGGTTGGTCCTCAAAATTAAAAGTCTAAATTGCAAAATTTTATTTGAAAAGTGATTTTATTGATTTTGGTGGGGGGGGTGGTGCAGATTGTACATATAATAGTCTAATACAGTGTTCCAAATGAGGCCCTTACATTATAGGTCATAGGTGCTAATGAAGAGGGTGAATTGCATTTGAAAACCTTCTAATGTCTTCACAGTTTGTTTCAGATGATTTCTTAGCTTCTTCATTTGCTTAGCAAACCTTTCCTTCTCTGAATATCATAAGGAGGCCTGTGTGATAATACATATTGTGAATTAGCGTAGTCCAAATTGACGACGTTTGACTAGGAGATGCACATTGAATCTTCTGTCAGGACTGGGCAGGTGGAGAGGGCATAAAGAAGGTTGATTAGAGCTTGTGGGCTCAGAGCTGAGAGAGATGGCAGCAGTTGGGACCAGGGCTTTGGAACGTTCTTTCTCAGCAAGTGGGCCTTTGGGGCCCAGCCAAGTCCAGTGTCAAAGTGGAGGATGGGAAAATGAGGAGCTGGTCTGCCCGGTTGAAGTCCATTGTCACAGGACCATGTGATCAGGACCTCTGCCACTGAGGTTATGTGATAAAGCACACTGTTACGGAGCATTCAGTAAGTGTTTCATAATAAAATGTGTCCTATTTTTGAACTTTCTCAGGCACTGCAACAACTGAGGACCTCAGAGTTCAAGCCCTATGTTATATTTGTAAAACCTGCGATTCAGGAAAAGAGGAAGACGCCACCCATGTCCCCAGCTTGTGAGGACACAGCAGCCCCATGTGTAAGTTTAAAGTTGATCATTTCTGAAGGCCTAAAGGGGCTGTGACAGCTGTGTAAGGGGCTTGTACCTTCTGCATGGAGCTGTCTTTCCATTTGCCTGTTGGCCAGACTTAGATGGTCAGTCAGGTCACCGGAAAGCCCAAGGTGCGGCAGCTGAAAGTTCCTCCCGCTTCAGACAGGGATGGCTCTGCCTGGGCTCCCCACCCTTCACTCCTCCACAGAAGGATCCTCCCAGAAAATAAGGGACATCTGTCAAAGACTTGATCACACTAACCTGTTCAATTCCCAGGCCAAACCCAAGTCGTTTTTAATTGAAACACCAACTTCGGATCCAGCAAGTGGATCCAACATGGGGCAAGGGACAGCATGGCGGGAGTCTTTCCTATGGGTTGTTCGGGACTGTGACTCTCTCCCTGAAGCACAGGGGGTTGAATTCCACCTTTACAGGCCAGGAAAAGGGTTCTGGAGATCTCCCCCCCGCCTTTTTTTTTTAAGTAGGCTCCAACAGGGGGCTTGAACTCAATGACCCTGAGATCAAGACCTGAGCTGAGATCAAAAGTTGGATGCTTAACCCACTGAGCTACCCAGGTGCCCCTGGTTCAGGGGATTTCTGGCTGCAAAACAAATGTCATACTTTTTACTCCATGAGAGATTTACTTGAGTTCCTTCAAGACACAAATATTAGAAAGATTGAGGTACTTAGTGGCGAAAATGTTCCTTCTATAGTTCCTTAAATAGCTATATGCTTCCAAGCTGAACAATGAGGGTGCCTAGAGGAGGGGAAACTCCAGAAGCAGGGGACAGGGGAGGTAGGATTGAAGATCCAGGGACAGCATCAGATACTGCAGAGTGCTTTTGAGTATGAGAGGAGCCCTGCGAGAGAGAGTATGGATTTAGCAAGCTTCTCCTGATGTCATCTACCTTTTCTCCTCCTGGGAGAAAGTAAGGAGAAGTGACCTCAGCCTTCTGTTCAGTCTCTACCGTCTTTGTGGCAGCATGCCCAACTCTTTCCGAGCCCTTTAGAACCTATCTTCAGACCCTGCAGGTGCTCTCACTAAAGTCGGGATCTGGGGCTGATGGGGAACAGAGAGAAGAGAAGAAGGAGGAGGAAGAGAGAATATTTTGGAATGTGGGTCTCTTTGGGGGAGGGCGGCTCACCCCACGCTCTAAAAGCACTGAGTCTCTGTAAGCACAAGAGAGAAGGCGGCAGAGGCCTGGCTAGAGATAGAAAGGGAGTGGGTGAATGCCAGAGATGAATTTCATTTTGCGATGTTACTTAGAGGTGACCTGCCACGTGCCTTTTTCCCCCAAATCAAGCTAACCATCAGTCAACTACTGGCTTGAGGTTCTGCTTCTTCAAGGTGTTTTTGAATGAAGAAACAAACCCTACGCAGGCCGGGCGAAGGAGGGATGCGGGCAACCTGTCCCTCAGGGTTAGGGGGCAGGAAAACAGTCTGATGAAGGAAGTTGGGGACCCCAGGGAAATGGGGTGTTTGGTCAGGATTGTCCCAGCACTTTTGGAAAGAACTCTACTCTAGCTATGGTGCTCATGTTGGGCTCTGGTATGAGGAAATGGCAAGAAGAATTGAGTTCTACGTGATGAATTTAGGAGTCTGAATTCAGAGAGCCTTAGAGTTATTTATTCTCCTTCTTTGCCCCATCATTGAATCCAGAAAGGCTTGCTTTGGTTATAGTTAATAGTATTTGCCATTCTTTGCTGTAATTACTTAACCAAATTGACACACAACACAATGGTACCCCTTCTTTGGAAATACCTTCCACTCGGAAGTGTGTATTATGGGTACACACAGATATAGAATCGGCATCCGCCCAAAGCCCGTGTCATGGCTGAGGTTAACAGGTCCTAATATCTAACAGTAGATATTTTGAGAAGACGAACAAGGATTGTGTCTACTTCTGGGCAACATTTTCGGACATGTGATCGGGTATTATCACCACATTCTGTTCTTGTGTACACCATGGGTTTTTCATGGGCCCAAGTCAGCCACTCAAAATTAGACGTTAGAACACTGCCCGAGAAAAAGGCTGGAGGTTTCTTATTTTGAGGGAGAACAACCCAGTGGCTCCCCAGCTGCCCCTTTCCCTGCAGGACGAGGAGCAGCAGGAGATGGCTGCCTCTGCCGCCTTCATAGACCAGCACTACGGGCATCTGGTGGACAGCGTGCTGGTGAAGGAGGACCTCCAGAGTGCCCACAGCCAGCTCAGAGTGCTCTTGGAGAAGCTGAGCAAGGACACTCACTGGGTGCCTATTAGTTGGGTCAGGTAACTGTATCCTAGAACATCCGGGTTGGAGGGGACCTAGAAGACCACCTCGTCCAGCCTCCCCCATGCTACCGTCAAGGAATCTCAGCTGTGGAGAGGAGCAGAATTTTCCATAAACTCCATTGTCAAGAAGAATATATGTGTGAAGTCTCGTCCGTTATTGGGTTTTTGTCTGTTGTTTTTCACTGCACCCCTTTGGAGCAGAGAACATGAATTGAAAGGGGGCGTATCACAAAATAGCATATTTCATTCACTCAAGTATCACAGGCAAGGCGACCCTGATTTGCACTGAAGTTAAGTAGCCACTGTCTTTTGGGGGTGGGGGTGGGAAATTTACACAGTTCCAATTTGCAGAGATTATAAATGGAGCAATGCTTCATTTATTCAGCTTTGTTGGAAATGGAGTTGTCCTTACCCACTGAGATTTTCCATGCAACTGAAGCTCCCCTGTCCTCAAGCACTAAAATGTTGGTTTTAACCTTTGCGATTGTGTTTGCTTGGCTGTAGAAAACTTGGTTCTCTGCCTTCTTAAATAGCGAGCACACACAAACTTTTTTTTGAAGACTAAGGCACACTTCGCCATCATCGTGAATTTCTGCGCTATTGTATGATACGGTGGTGTTTTCAGGGACTCTGGAGGAATGTAAGGCTGCTTGTCCCCTTTCTAAATCCCCTCAGACTCCTAACCTTGAGCCCTGGCTTTGCTTTGTTCCATTCCATCACTTGTCCCTCTTGCTCCTCTCACCAGAGCTTGGAAATTACAATAAAATGCAGTGTGGCTTTAACTTCTGAGACTGCAGAGAGGCTACTTACACATGCCAAGCTCTTTCCCTCACGAGAAGAAAAGGGGGTCAGGTTCAGGGCAAAGTACCAGGGGGAAGATTTGCTGCCCGTTTAGAAAATTTTCATTTTGCCTTCTCAAACAAGGCCACCTTTGCAACTTTCTAGCTCACTAACCTGATAGGTCCATCTGCCAGGATCACATTTTTCAGGTCTTTCTAGCAAAAGGATAAGGACTTTTTTGCACTGACCAAGCACAAATTCTAAACAAGTGAAATGAGTCTTGAGTTCTCCCACATAGCCACAGGGCAGGGAAGACAACTGCCCCGTGGAAGCGTGAAGGACACGTACAAGGTTGTGTGGGTTATATGGGAGAGCCAGGATCTCAGGTCAGGTCTGAGGCCGAAAACAAGTCAAAACGACTCTTGTTTTTTTATTTTTTATTTATTTATTTGAGAGAGAGAATGAGAGACAGAGAGCACGAGAGGGAAGAGGGTCAGAGGGAGACACAGACTCCCCGCCGAGCGGGGAGCCCGATGCGGGACTCGATCCCGGGACTCCAGGATCACGACCTGAGCCGAAGGCAGACGCTTAACCAGCTGAGCCACCCAGGCGTCCGGTCAAAATGACTCTTGAGAGACACTAACCAACTCTTAGCAAAGTCCCATCTGGGTGGTTTTTCCTCCAGTGTACGAACAGAGGGGTTGAACGCCAGATGGCACTTTTTTTTTTCCCGTTTATCATTTTACTCAACAGGCATTTTTGGCTTTGTAATGTTTTTATGCAATTGTCAGATAAAATGGTAATAATTCTCCTCATGTATATTATGAAGCAGGTCCTGAAAATGGGATGTCTGCCTCACTTCCCGTCCAAGTAACTTTGCTGCCCCTGAGATAAGCTGTTTGCTGCTCGTCTACAAGAGTAGAGTGGGTAGGGCCCTGGAGACAGAGGTCATTTGTAAAGTGTTTATACTGTTTGTAAAAAGCAGAAAAGCCTTGCTTTAAAAACAACAACAACCACGCAATTGTTTACACATAGATATCGGTGATGTGTGTAAATGCCACGCCAAGTCCCATCCCAGCTAGAACTATATACGTTCTGAGCCCCTGGGCAAAATCTTGACAAAAGTCCATCACTCTGGACCCCCATACTGAGAAATCTCTTTATTACATACCCCTCAAATACAGCTTTTTTCCCCCCATGGGCCTTCAAACTCAGGTAAGCTCTGTGTCTGCAAAAAGCATGTGAGCTCTAGAGGATGTTTCTAGATCTGGGATGTTCAATGGGTGGGGCATATCCACTGCCACCGACCATTCAGGACTCATTGAACATGACACTCCTACTGAATCTAGGCATGGCTTTTGGATCTCTCAGGACAAAGTATCCAGTATCAATTGAGCAGAATGAGCAAGTGAATTAATTCTGTTTGCCATCCTTGATCCAGCAATTTGTAAGCTCCTTTGCCATCCATTCCACTCTCTGCAAGAGGGGGGTTTAAGAAAGTTACAACCATCCATCCTTCAGGCAGTGCTCAGTGATGATAAACATCAGCTAATTATGCATTTACCCTTGTATGTTTTTTTTTTAAAAAGATTTATTTGAGAGAGAGAGAATGAGAGAGAGCATGAGAGGGAAGAGGGTCAGAGGGAGAAGCAGACTCCCTGCTGAGCAGGGAGCCTGATGTGGGACTCGATCCCGGGACTCCAGGATCATGACCTGAGCCGAAGGCAGTCGCTTAACCAACTGAGCCACCCAGGCGCCCTACCCTTGTATGTTTGAATACATACATAAAGATGTGTAGCCTTTCGCAATTTTACACCCACTTACCCGGGGTCACATCACTGATACCACCAGTCACAGGAATTATGCATCCTGAAGCGATAGCCCTCAGTGATTTATTTAAAGACAACACACCAGCACAAGCTCAAAGCCCAATCTTGAGTCATCCAGGTCAGAATCAATGAGCAGCATTTATCTGGGGGAGCTGATGTGGGGCAATTTCTTACTCTATTTTTTTTGTCCTGCCCTCTGAATATAGTCTCAAATTATTGCTTCCTTTAAAAGGCAGGCTTGTGGTTTCAGAACAAGATGGTGTAGAATCACAGTTTCCTTGTCCTCTAAGTACAGCTAAAAACCTTGGAAGTTTAAAAACAATGATAAAAGGACTCTGAAAGCTAGAAAGACGATGGTGGGGGGTGTAGGGGCTGGGCCTGGGTGGCTCAGTGGGTTAAGTGTCTGCCTTTGGCTCAGGTCATGGTCTTGCAGTCATGGGATCGAGCCCTGCATCGGGCTCTGCACTCAGCAGGGAGCTTGCTTCTCCCTCTCCCTCTGCTCCTCCCCCTGCCCACACTTGTGCGCTCTCTGTCTCAAATAATTAAATTTTTTTTTTAAAAGAAAGAAAATGGTGGGCTGGCTAAGGACCTCAGGACTTGAGGAACAACAATGTGGTGAGTTTCCTGGGTTTTCTTTTCGTCTCCCATATACCCTGGACTAGCTCTGAAGGGGCCTGCAACCCAGAACCACCAACAGGCATAGATGAAGAAGGGGGAAAAAAAAGGAAAGGAAAGTTTGCTTTCTCTGCCAAAGGACAGGGAGCCCAGTAGAGACCTATGGGGAGCCCCCACCCCAGTTTCACACCAGGGTGCCAGCAAGTGGCCCAATTCGTTCCCAGCAGCCACAAAACCCTTTGCCTCCGGGCCCTCCACACAGTGGCAGCCCCATCTGCCTGCCCTTCTGCAGAAGGCGGCCCAGCAACACCATGCAATCCAGGGAGGCATCTTCTGACACCACAGAAGACACCAGCAGGGAAGGATTGGGAACCCTAGCAGCACCCAAAGAACAACGCAGACCAGAACAGTATCTCGAGGGCTCAGAAAACTGCATCGCCATCTCCTTCTCCTGGCAGCCATCTCTTACTCAGCATCATGGCCGCCCTCAGACCTCTGGTGAAGCCCAAGATGGCCAACAAGAGGACCAAGAAGTTCATCGACACCCATCAGACCAGCATGTCAAAATTAAGAGCAACTGGTGGAAACCCAGAGGCATTGACAGTAGGGTGCACAGAAGATTCAAGGACTAGATCTTGATGCCCAGCATTGGTTACAGGAGCAACAAGGAAAGAAAGCACATGCTGCCCAGTGGCTTCTGGAAGTTCCTAGTTCACAAGGTCAAGGAGATTGAAGTGCTGCTGATGTGCAGCAAATCTCACTATGCGGAGACTGCTCACAATGTCTCCTCCAAGAACTGCAAAGCCATTGTGGAAAGAACAGCCCAGTTGGCCATCAGAGTTGTCAATCCCAATGCCAGGCTGCACAGTGAAGAAAATGAATAGACAGCTTATATGCATGTCATTCATGTTAATAAAACCATAAAACTAAAAGGAAAAAAAGAGAGAAATGAACTTCCATTGGAACTAAAACCCGTAAAAGAACCAAGAACAATACACTACACCTAAACAGGACTCCTACCTGCTAAAATAGAAGATGTGAATAAAATTAAAAGATCCCTAACATAATAACCCAAATGTCCAGGATACAAGAGAAAATCACTCATCATAACCCAAACCAGGAAAACAACAATGTAAAGAAAAGACAATCAACTGTACCAATACTGATATGATTCGGATGTTAGAATTTATCTCACAAGGATTTTAAAGCAGTTGTAATAAAAATGCTTCAACAGCCAATTGCAAATTCTCTTGAATTGGAAAATCTTAGCAAAGAAATGGAAGTTATGAGAAAGAACCAAATGGAAATTATAGAAATTAAGAATTGTTGTAAAAGTTAAAATTTGGATGAACTCAGTAGTAGAGTGAAAATGACAGAAGATCAAATCAGGGTACTTAAGGGCAAATCAATAGAATTTACTCAATCTGAACAACAGACTGGAAGAAAAAAAAAAGAAAAGAATCAGGGACCCATGAGACAATAACAAAAGATCAACGTTTGTATCATGGGAATCCTAGAAGGAGAGGAGAAATGTGGAACTGAAAAGTATTCAAAGAATAATGGCTGAAAACTCCCCCAAATTTGGTGAAAGATAGAAACCTACAGATTCAAGAAGCTGATAAACTCCAAGTAGGTTAAGACCAAAGAGATCCATAAGACACATCATAATTAGTCTTCTGAAAACCAAAGACTAAGAAAAAATCTGAAAAACAGGGAGAAACAACCAGGGAGGAACACCAATTCAAGTTCTATTTTGGTATTGCCTATTAAGGAAACTATGGAGGCAGACAGAAGTCACACAACATTTATAGAGTGCTGAAAGCAAAGAACCATCAATCTTGAATTCTATATGTGATGAAATTACCCTTAAGGAACAAAAAGGAAATGAAGACATTCTCGGATGAAGGGAAACTAACAGTAGCACATGCAGACACTGAGCAGTAAGAGTGCTGGTTTGAAAATATGTAGCCATGGGCTGGCGGTGCTGGTTAAGCTCAGCTGGTTAAATGGCTCAGCTGGTTAAGTGTCTGACCTGGGCTCAGGTCATGATCTCGAGGTCCCAGGATCGAGTCTCACATTGGGCTCCCTGCTCAGTGGGGAGTTTGCTTCTCCCTCTGCCCCTCTCCTTGCTCGTGCTCTCTCTCAAATAAATAAAATCTTTTTAAAATATTGAAAAAAATCATTTACTCAGGGAGAAGGAGAAAGAGAGGTAGTAAAGGATGACCCTGAGGTTTCTAACCTGTATGTCTAGAGGAAGAATCTAGATTGAGGTGATTCCTCAAACTGAGATAAACTGGAACCAGTTAATAATGAATTTATAATTGGACATTTGATTTATTCTTTAAACTTTTTATTTTGAGAAAATTGCAGATTTACATGGGTGTAAGAAATAACATAGAGATCCTGTGTGCCCTTTACCCCATTTCCCCAGGGGTAGCACATGGTAAAATTATGGCACAATGTCACCAGGATATTGATATTGATATCAAAACACAGAACAGTTTCATCATTGATAAACTAGATGGCATCAAAATTAAAATACTTTGCTCTATGAAAGACTCTGTTAAGAGGAAGAAAAGACAAATTACAGACTGGGAGAAAATATTTTGCAGATCACATATCCAAAAAAGGATTTGGTCTAGAATATATAAAGAACTCTCAAAATTCAATATTAAAAAAATGAACAGTCCAGTTAGGAAATGAGCAAAAGATATTCACAGACATTTCACAGAAGAGGATATCCAGATGACAAGTAAGCCTATGAAAGTTGTTCAACTTCATTAATCTCTAGAGAAATGCAAATTAAGACCATATGAGATGTCACTATGCACATATTGGAATGGCTAAAATGAAAAATATCAAATGCTGGTGAGGCTGTGGAGAAACTGGATCACTCATCCATTGTAGAAATGTGAATGGCATAGCCGCTCTGGAAACAGATTTGGGGTTCCTTTTAAAATGGGCTTACCATACAACCCAGCAATTGTACTCTCAAGTGTTTATCCCAGAGAAATTAAACTTATTTTCGTGCAGAAACTTGTAACATATATTCCTAGCTGCTTTATTCATAATAGTGAAAAAAGCTAGAAACTACCCAAATATCCTTCAACAGTTAAATGTTTAAACAAACTGGTACATGTATACCTTGGAATACTACTCAGCAGTGAAAAGGAATGATCTTTTGATGTACACAACTTGGATGAACTGCAAAGAAATGATATGGAATTTTAAAAAGCCAGTCTCAAAAGAATGGATACATACCGCATGATCCCATTTATGTAAGACTCATGAAATAACATAATTACAGAGATGGAAAACAGAATAGTGACTGCCAGGGGTGGGGGGTGGTTAGGAATGGGAGGAAGAGGGGGGCTGTCACTAAAAGGGGTGGTACCATGGAGTATTTTGATGATGGTACAGTCAACTATGTATCTTGAATGTGACTGTAGTTACCCAAAGCTACACATCTGATAACATTACATAGAGCTACACACAGACACACACACACACACACACACACACACACACACACACACGAGTGCATGTATAACTGGTGAAATTTGTATGCACTCTATGGATTGTACCAACGTCAGCCTCCCGGATTGATATCGTATTACAGTTACACAAGATGCTAACTTTGGGGGAAGCTCGGTGAAGGGTGGAGGAGCCCCCCTGCCCCCGCGTACATTTATTTGCAACTTCCTGTGAATCTAATTATTTTAAAATAAAAAGTTTATTTATTTGTGATGAGAACACTTAAGCTCTACTCTCTTTCAGTATAAAAAGCTTAAAAAGGCTCAAACCCAGCACGATCAGTCATGGCAGTCATGCAGCGTTGTCTTGCCATATGTTTTGAGATATGTTTGACACTTTCACTGTTGCTGTTCCCTATAAATGAACAGAGTACGTGGAAACTTCAATGGAGCATTCTTTTCCAATGCTGTGTATTCACAGAGAGACTAATGGCGTTTGTTTTCTGTGTTGTCTGAACCTTAATCTTACCAAGTGCTTCTGTTTTCCATTTTCACAGAGCTGTACTTGGGGCTGGGTCATCTTAACCCCACCTTCCTCCCCTCTAGGATGGTGGCAACGGTGTTATGTTTTTTTTTTTTAAGATTTTATTTATTTATTTGAGAGAGAGAGAATGAGAGATAGAGAGCATGAGAGGGAAGAGGTTCAGAGGGAGAAGCAGACTCCCTGCTCAGCAGGGAGCCCGATGTGGGACTCGATCCCGGGACTCCAGGATCATGACCTGAGCCGAAGGTAGTCGCCCAACCAACTGAGCCACCCCAGGTGCCCGACGGTGTTATGTTTTAAAAAGGCATTCCTCTCTCTTACTTTCTCAGAGAAACTTCTTTTCATAGTCCCAAATAAAAATGCTTATTGCATTCTCCCTTCCGCATGCTCCACTCTGTCCCCATTTTGGGATGGGACTTAAAGCCTTTGGATAGTTTCAATGTAACTTACTCATTTTATGTTCCAAGCTTTATTGTAGCATCCTAAGATTAAGCATTCAGCCACTTAGGAGTGTCTTGAAATTCTAAGCAGCTAAGAAATCTTAGGGCTTTCTCTTGTATCTTTTCCATGGTGAGTAACCTTGTATTCAGGGAGAGGAGAGGGAGAGAAATGGAGAAACATCAATTATACAGAACTATTCTTTGGAAAGCCTGAGTGTCCATTTATCCTTCTCCCCAGGGGCAAAACACACACACACACACACACACACACACACACACACACAACTTAGTCATTCCTAATAATGTGAAATAATACAAAATGCCAACACAACCGTACTTGAATAGTGACAGAGTAAAGTAACTTTGGTGCAATAAGAAAGCCATGAGACCTCCTGTTTACATCCTACTGCAACAAATCACTTCCCCTTAGACTCACGGAAAGACTCAAAGCTGATGACAAAGCCCAGCCATTTCCTCCTCGTTTGGAGAGAGGAAACAGAGAGCTCTAAGTTCCTTCTGTACTAGAAGGGCAAAAATCCATCCCTTTAACTGGGTCCCTTGTGCTCCATCTGTATAGTTCTTAGGGCTTTGCTATCAGCCATGATCACTGTATTTCCCAGTAAGAAGCAGCCGTGTTAAGACATACCTATTCATCTTGGGAGAGAAGATATCTTGTTGTATTTTTGATATAGCGCCTTGAATTCTTGAAGGGAAAAATCAGAAAGATTTATGTCAATGCCATGGGGCTGGTGCTAAAGTTGAAGGTCTAGCTCCTAAGGCTGGCTTAGAAAAGGCTTACAGACCCAAGCCAGGGAGTGGGGTTTTTTTAAAAAGACCGCAGAAGGCTTTTTTTTCCTTCTTGAAGGGTTGTTCCTAAATGAAGGAAATCGTGTACCCTTCCTCCTTTTTGCTTGTACATTCAGTCTTTTTTTTAATGAATTAAAGCTTGAGGGAAGATGCTACCAGATAGTTTCTGAAACTGACGCATGGTGGCTTTTCTACCCAAGGAGCAAATGGATTAGCTCCTGGATGGTTCGCTCCTGTCAGCTTTGTTTGCTCTGGGTGGTTTTTCTTTCACCAGTTGCTGCATTTTGCATGATCTCTCCCTCAGCCGCTTAGGGGGTCTCTTCTGAGACCGACTCTACTCTGAACACAGACGAACTGTGTGGGTGCAAGGGAGGAGCACAGAGTAGCCACGTGCCTGCCAGTCCATCTCGGACAACCTGCGGTCATAGTGGGGTTTGCGATCACCAAGCCTCTTCAGAATGCCCTGGTTTTCCACAGTGATTCTCACTAGTTCCCGGTTCCTTGTTTCTCTGTTTAAGCTGAAAAACACAAAATCCTGAGATGGCCGGAGAATAAAATTCCTTTCCTGGATGAAGTCGTGATGTCGTAAACCCAGGCTGCCTAAGTGCAGGGAACAGACTTTCCTGCTGAGCCCAGAGAACCCCCTACCCCTGTTGAACTAGACTACGCTCTGGGGTCCGGGCACAACGTTGGCAGGTTTCTATCAGTGGTTCTCAACCCTGATGTCCACTAGAAGATTCTACTTTATTGGTCTGGGTGCAGCTTGGGCATTGGCATTTTATAAAAGCACCCCAGGAATAATTATGTGAAACCAGGACTGAGAATGTCTGGTTTATATGACGGGGGAAGGTCTTGCCTATGGACACATCACAAAAGGCTGGTGACGAGTTTTGCTTCACTTCATCTCACCATTCAATGGTTTCAGATACACAGGATATAGGAAAGGCACCTTGACACGCCCTCCCCCCTCACACGACCAAATTCTTTCCCTTGCATACACTTCTTTTGTAGCCCTGTCTACACAGCATTATTATTTACAGAAAAGTCTCCCCTAACAGGTCTTGAGTTTTTTGAGGCTGGGAAACATATATATCTCATTTCATCTTTGTATTCATAGCACTTAGCACATGATAGTTCCTCAGGAAATATTTGAGGAACCGATTCTTAAGAATGCTGTGTCATAGTCCCAGCTACGGTCACCATTTTATAAAAGTGTGCAGTGTTTTCTTGTGACAAACTCTGAATAGAATTCCAAAAATTCTCTTGGCTGCAATAAAAGTTAGCTCTTTACCAACTAGAGAAAGGTCCCCGTTTTGGATAGTTTTCATTCTCCTTAACCTGGTCTCTGGCTACCATCAAGATACCTTCTCTCGAGTACACCTCCTGCTCAGGAGAACCTCGCACTAAAAGCCAACAAGGGGAAAGTCAATTTTGACTTCCCAAACATGAAGAGAGGAGAGAGAACACTACCTCTTGGAAAAATATTCATTCCAGCAATCCACCTTGGCAGGGCCACGATGGGCCTTTGCGATTTTCTGACACAGTTGCTTGTTTTCGTATTCGATTTTGTCGATTCGCTTTTGTTCACCCTGGTAAGAAACCGCATCCCCACCATGGTCACATCGTTCAACACCCAAAGGCTCCGCATCACCCTCCTCTGGAATGGTGGGAAAGGGGCAAATTGAGGGCCGCAGTGGAGCCTGGGAGGAGAGCATAGGGATGGGTGGTGTGCAAAGGGCAGGGAATCTTAACAAATCTCTGGGTGAGGAGGGTATTTATAACTCTGGGAAACTGGGCCTCTTCAGGACATTGATAAAAATCGATAATAAAGTACATCCACAGAGGGCAAGAACGAATACCTGTAGTTTGCTCAGTTTTAAAATGTGATGTGTGTGCACCACTGGAGGTTTGGTATCAACAGTAGGCTTCACTAGAGGATAAAAGAGAGCCATGTTACTACGCAGGGGTCCTCTTAGCTACCTCGGAAAACCTGCTCACGTTCCAGACAACTGCCCCGACTAATAAACATGACAATTTTGAGTTCTGACCTTACTCTGGTTCAGGAATTTTAGGTTAGTTTAATTTCCCAAACTGACATCTTTGAAGAGTTTTCAGCACAAATAACAGAATGTGAGGACGAGAAAAACTACAACAGAGATGAATGTCCTTTGCATCTAATGAAAGATTCTCTCCCATCCTTTCCCAGTACAACTAGCCTGTTGGGAGCTGGAGTTCTACTGTCTCTCTAGCTTACTCTGGCTTTAAAGAGTTTTAAGTGAGCATTTCCATCCATTGGTAAATTTTGTCACTGACGCCAACGTCCTCTTGACCCAACCCAGCAGAGAAGGCCATATCATCACAAAGCCATGTACTGGTCTGGTTTACTGTCACTATCTCTAAGGTGTGGACCCTTCCAGAACTCCTAATCACAGTGTCCCACCCCAACTGCCCACATACCTATTTGTATTCTATTCTTGTG